>NC_092432.1:3587562-3893812 GCF_036169615.1 Heliangelus exortis
CCAAAGTCCTGCAACCCATTGTTTCTTTATTTTAAATACAATGTTCTTTGATTAACTCCAGCTGGTGCACCTCACTGTGCTCACTGTGTTTGCTTTATTAAAATTGAACAGCATGCAAGTAGGACATTGTAAATCACAAGTGACTGGGCCAGAGGAAGAGAGAGGGAGAGGTAGGGACTCCAACTGTATGACAGCAAAGAGAGCATATGAACAGGCTGGGCCTCCTGGTTAATAGAAGCCAAAACTCATGGAGAACAGTTTGGAATTGCTCCCAGGAGAACTGACAAGTGCCAGACAGTGAGCAGGGATGGATAAGAGTGTGAGGATTTGAATACCTGTGTTCCTGTATGCTGGACCAGAGCCTCTCTAGAGGTCTGGGCATGCAGTAAGAGCTGCATCCTCTGATGTAATCTTGGGTTTTATCTTATATCAGTGCCTGGCAGTGGTCATCTTGTCTGTGAAGGAAGCCTTGTTAGACCATCCAAGTCTGGTAATGGGCTTCTGCACAAATACAACCAATGCCACAGGGTCCCTCATGGAGAAGGAGGTGGAAGTTGTCTGCCCACAATTAAGCAGGGTACGTTTTCCACCTTGGCCTCTTTGTGGTTGGTGGAGAGAATTGCATCTCTGCTTGAACCTCATGGACATCCAACGGGACAGTAAGTGCAAATGGACTCCCAGCAAGTCCAGACAGAAAGACAACAGCTTTCTCCATGTTCTGGGACAGTTCCTCGGCTCACAGCACTCACTGAAGCTGTGAAACCATCATGAGGCAAGAGCTGTATGAGGGCTTCCTGGCTGACACGATGTCCCCGTTGGTTGCATCCCCAGTAGCTGTGAGCTGCCAGTCTGCTGCACATTTCAACACTGGGAGTGATTTTTCTGGTGTATTTGTGTGGGGGTGATTTGGAAGCTTCCTTGCTTGGACTGTGCCTCAGTGTCTTCTCTCCTCCAGTGCTCCTCAACCTGTGGGAAAGGCCTCCAGTCACGTGTGGTCCAATGCATGCACAAAGTCACCGGGCGGCACGGCAGTGAGTGCCCTGTCCTCTCCAAGCCAGCAGCCTACAGGCAGTGCCACCAAGAGGTCTGCAATGAGAAGATAAATGTCAACACAATTACCTCGCCCAGACTTGGTGAGTGAAGGGTGGTGGGGGGAAGATGCCACCTGCTAAGGACCAGACAAAGCCCAGGTTCCCAGTGTTATAAAGCTGGGGCTTCAAAGAATTGCCCAGGGCCAGAAATTAGGAGACACCCCCCCCCCTAGTCAGACTCTAGACTAAAAGTTTACTGTAGGTACATCCTCTCTTATCCACCAATCTCTGCCTCAAACTTTGCCCAAGCTGGAGCCCTCAGCAGTGAATAGACCTGAGATAGCAATGGGAGCACAGAAATGGTGGGTGATTGATTAACTGATCACAGAAGGGAGGGAGCTGACAGGCATATCTTTTTCCACCAGACCCTACTCGTGCTTTGGTGAGTGTAAAGTATGATAATTTATAAATCCATGCCCCAGGAAAAGTACATGACCTTGACAAGTAGAGCATCACTGGTTGGTTTTTTGTCCTTTTTGTTTGCTGCCACAAGAATGTGATTTGATGAATTAATTTGCTAAGGGAGGCAAGAGAGCACCCAGTCTCTTTCTGTGAACCCTTTGATTTTCTGCCCATGTCCTTCTCCTCACCCTCCCTGCATCCTCTGGGTACCTGGCTGAGAATATGGGTATAAGCTGCCTGTTTCCTGAAACACATTGACACTGTATTTAAGAAATGGCTTTAGTTAAGAATGCTCCTGTTAATACCAAATTGTGGGAATCCATGTGTTTCCATATCATATTTGCTCAATTTATAAGGGGATAATAAATACTTTTAAGTATTAAAAGTTAATAAGGGGATAAAAAAAACTTCTTTCCAAACTTCAAGCCCGTGTGTTCAGCCTCAGCTCCAAGAACCAGGCTGGTATCTTTATATTTCACACTTCCCCAGCAGTAAGGTGAAGATAAACCAAGCCCTGGGCTACACTGACACAGCTTCTTCAGTGCCTCCTGTTACTTTTCTGTATGAGGGGCTTGGTGGTGAAAATGCTGCTAAGAGCTTACCAGAAAGAAGAGCCTCCACCCTCCCAGCAGAACCAGGATCCTGGGTTAAGAAGCCTTTAATACAGATGAAAAGCCAGAGCTGCCAATTAATACAGAAACATTTTCTAATAGCACTGTCCAGTATTTAATAACACTTAAACTAGGACTGGACTTCAAGCTTCTGAGCTGAAGTTTGTTTCCCAAAGTTTAACAGATGGTTAAAAGAACATGGGAAATTTTATTCTTGCAAGTGCAGTCATACTGAGGAGCTTCTAACCTCTTTTGTTTAAGAACATATGAGAGTACTTCCCAGATACTTTAGCACTAAGAACATAGTGAAAAGAAAACATTTCATTAGCAAAGTAAGCCCTTGATACACTGAGACAAGAAATCCATCCTAATTCATATTTTAGAGCAAAGCAATAAAAGCTCACATGTTTAGAAGACTGAAGAGGCTCAAGTCCCTGCTGAAAGTAATCTGCAAGTAATTTGGGATTCTTTTGTTTCTAAACCAGGCTTGGAATCACCACAGTGATTGGATATTAGAAGAAAGATATATTGTTGAGTGCTTTGCTCTTCCTGCTTATAAGCAATTCTCATTATATTATCTTAAAACAAAACTCTCTGATCGCTGCAATTGCCACCTTTCAAAAAATTATACAGGAAAAAAATTCCAGTAGTCTACAAAACTCATACTGCTTTTTCCCCAGTCCAGAATATTTTTCATCCTGGGTAACATTTTCAAAATTGGGGAGCTCACCTCATCTGACTTTTAAATCTGTGTCCAGTGCCCCTCAGTGAAGACACATTCAGAGGGGGTTTATGCTCTCCCTCACCCACCTGCCCTGTGTTGCTTCCTCTGCATGCTTCCTGTCTTACTTCACAACCTGTGAGGAGCCTTGGCCCTCTGAAACATGAGAGCCCTGACCTTGTTTGTGGCTCAGTGTCTTATTATTACCTAAAGTCTCTCATTTCTGATACATAAGAACATCTCAGATGTTCTTGCAAGACAAGTAAATTATTCAGCTGCTGCCGTGTAGTCTTCATGTACTTAAACTTAGGCCCATGCCTTAGAGGTTTTATTCATCTGGGTCTAGAGGTTTTATTCATCTGTCACTGAGACAAAATAAATAGAACCTGAGGAGGCTTTAGCTCCCTGCTCACATCCAGCTACACCCTTGCAGCAATCACTTCCAAGAGGCTGATATTTTGGTAGAAAGAACATCATCTGCTCTCCAGTGCTGACAGCGAGCTTGGCCCTTCCTTCCCTCACATGCAGGGATTTTGATCACGCCTGCAATGCTGTTCTCTGGCTAATCTTCCAGTTTCTCCTTTCTTTTCTTGTCCCAAGCTGCTCTCACCTACAAGTGCACAGGAGACCAGTGGACAGTGTACTGCAGGGTGATCCGGGAGAAGAATCTGTGCCAAGACATGCGGTGGTATCAGCGCTGCTGCCAGACTTGCAGAGACTTTTATGCAAACAAGATGCAGCAGAAGAGTTAATGAATCTGTGCTACTTCCTAGAGTGTTACAGCTATTTGTATGTAAATCCTGGACTAGTAGGTCTGAGTACTGGAACTTCGTGAGTTGCTACAATGTGGTGGATTCCAAAGCATACCTAGTAAGACTTGAAACTAATTCTATAGACTGGATACCAAAGTAATCCACTCATCCACCTTAAAAAAAAGCAAGCAAACAAACAGAAAGAGTCATCTCAAGGACCCAATCATTTTATCATACTTTGACATCCTTACATTTTTCATTAGTGCTTTTTACTTTAATATATTAAATCACCAGCCACTGGATGGCTTGCTACCATTAAAGAAAAGGACAAGAGTTGCAAAGTTATTACATTGAGTAAGGTTATGGGTACCTCCATGGAGTAAGGCCTCTGGCAAAATAATTCAGCAAAGGTAGAGACATTACATAATCTTTTAATCTTGGCTTTCATCTGATGGTTTCAATACCCAACAGCTATCCCACCATGGAGTGTGTTTGGAGGGACACACGTAAATAAAAGGCTTAATTTAAAGAGAGGAATTGCTGTAAAAGCTTGTGAAAACTGATAGCAGAGGATGGACCTCTCTGAAATTCCTGCAGAAAACTCAGTATAATTATAGCTAACATTCCAAGTCACAGTTTTAGAGCAACTAATAGAGACTGCTCTTCTTTCTAATTTTAAAAACCAACTCATTCCCTCTCTTTCCCCATAATGATAGTTTCTTCTATAAAATCTAATTTTTCTCTGAGCTTAATGAAATAGAGGCTTATTAACAGCAGTAGATGGTTACTGTGAAGCAAGAACCATTTGTATGAGATGGGAGAAGCCAGAAATCATTTCACCCAGTTGATCTTTCTGAGAGATTGCTTGGCCTAGTCTCTCCAGGTTTTAGAAGTCAATTAGATAGTGAGGCTGAATGTTTGGGGTTTTTTTAAGAGGACCATGAAACAGGAGAGAGTTGGTGCAAAACCAGGATTTAGAACAATCTTTTTTGTGAAGGATGGAGTGAAGAGCAGAACAGTTGTTTCCTGGCTCTTGTATAGAAGGGAGATTAGGTAGCCTTTTGAGTCAAAAGTAGTCAGGGATACAAGACATTCAAAAAGTGTAACCTTGAGCCTGGTGAAGCCACGAGGCTGAGACTTCCACTGCCTTCAGTAAGGGTTAGGATTTTACTCACTGTATTGTAATGCTTCCTGTCTTACTTTTGTGGTGCTATCAGGTTTGGTGCTATCAGATTGGTGCTATCAGAGCACTTAGCAAGTGCTGCACATATGATACTCTCTTCCATGTCTCTGCACTTTAAACTCCTCTCTGAGATGTGAGACTTGAAACAGGAGCTCTGGCCAGGGCAGAGTTTGTCCCCTCTGGTAGTCACACAGATCAGTGTCTCCCTATCATATCTTGCTCCAACATGTATCACTTCCCTTGCCAGGGTTAAAGGCCAGTTGTGCAGTGGTTAAGTTACAAGCCCACACTTCATGATATGAACAGAGCTGTTTGGATGAATTGCAGCTTTGTGCTCACTCTAGAACTGTGTGTTGGTGTTTTATTCTTTGGAGATGAGTGCAGAACTAAGCTCAGCTACTGCCCCAGCCCCTGGGCTGGGCTGGATTGCAGCTTATGTCAGTCCTCAAGCTGTCTTTTTTTCCATGCAAGGAGAGATGAAGACTTTTAGTACCTAATGTATCATTAAAGCAACCTTTTCTTCCTTGTTACAATGCTTTCAGTATCCAGGACCTCACTGGAACAACTCATTAGCATTTTATTAAGGTCTACATTTTTAAAGCAGGGGGAGCTAATGTCCATCACCAAACTAATACTGTGTGGGATTCCCATTTGCTTCTGTGCAAATGAGTGTGTGTGTGTGCACACCAGGGCTGGCCTGTATGCACAAGAGCACATTTACACACAAGTTTTTCTCAAGTGCCTGTCTCAAATAGATCTGCTTTCCAATGCCACAGATGATTTTCTCAATCAGGGAAATGATTCAGACTTGTTCTTTGTTATACTGGATGCTCTTTTGTCATCTTATAGTCAGGATCAGACCTCCTTTTTCTGTTATTCCCACCCTGTAGCCCAAAGGCAGAGGTTGTGTAACTATTCAGCAAGTAATCCATGGAAAATGTTGCTGGCAGGGGTAACAGGGGAAATTTAGGCAATACCACAGCAATATTCAGTTAGGTAAATTAACAGGTAGATGAACTGCTAATGAGAAAGTTCCAAGAGATCAGAGCCCAGAGGATTTATATTGGTAATTCACAGTGGTAGTTTTCCCCCCTGCCTGCTGTCTTTTGAATGTCTGAGCACTGAAAAAAACCACCTCACTTGCTTTCACAGCCCACAGGTTAGTGTGCATCAATATTTTAGTTTTTTTATAATCAAAAACCAACATCAATTAAAAACTGATGGCACAACACAGCTTCATTTTATTGCATTCTCTTACTTCACAGGGTGACAACCTTCCCATTTCATAATAGCCAGAATAATAATAATAAAAAAAATTAATTCTGTTCAATATTCCTGCACTTCTGTTTTCTGTCATTTTATAGGAGCTTTACAATGAATTTACAGCTATGCTTTGCCCTCAGTTATTACAGACTGGTGAAAAGAAAGCTGTTTGTTGTAGTGTATCTATGACAATACTTTTTTTAGTTGTTCGTAAGAGACTGATGCTCTTTTGATGACAGTGGTGGTATTTCCATATTGCAAACAAGGCTCTGTACTGTTGCTAAAGTACTGTACATTTCTAGTTGCACAGTTGTGTTATTGAGTGTAGATTCTCACTATGTCATGTATGGTGCTATTTTTTGTTGGTGGAAAAGAATCTTAGCAGTCGATTATTGCTTGATATTTTATTATAATACAGGGATATATTCTCCATGGCAATAATATCATTTAAGTTTTTCATTACAGAGTGAAATGTATATATTTTTCCATTAGCTAATTTGCATATGTACTGTATCCATGGTAATTTCCTTTGTGGTGCTGGTTATAAATAGAAAGGGTAAAAACAGTCACACTGAATGGAACCAGTTGTAAACGAAAAGCAAAACAAAAAGAGGAGAGAAGATCATTCCATTTTGAAGAAAAAAATGAGTATGTTGAATAATAAATTTATTTTTTCCATAACAACTTTAATAAGGTTTCTGAACTTGAAAAAAAAAAAAAACAAAAGCAAACCAAACAGCTAGCATTAAACTAGAAAGAAGTGAAGCTGTAAGTAGTACATTATGCATCTAATACTGAACTGAGACTGGGATTCAGTTAAGTCCAGGCCAACTGTTTGATAGCTGTGGTAGGTGTAAAAAGCCATTTGTCAGTGGAATGCTGGCATCTCCAAGTTCCCTGTGTGCTAACAAATCAAAAAATGATGTGTCTCATCCCGGTCAGGTTGCAAAATAAAGCCCAGGGAATGTTAATACCTGGTTATTGCCTTCCAAGGTCTGTGGTCACTGACACAAGAGCAGAAAATGCCTGTCTGGAAAAAGTGAAGCATGGGATGTCCCTGGGGATGCCTGAGCAGGCTGCAGGGAAGCTGAAGCTACTGCCTGGGGGGGGAGGGACATTTTGTAAGTGCTTTTGAGAGGGGTTGCTTCCAATCTGTGTTGGAGCTGAGACGAAGTGGCAGATTGCAATATGTTTAATGGTAGCTGCTCCACAGGCACAATGTGACAATGAAGACTGCTGAGCATGTGGAAATTTATATTGGAGCAAAATTCTCCCATCCATTGGAAAGGTGTCTACGTAACCTAGCTGCACACTTCCCTGTGTGAAATAAACAGAATAATTACTTCAGTGCTAAGTGTTTTGGATGTTTTTGTTGTAGGCATTAGCCAGAATCTTTGTACTATTTCACTTGCCCCTCAGCATGGTGAAGATGGTTTTCTGCATCCAGCTGCACACAGACATGTCTGTAAGAGCCTTTCCCATCCTGTCTTAGAAAGATGCCATCACCCATATCCCATTCCAGCTCAATTCTTGTTAAAAGGATGCTTCTTGGACATGGGAGCAGCCTTAAAAACAAACCCAAGTACGAGTGATGTGAGAGCTCTCCTCCCAAAGTGATTTCCAGAAATGGAGTTTATACTCACATTAAAAATACAACTAATTTACTGATCTTAAGCTGGCTTCTTGGTACAACACTGAAAGGCTTCTGAGTTTACAGAGGGAGCCTTAGGAGATGCCAACCCAGCTGCCATCCTACCTTTGACTGTTAACAGCAGCAAAATTGGAGAAACTCCATCTCCATCCAAGTGTTGCTGTGTATTAATACATCATTGTGTTTGTGTATTGCCTGGAGTCAACATATGATTGCAATTGTTGACCTGTTTAAACAATAAACCATAGCTATAAACCTTTGGAATCCAAAAGGCTTTACATTAAGCTGGAATATGGCAATGGCTGGGAGGGGTGTAAGGAATGCTGTCATACATTTGGCTTGAAATTTTCCTGGTAGGTGCCAAAATCTCTTCTATAAATCCAGAAGGCTTACATACTTAGATTGCCTATTTTGCATGTAGCAGTTTGCCATTTTTCTCTTATTCTTAATCCCTGTTTTCTAACCAAGAAACCAGATGATTTGAAGCCATTGTCCTTCCCTGTGATTTCAATTGTCTTTCTATTTGAGACACCAAGATCATGAAAGGCAGGTGGGATCAGATGGGTCTGGGTGCTCTGGTGTAAAAGTACCAGGAGGAAAACATAATCTTTCCCTAACATCTTGGAGCCCAGTTCTGCCTCCACCAACTCCACCTGCTTCCTTCACTCTCTTGCAAGTCCTGCTGGACACATCAGCCTTAGGTGTCTCTTGGTCCATTACAGCAAGCTGGAAGGACCCCACTTTTCTCTGGAAAGAAATTTCTTACCAAAAAGCTCAATATGAATCACCTTACCCTGGCACCAGCTCTGTGCATCACCCAGAGTACTGCTGTTGGAGGAACTTGCTCTCTTGGTATACTGAAAACCTCACGTTCCTTTGTGCTCTCCCCACCACCTCATGGACCATTGGGAAAGATGTTTTCTTCTTATTGGAGACTGTTGGCAGAAACACCAAAACACTGTGGTGTTCCCAGGCAGAGAAGAATTGTGCCAGATGCCCTCACTTTCTATGCACTCAGGCTTCTGATGGTGGCAAAAGAGAAATCCTGGTGAACTCCTTGCTAGCAAGTTACCTCACTTCTTGTCCTGCTGCTGTATCACTATGGTGCACTCTGTGAATACTGAACTGCTCCTGAGCAGCATTTCTTTTACAGGTATTTGGACCCGTGCTGGACATGTTTAGTAAAGATTCTCCGTGCCACTTGAACTTCACCATCCTTCTGTTTATTTTGATTTGGAGACAGGCCAGCAGGAAGCCAGGAGTTCCTGAGGTGCTGCTAGTCCACAAAGAGCAATCACCTCTGCGTGTGAGGTTTTTTTGTCCTTTTTTCATGTCTCCAGCTTCTCTTCACACTCTTTAGAAACAGTCCAAGCTGCCTGGAGAGAGACTTTCCAAAACTGAAATATCTTCACTTTGGATGGGAAGAATTGTCTGTTTATAGAAGGAGAATTTAAACAAGAGAATATATAAGCAGAGAGGGACCACAAACTCCCTGTAGCAGTAGCTACTCAGAAGGTAATGGGAGAGTCTCCAGAGCTGACCTCCATGTGTCCTGCTTTGCCTCGGCTCCTTTCATGCCACTTTCATGTGACAGACCCCACAAAGAATGCCTGGAGGCTGCACTGTACCACATTTATTATTTTGTCAGAGCTGCTGTGTCTGCCAAATGGTGGCCAGACACTCAGACAGACTTTCCCAATTAGCAGAGTCCTGCAGCTGATGTCTGGGGCTTGCATATGTGTTCCCTGTTACCACAGTCAAGATGCTGGCTGGGTCCACATGGCCTGGGGTAGGTATCTGCCTGGACTGCAGGGCTTGAGAGAAGCAGCTGGGCTTTCTTGAAACTTGTGGTTTCCTTCAGCTCCTCTTGTTTGGCTGTGAAAAGCTCCTGTTTGGGTGTTTCATCCCTCTGTGGCCTGGGTGGAGCTGGAGCCTCTAAGTGTGACTCGTCTGGGTCATGTCACAAACCTTGGCATCCTTCTCAGCCTCAGCAGAGAGCACTGCTGCACACTTGCCATGGTGGAACCCAAAGGACATCAACGTGTGGGGCCAGCTCCTGGCACACCTCAGTCTCCAGGTGAGCTCTTGCATCCTCAACATTTCTCTAGCCTCTCCCAAGCCTCAGGGGATTTTAGCAGTCTCAGTAGAACTCCAGAGATGCTTGTCTTGTCCTTCCTCCTCCATTTCCCGCAGGCATGTTTTGTGGTCTTGCCCTCCCTGCATGATCATTGTTCCTTTCCCTTCTTCCTGTGCTCTGTCCCCTATCAACTGCACCCACCAGAAACTTCACCACCTTTGTAGTCTATACAAAACACCTTCCCTCAAGTGCCTTTAATCTCCTCCCTCAGCCCACTGAAGAAAGATATCTCATCATACTCCTGTAGCAGCCCTGTGACTCCCCTCACTGTTGCTTTTTGGGTGCTTTTTGTTCTGAGACCTTTGAAAATTATTCAGTGTCCTTTTTGTTCTTTGTTCTTTTTCAGAAGTTACAACCAAACGTGAATGCTAGAAGGTCATGCCCAAAGAAATGGTCCTTCTTAAGAGCTTGAAGACTGCAGGTGTTCCTGGGGAAAAGGCAGATAGCTGGGGTCATTGGCAGCAGCAATCTGAAAAGGCTTGGAGATGAGCAGAGGCTGCTTCTGAATTGAGTGAGTGAGCCTGTAATGTGGTTACTGCCCTGGCAGGGGAGAGAATGTGATGTTCCCCACAGGTTTTACATCCTCAGACACATTTTTATTACTGGAAGTAGCAAGAGGGTAAAATCCAGTACCACTTCAGAGATGCCCCTTACAGAAACTGGGCTGCAAGATCCAGCCCCAAGCCTGGATACTGCTCAAAACATGGGCTGGCAGGGAGGGAAACACTTGTTTGTTCAGCAGGAGAGCATTGGTAGTACTCCAGGCTGTATGGCTGGCTCCACTGCCCCAAAAAGCATCAGCTGTTGAAAGATCACTGACAGCTTTCTGTAAGGTCACTGCAGACTGCACCATCTGTGTGCAGCCATCCTGGAGACCAGCAGTGCAACTATTCAGAATTCAGACTACTGATGAGTTAGTGAAAAAAAAGGGTATCCTCCAACAGGATCTTCAGATTGCCCAAAGATCAGTGCAACCACGGCCTGGCCAGCAAAGCCAGACAAACCATTCTTGGGTTTTGGTTGTGGTCTTTTTTTTCATTTTCTTGGAAAAGACATTATTTGGACATTTTGCAGCTTCCATTTATTTCCCCAGCTCAGTATTTTTCCCCTTGATTTTGTCTCTAACGGCGAAAAGACCCAACCAGACTGCAGCTTTGTTTGGCACCAAACTTCCCTCCTGAGATGATCACACAAGAAGTCTTTTATCACTTTGGGGGCTCTGAGCCAGAGCTGCTTGTGGTGGAAGTTGCTGGGACTGTAACCTGGGGCTGTCGTGGGACGAGAGTCAAGCTCAGGCTGTCAGCAAGGCGAGCTGCAGCAGTTGGAGCCCCTGCCAGGACACGTCAGTACTTCTGAGCCTGTTTCCCTCAGTGCTGCTCTCATTTAGGAAAAGATATGAAATCCATATCTAGACTGAATTAGTCCTTTAAAAAAATTAAGTGTTGTTTAAAATATAAATCCTGTCTAGAATCGTGGTCTAATTCCTTAGGAAATCTCTATAAATTGAACATCCCCTGCTCCCCACTGCCTTAGAACAACATCTCACATCTCTGTTTTCTCACAGAGCTGATTCACTTTCTGTGCCACTTGCACTGCGTTGGCTTCAGCACTGTCACCTCCACTTTATGCCCAGATTTGTGTCAAGGAAGGATGGCCCTGCTGGACTACCAGACTGCTGCTCTCTTCAGGCATCAGCAGGACCACAGAGCTGCCAGCCACCCACAGCTTCTTCCTCTCAACGTTTCACAACAGTGGCCAACAATACCTTGAGGAGGACACTGTGTCACTGAGCCCAAGAAATGTTGTCAGTCACATTTGCCAGAGGGTAAGAAAGATTCCAGCCTTTTTTTTTTTTCTTTTCCCAACCATGTTTTGCTGAAGAAACAATTCTAAAGGGGGAAAGAAAAACCACATTGTTGTGTAAGCAAGATGGAAAACAGCTTTCCGTGGGTTCCCAGGTATTTATGTGCCATTTTCTCTGCAGTGTTGGTAGGAACAACATTGCCTGTGGCTGGCTAACTCTTAAGTATGGATGGTTTTGCAACAGATGTGTGCACAGTACCTTCCTTTGCTGTTCCCCTGGCTGTCCCCGTGGCTCAGTTTATTTGTATGAAAGGCAACTGTGAGGCTATTGAGGCTTCCATCAGCTGTACAAACTCAACAGAATCAGCTGTGTGTGTCCCTTTCTGAGAATTACAGTTTTGGGGCAGTAGGCTCTTGGGCAGCTCCTGTGAAATATCTGGTCTTTTTTTATCTATCTCTTTAGAGGAATTGCTGCCTGTGCTTATAGAACAAGCTATGGTGTATCTATAGCCACCTGAACAAAGAAAAAAAAAAACCAACAATTTGCTTGTTTGTTTTCCAGCCTCCCTGTAGAATAGTCATAAAAGCAAAAGCATCTTTCACTATGGAAAAAAATGACAAAAACATCCTCACAGTTACCAAAATTTTTAGATGTTTTTCAGGGTATTGCTGAGACCTGCCAGGCTTATTCCCCTCCCTCCCCTGCCTTACCCCAGATACTCCCGTTTTTGTCTAAAAAAAAAAAATCTCAAGTTTGGAATTTTTTTGACCAGCAATATCAGCCAAAACCCAAGCTCTTTTCTCTAATTTTTCCACTTAATTTTTTAAACTATCTCCTGGCAAAACAGAAATATTGTTTTGATGGAAAACATTCAACCAGCTCTGGTCACTGCTTTCTGCCAACAGCCACAGAGGCAAAACAGTGAATCTTCCAAGAGAGGAGACTGTCCGAAGGGCTGAACATGAGGCAGGTGGTGACTGATGCTGCTCTCCCCAGCTCTGTGCCCCAGCCAGCATTGTGCTCTTCTGCAGCCCTTAATGAGAGCCATCTTTCTACAGATGTTTCCAGCCTTAATCTCTCTTGGCAAGGCAGCTCAGTAATTCAGGTAATTTGCCAGGATAAAGGAAGATGTGGGTGGCAGAGGAGGAATCTTCTCTGACTGTAGAACCCCAGGACTCAGAAGAACCAAGCTGTGCATCTCTGATATTTGGAGCCCTCCAGGCAAGTGCTAGTTGGCAGAGAAGAGGGGGGAGATAGGGCTAATCCAGCTCATTTTCAAAGCAAGCTTCAGTCTGCTGTTGTTTAATGGAGATGTTTAGATAGACCAGCAGCTGAGCCGTGCTCAGCCATGAGCAGTTTCCATGTAAGCCTGAGGACCTCCAGAGACAAGATCCTAGAGTGGCTGATGGCCTAAAATGACACCAGTAATATCACTGCTGTGTGTCTTTTACCCACCTGTCCACGAGGAAAGCATTTTTCACCCTGAATCTGGAGTGTGAATTCAAGGGGAGACCATCTCTTCTCATGTCCTGAGTTCCTGTGTTGAACTGGGAGACAAAGAAGAAAGATGTCCTCACAGAGAGGGGCAGGAGGCAAATGTCAGTGTTTCATCTCTTCAGTCAAAGGAGCATCTGACCATTGGCTACATGGGAAGTGCCCTTAGGGGATAACCATCCTTCAGCAGTTCCTAATATTTGTGAAATGCTCTGAGGTCTTTCACTGAAAGGTCTTTTAAATGAGCAGAACTTTATAGCTTTTCACTGACCGTTGCTGATTTTAGAGGGTTAAGTTAGAAACAGGAAATACAGTGACTGAAGGAAAGCCATTAATATTAAATTCTACCCTTTGCCAGATTGTCTTATGTTATCTTTGCTCTTTCATAAAATATTTTCCAGTTTTCCTTGCAGGGCATTCTTTAAAGGGGTAGCAACTGAGGAGCTGTAACTTGGCATATCTCCACCTGCTTTTCTGTAGCAGCTCACATTTGTGCTCTGGGATTTGAAGAATTTCCTTTGCCTCTAGAACTGATATGCAAACAGTCAGCTGTACAGACATCAATCTGTCCAGTAGACATGCTGTGTGACCTAAGAAATAATACAGGTGGTCAGCACCATGCTGGTGACTCCTGAATTTCTGAAGCAAACAGACTCATTTTACTGTGTCAGGAAGACAGGAGGTCCTGTATGCACCCTCCACTAATGTAATCTGCTGTGCTTGATTGATCACAAGACACCCACCAGGATTTCCCTAACAAAATTCTTGATTTTTGCCAAGGAAAGCAGAGATTTGCAGGGAATGAGCACCTCACAAATAGCAAGGAGATCTCAAGATGCTCATCTTGGCAGAGAGATGTTTGTGCCAGAGCAAACACCCTGTGGTCAGCACACAGCTCTTCCAGCATCCCTTTCCTTACCTTCCCCAGTAGGGACATTGTGACAAAACCAGAAATGGGCCAAGTTAGTCTTCTCTGCCTGTTTGTTGTGTTGCTCTAAGTCTCAGTATCCTAATAGGTGTTGCTCTTTAAGCAGGGATGAAGTGAATGGTGTTAAGGCAGAGAGATAAGAGTTACAGCTAATTCCATCTATCCCACTGGTGATGCCATCACAGCCAAGAGCTCTGTGCTTGAGCTGCTGCATAGCCTGTGGGCAGCTTAAGGAAAAAAATTCAGAAAGATACAGGGTTCCAGTGAGCTCCATAACCCTATGCAACTTGTTCTCTGGAGCAGTCACCATTTCTGTTGAAAAGAAGTCTTTCATTTCCCACTGATACTTCTCAGATTGCAAGGAGAACCATTCTTGTGCTCCTGAAGGCTGGAGCTGCAGACACAGCCCTGGAAGGGAAGTTTGCTCTCATGGCTACAGCAAAGGAATGGGAAGCACGAGATCTGGCATGAAGTCCTGCTCCCATTGAAGCCAGTGGGATGTTTGCCATTGGCTTCAGGAGAAGCCAAGATTTCAATCTGCAGCCAGATTTGCTGGTGTGTTGAGCTGTGCTGAGAGCAGGACCAGAAAGGGTTCTTGGTTTCCTGATGAAACTGTTACTGCCTCAGCTCCCCTGCTGCAGATCCCTGGTTTCTCAGCTCACATTGCCCCCTGCTTGCTTTCATGTTTCCAAATCATATTCTTAGGCCAGAAACTCTATGAGGAAGAGACTGGTTTCATGGTTTATGCCTGTTGTACTGTCCCATGACTGAAGCTCCTGGACATCCCCACCAGCAAAATCATCTCACTCCATTGTGGATTATGGACAGTGCAAGAGATTATCATAAAGCAATAGCACAGTGCTGGTATAAGTGGCTTAAATGAAGTAAAACATATGGGATTTGGTCCAGGTAAATAACTGTGCCTTTTCCTTCAGGCAGCAGCTTGAATTAGCTTTAGAGTTATTTCTGAGCTGTTGAAGAGAGCCTGAAGAGATTGTAAAAGTGGTCTAGAATGAACCTCCCTACTTCACACCATCACACCAACACGAGCTTTGGGAATCTTGATTTTATAAGCACCCCTTTTTCTCTTGTCTGCTCTCTTCCAAGGTGAGGTGGGAGCCAAATCGTGTTAGAGGTGAGGTGTGGTATCATAAACCTGATATTAAACCTCCTAAATTATTCTTATTCCTTCTGCTAATAAGCCAACTCAAAAATGGCCATGCTGCTGTAGTGACATAAGTGGTGTGTGTGTGTGTCTGTTACAGAGCAGCCCCTTGCAGCCCCATTTTGGCCTAGACAGGTCCTGTTGGTTTTATTTGCATGGACACATGGTGGAGCTTCTCTATGCCAAGGCAAAAAAAACTCAAACCAAAACAACATTGTAAATAATTCTTTATTTCTCCCTGCTCAGGACATCTTTTTGTGCTCATTGTGTGGGTTTGGTCTCTACTGCCCCTTTCTGGGAACATCTGTAAACACATCACCTCTATTAAAGAAGGCATGAAAGTTTATCTCCTGGACCAAGAAGCTGCCCTGGCCTTTCCTCACCTCTCCAGATGCCACATGTTAGACAACACTCCTGGCTGGCCATAGCTTGTGTTCTTTGGCCATGTGGGACTTGGTCCTGTTCCTTTGACATTTCCACAAGTGATGGTAGCAACTTTCTGGTAAGTTGAAGCCATTGTGATTTTTTTTTTTTCTTGCCACAAGCAAGGAATTTGTAAATGTAGATGCTTAAATTCAAAGTAATGTTGATCATATAATGATCCATATCTGATAGTTTTATTATGATTTTCTTGAGCAAGTTGAGGCAATGCTACCCAGCAGTTCACTGGTGCAGAAGCACACCCCAGTGTTACCTCAGATATTTTTACAGGCAAAATTACACTTTCTCCCAGCAATAAATGGAGAAGAATGGGGAGGAAAGCAAAGGAAAAAAGCCCAAGGATGCACTGTTCTCTCCTGATGGCTTAACTCAGTTCTGCAGCACCATTTCCCATCTGTCTTTCACATCATTCTGAGATTGCTCTCCAAGAGTATCATATCAATAGATCCTTTCTCAATTTAGTCACTGCCTCTGAGCCAGGTTTTTTTTTCTAGTTCAGTAACTGGCACAATGTTTGCATGAACTCTGTCAACTTGTTGCTCCTCTATGTTCTTTGCTAAAATGATTCCCATTAGCAATCCTCTTCCCTAGGGCAAACACAACCAAACCAAATGAATCAGAGTTAAACAGAGAGAATTAGTGCTTATTCTTTCTTTTCTTTTTTCATGCCTATCTATTTTTTTCTCCATTAGCAAATTCAGTCCAGCTACTTTTGCTCTTGTTAATTCACTGTAGCTTCCATCCACAGGCTGTGGGTTAAACATTAACAATGACACCAGGGGATTGTGCTTTGCTTTTAGCAAGACCTTAGCAGTTGTGTGGTTTGAATTTTAAGGAATGGGGTGAAGAGGGGGGTTGTCTGATCCACTGCCACCTGGTTTTCTGTGGTGTTCATTCTGTTGGTGGTAACATCACAGCTGGGAGCACAATGGAAAGACAACACCTTGCACCTTTCATTTACTCATTTGTCACTTGAATTGTCATAACAATTCCTCTTCTTTTTTTTTTTTTTTTCTTTTCTTTTTTTTCTCTTGTATTTTCTCAGATTTCTGTACTCCAAAAGGCTGCACAGGGTCCTGGCAGCACTTCTCCAGGATCCTGGCAGATATTAGGGCCAAGCATCAAAGCCACCATGCTCCCATCTTCACACATACCATGCTGACAGCCTCCTGATGGGCATTGACCCCAAAGCCATCTTCTCTCTGACCTTCCTGGAGAAGCCCATGGTGAAACTCCTTTCTTGCATCCAGGCCTTGGACCTAAAAAGTCTTCCCTGTGAGGTTGGTGTCTGCATGGTGTGAGCAGGACTGGGAACTTGGGCATCAAAGTCCAATGTTTCTCTGATTTTGATCATTCTGTTGGAACCTTAAGGAAATGGTTGGGAATATTGTAAAGCAGCTCCAGGCAGTGGAAGTGTTTCAGCAAAGGATTGCATGGGCTCCTGGTAATTATTCTCTGCCTGTCCAACTGTGCAGGGAGCTGCAGCATTAACCAGCAGGGACACAACCCACAGAGGAAAAGACATTGTTCTACCCTTCTTTCTTTTCCTTACAAGAGACTGATTCGGCTCCTTGTGCTTTGTTTGGTACCTGGTGATCATGCTGCTAGTGTTTGTGGCACTTTGCTGGTGTTCACAGTTTGCAATTGCATTTTTTTCTAAGTCTTTAGTGGCAACCAGACACATCCTTCAGTGCTTAATGCACACTTGACCCAACTTTTCTGGGCTGTGCTGACATGGCAACACCTTGTGCAGCCTTGGGTGAGTGAGTTCATCTCCTGTAACAGGCAATAGCTGAGGTACCTTTATAGCATGGCTTGGCTGTGGCTTTGTAAAGCACTTCATGCTCCTTGAAAGGAATAAGGTTAAGTGCCAGACTGTCCTGTTGTTTCATAGTTAAAGCTTGTCTGAGGTTATGGTTTGAAACAAATAGAAAACAACAGCCAAAATAGCTTGGTTGTCCTTAGTGATGGTCAGTGAGTGGTTTGGGGCATTTGCACAGCCCAGTTACTGCAAGGGCAGAGCCAGCCTGGGGCTGGGACCACTCTGTTGAGCTGTGTACAGGATGTGAGAGCTGTATCAGGGCTGTGCTTAGCTTTAGCTTTTGCTGTAACAATTACAAGTGATAAAATGCCAGGTTTCCCAGTTTTCCTCCCCACAAGTTGCTTTAAAGGGACTGAAGGCAGATCCTGCTATAGCTTAGTGCACTACAAGCCAACTCAAATGACTCCCCACTGTCTTCTCATCTACAGGAGACTCTTAATGCCCTGAGCCTTTGCATGTCCTGGCACACAGCCCAATTGAAGCATGAGCTCCAACAGAAGTTTTAAATTTAAAGCTGTTCTTTTGGCTTCAGAAATTCACAGATTGAAGCTGAGAGATGCAATTTGACTGTTTACTTGCAGATCTGCACCAGCCCTGCTGTGCTATTGCACTCGCCTCGGGCAGGCAGTTGTGTTAACAGCACTTTCCAATTAAAGTAGCAGCCTCAGTTACAGAAAATGCTTTTCCTATCTGGGCATTTATCTGATTTTATTTTTTTTTTTTAATTACTCATGGAGCACAGGGCTGGTTTGTTTCCCATCCCTAATAATAATTAATCCGTCATCATTTCTGGTGAGTGGGCTGCCTTTTGTTGGCTTTTTGTTTATTTTTGGTTGGTTGGTTGGTTTTTGTTGTTGTTGTTTTGTTTTGTTTTTTAATGTCTTGCCATTTCCAGCATGGGCTGAGGCCAATACCACTCAGATACCATATTATCACACTGTGGGGAGCACTGATATGAGCAGGCAGGCAAATGATCAGGATAATCAGGTGCACAAGCAACTCCTGAAGTCCTGTTCACCCAGAACAGGAAAAAAAAAATTAAAAAAAAAAAATGTCCTGTTCTGGAAATAGCCCTGACAGAAAATCCCAGTGCCTTGCTATGTAAATTATGGCCATTTCTTTGGCTGAAATGTTCCTAGTCTGAAAACCTGGCTTTTAAGACCTTTACAGCCAAGATCAAGGCTTTCACGACAATAAATGATATCAGATGAATCCTGCATCTTTCTTCATGGTGCAGCCAGATAAGAGCAGCTTTTTACATTTCACCTCCTTGAAAGGGCCATGCTGGGCTCCATCCATCCTGCCTGTAGTGCAGCAAGCTCAGCAGGACTTGTCAGGTGGGATACAGTGGAATCTGAGCTGAGACCTGGGATTTTCACTCCAGCCATAGTTGCCATTGCAGACAGTGCTGTAACTGTCTGCTGGTTTAATGTTCTTTGTAACATGAGCACAGAACTGCTTAGGCTGGGGCTGCAGGGACTGGAGGAGGACCAGATGCAATGACAAAAGCACAGGTTTCAGAGCTGACATCCTGTCCCATGAGGCCACAAAGCCCCTCTCTCCTGTGGCAGCCTTTGCCCACAGTTTGTTCAGCTGTAGCTGTCACTCTGGGTTTGTGCACAGCACAGTGAACTTCCAACCTTGGAGCACCTCAGTTCTGCAAGACCCTTGCAGGGATGCTACAAGTACAGACTCCCAGATGGACAAGAAAGCAAAGCCTGCTGCTGCCCCCATGTGTTATTTGCTCATTATTGTTGCTACTCACCAGTAAAAGACTGGGAACCCCCTTGGCAAGCATGGAGAGCCAGGCTAAGTGCAGCACAGCTCCTGAGGTGAAAGATCTTGCTTTGGTGGAAGACTTTTCTATTTCTTCTGTTCCTTCCACAAGCTCATGGCCTTCCCTGGGGTATCTTATATTAAAAAAATTGCAAAGTCAGATGGGACGTGTTCAGGAGGGAGACAAGTTGGAGACAGCATGGAGGCAGGTGGTACACAGCAAAGCCCAGAGGTGTCATCCTCTCGTTGTGAAAGGGTGCATGTGCAGCACTCAGAGGCTGCCATGCAGTGCTGAGCAGTATCAGATATCAGGACAGTGTGTTCAGGCTTCTTGGCTCAGGCCACGAGGAGCACAGAGTGAGAGACAGCTCTTGGCAGGCTGAGCTCACATGATAAGGTCATTGGAAAGACAAGTGATGCTTTCATCAACCTGTCTTTCCCCAGCACCAGCACCAGCCTGAGCAAGGACTCACTCTGTGCTCCTGTACTATCCTGTGCTCCACATGGTGCCAAGGACATAAACTTCCTCACAATTACATTGGAGCTGTGTCCTTTCCAACCTGTGTCTCAGCCCCCAACTCCCATCCTTTTTGGCCCTGTTTGCTTCCAGTTCTGAACCATTAAATCACCTCTTGGAAGATCAGTGGCACCTCTCAAGCAGAAGGGAGATCAGGCTGTAGTTACTGACTGTTAATCTGTTGCTTGCCAGCAGTTACAGTTCACCTTTTGGAGGGTCACTAGGGATCTCATGGTTTTGTCCTTCTCTGTGGTGCAGTACTTAGTTGGAGCTCCATGCTAATTATTCTGGAGTTCATCAATCTCAGCAGCTTCCTGAAGCCTGGGTGATAGGTTGGTAGCAGCAGCCAAACTCTCCCTGGCTGACTCTCACTGAACCTGTTTGTGGCTCTGGGGGGTTCTGACCATCAGGAACCCAGCTTCTTGGAAAGATAGGGTTGGCTGTTTGCTGTCCTTTCACCAAGAGACTTTTTGGTCCTGGCACCATTAAGAGATGGGCCAAGGAGCAATGCCTTGCCAGAACATTGTCCACAGAGTGGCCTGGACACTTCCTAGAGCTCTCCCAGAACATCTGAAGGGAACAACATGCATTGGCAGGGCTTATGTGCTCCAGCAATTGGGGATTGCAAACACATGCTTCAGCTATGCAAGAAATCTTTGACTTGTTCTGAATGTGATTCTGCCTGGGTTTCTTCCCAGAAACATTCCTGTTCTTCACAATTTACCAGTTGCAGGAAGGGAGAAGAGGGAGGAGGGATTTTAAGAGTAAGAGAGAGGAAAGGGAATGAATCTTACAGTGCTTTCCCCAGCCAAATTCTTCCAGAAGGACAGGGTGTGGAGTAAGGACTCCAGAATTTGGCACAGTCCCAAGAAAATACAACCTTCAAAATTAAAACCACTTTTAATTAGTCATCTGCTTTTATAGGAAGAATAAGTCTGTTTTGCTCAAATAATTCAGTGCCTGCTATCACATAAACCAGACAGTCCCTGCCAAAAGGTGCTGTGTGATAGAAGGCAAGCACAGAACTAGGTCTCTGAGCAAAGACACCTTATCTCCTCCAGGAGACAGCAGTGCTGCTTAGATCTGTGTTCTGGTTCCTGAGATAAAAGTCTCATTCCTGAGAGTCACAGCGTACGTGAGAGAGTTGCAAATGTGTTCCTTGTAGGTGGGAGTAATTTGATGTCTGAGCTGGAGATGAATGATGAAGCTGGGTCTTTATTATAACACCTGCTCTGTTACAAACAGGAGAAAAAGCTTGCGAGGGTGGAGGCAAGAGCTGTGCTTCTGCCCTGGAAGAAGTCCAGATGCAACTACTTAAGCTTTCACCTGGTTCCTGGGAGTGTGAAGTTTCAGCCCAAGTCCCTTCAAGAGCAGCCCACGACTGGAGGAGCCCTCCCATGCTGAGCTGCCCATGGCTGGGTGTGGAACCTGCTGAGCCAGAGAAGCATTTCCAACAGGAGAAACCATTAAAAGAGGCAAGGTGCAACCCACTGCTACCAAGCATGCACTCAGAGTAACCTCCACAGCTCAATTAACTATATTAAGTGCGTGCCTATAATTAATTTAATTTAACTGTGGTTTTCTTCCCTGTGTTGTGTGCCTGCTGCATCAACCTCTTAAACTTATTGCTGTGTATGTAAGTCAATCAAACACTGCCCACATCAGCTTAGTCACCCACAGCCACCAGGAAGGGCATTTTTTGCTGTGTTTGGCTTGTACTTGTGCCTTAATACAGGGAGTAACTTCACTGAAATCAGTTATGCCACATTAGCCCAAAACCAGAGAAAAGCCCAGCATTTATAAATTATTTGCTATAAAGGCATCATAATTTCTGTGATGCCATGTCCTGACCATGCACCTGGTTTGCTGCAGCTGCTTTCCAGTCTCCCACTGGGAAACAATGAAATAAAGATAGAAGGTATACTAATATTTTTCTTTTTCTTTTTTTCTTTTAATAATTCAGCAATATCAGAAATATCAGCAGATTCCTGTTGCCTCAGAGTGCTGAGGCTCCCTCCTATAGCCTCCCCCTGTATATGCTAAACTGAACAGGATTAAGTGGTTGATACTAAGAAGCAGAGGCTCAAGAAGTATTTCCTTAACTTGGGCAGTCAGGATGGTAGTTTGCTACTTGTGCAGCTCCCTTTCTTCATCTTTTATTGACATTTTTACATTTTTATTGTTAATAGCCCACATGGTGAAGGAACAGGTGAATGCTTTCAGTCCAGTCTTGTTTTATTAATCCCAAATCATGGATCAAGTTACAATTAATGATGGCCCTGGTGATTTATGAATTGTAATTTTTACTCCTACTAGTGCTGGACAGGTGGAAACCATCTGAGCAGCCTGAGCAGCTGTAGCCTGAGCCTCAGTAAGCTTCAATGTTCTAGGTATGAAGTGGTCCACCTGTGAGCAAGAGAGACTGGAGCTGCTTTTTGCTGGTTGCACATTAAGTTGTTCATAGGGTGGAAAGCAGAATATCACTGAGTGAGCTGTAATCCAACAAGTTGTTGCAGAACTTTAAGAGGCTGCTTAAAGGGAAGCAAGGAAAGACACAAGGAGTATGTGTCTGACAGCTCTGATGCTTCTGATGTAAGCCTGAAAAATGAGGAACAAAACCAAAGTGATGAAGAGAACAGCAATTCTGAATCTGAGCAGGAACTTGCAGGAATCACAGGGACAAAAGAGGAGAGCTGTATTCTAGATTATGCTCTCTTTGGAAAGCTCCACCCAAGACCTTCATTAAAATTTTGGTTCTTTATCACACAGTGGTTAACTCTGACATTCCCTGGGAAGGAGCTTGCTGGCTGGTCCCCAGTATCATGGCCACGTTTCTACTTTGGATTAAGTGAGAATGAGCAGACTTTCTCAGTTCTCTTGCCCTCTGCATTGGCCTAAGTCAGGAGTAGGAGGATTTCTTCCTGAAATTCGAGGGATCTATGACCCTTATGTTGTTTGTATGTGCATAAAGACTGAACCATTCAGCTCTCAGACAGCCTTCACTTGTTTGGGGCTTTGCAGCTCTCACTATCTGCTAACAAAAAAAATATTCCAATTATTTGGAATGATTACATCATCCACACAACTGGCCTGGAGCCAACATCAGCTCTCCCATAAAACAGACAGTTATTTCTTGCTCAGAATTACCATATTCTTCCTTCTCATCAATTGAGTTTCAGCATGGTGAGACCACTGGGAAGCAGTAACATTTGCAGGAACAAAGCTGCTGAGCAGACACATCCCTCAGTTCATTTGGCAGCCAGGTCTGAAATGATTTCTCTGCTGATTGCTCACATGCCACCATGTCTCTCTACATGCTGCTGTAGTGCTGGGATGCTTTATATCCATGTAATGCCTGTGGGTCTAGAAGCCACCAGAAAATGGACTGGGAATTTCTCCATGTCCTGTTTGAAGTGAACTTGCCAAGACACATCCAGGTCCTATGGAGTTGTATGTCAGGTTTCTGGAAGTAAGAAAGGTGAAGAACCTTTCCATGAACTAGGGCAGAGTTGGTCCCTGCAGACTCTTCCATAGGCAACCAGAAACAAAATCCTGAACTGCTTTAATTTCCCATAACAGGAAGGAATCAAATTGCCAGTAAAAGTGCCTATGAAGGCAGAAAAAAAACCAGATTGAAATGGGCCTTTTTATCTCCTTTCCACTTGGTAAGGACCTGACGGACTCTTAACTGGTGGGTTTTGTTCTAAGGATTTAATTTTCTCCTTTAGGACTGCTGGCAGAGTTCCTGGACAGACAGAGAAGAGCTCAGAGACAGTACAGAAAGCTGGAGGTTTGTCTGTATGGGGATGTTTAAATCTTGGTTACAGATTACCCACTACCTTGTGTTAAGGGGCACTCTTGCACGTGGTGGTCTGCAAACATTTCTTCCAGGATGGGACCATGACCCAGTGTCCAGCTCAGTCTGTGGAAATATGTGAATGAGCTCAAACAGTTTGCAATCAATTGACACCAGTTGAGTACTTCTGTGTTTCCATGTTTACAATTTGTGTAGACAAATCTGAGAAGGGACGTGATTTATGGTCTGACAATTAAAAGCTTTTTTGCTTGATTTCCTTAACAGATGTTTCATCCCAACAGTTGGGAGAAAAGCACCTATTCATAAGGATTCTGTAAGGATCTTTCAGCTGCAGGATGAAGCAATTTCCCATCTACATTTCCTGGTGTCTTTCCATGAGATCAATGAATAATTCTTCCTGATCTTTTAAACATTAGAAAAATAATAAGTAAATGACAGTTTAGGAGAAGTAAGCCAACCCAGACTTAGCCCTGTCAGCAGAGTCTGGTTGTTTCCCCCACATTTCCAGATCACCTCAGCAGTTGTATTTTCCAGGTTTGAGCAGGTTACCCCGAGTAACCTGGATTTGTTTGACAAAGCCTGATTATTAGTCATAACTTTTGAACCTCAGTAGTCACAGAGAGATTATGAGTGGCTCAGGAAGGCATTTTGGCATGTCTCATCTAGTCTCCATGCTTGTAGAGCCCTCTCCAGCACACTAAATCCATCGTCTGTTGGGTCAGAAAAATACGTGAGCTGGCTGAGCCCCAAAATCATCTGGTCATGAGACAAACTGGCCCAGGGATGGAGGGAAGGAAATCCTAATACCTGCTTGGAGATTGGGCCCATCTCACTGCTGGGAGGAGCTGGGCTCAGCCATGGTCCTGCCTGGCCACCATCCCACCACCCTTCCAGCCCTGCCAAAACCACTCAGCCCCACAAAGTTGTGTGGGCAGGATAGAGCTGTGGGGAAGCAATGGCTGTGGCTTAAAAAAAGAAAAAAAATAACATCAGTGGCAGGGGAACCTTCCTTTCTCTCCAGTTTGTCAACTGATGTTGCATCTAACCTCGTGATAGAGAGAAGATGCTCTCCCCTCTTGCCTCCCCTGCACCCAGTTTGCTCAAGACAAGGCAAAGGGCCAGCAGCTGCTGTTCCTCACCAGAGACCTTTGTGGGGCAAGAGGTGCCTGGCTAATTCATGCAACCAGGAAATATTTCTCCCTCCCCATCTCAGAAAAGCTTTGCATGTGGAACTTGTTAAAGATGTGTCCTGAGCTTGTGTTTTTTAAACATCAGCCACGACTCAGGATGGGCCAAGGAAAACATACCAAGTGGGGAATACTCCTCCTCAGCTCCAGGAAGGGCTCTGAGGGCACTGGTTTTGCAGTCCAAGGTTTTGATCTCCAGCCTGCTGGCAGGGCCATGCCGTGCCCAAGATGGGGCCAAGTTTACTCAGGGTGGAATAGATCTGTGCCTGATCAATCTATTGACAATCTCGTAACCAAAATTGTATAATAACTGTGTATAGAGGCAGTGTAGTGCACTTCATTGCAGTGACACCACACGTTTGGCTGTACAGATACACAGCTGGTGAAGGGACCTGAGCACGAGTCCTGTGAGGAAGGGCTGAGGGAGCTGGGGGTGTTAAGGCTGGAGAAGAGGAGGCTCAGGGGAGACCTCATCACTCTCTACAACTCCCTGAAAGGAGGTTGGAGCCAGGGGGGGGTCGGGCTCTTCTCCCAGGCAGCTCTCAGTAAGACAAGAGGGCATGGACTTAAGCTCTGTCAGGGGAGATTTAGGTTGGATATTAGGAAAAAATTCTTTACAGAGAGGGTGATTGGAATGGGCTGCCCAGGGAGGTGGTGGATTCTGCATCCCTGGAGGTTTGTATAAGGAGACTGATGTGGCACTTGTGGCACTCAGTGCCATGAACTAGTAGCCACGGTGATAGTGGATTAAAGGTTGGATTGAGGTCCTTTCCAAGGCGGATGATGATTCCGTGACACTGCCCCGCAGCTCTTGCGAGCTCTTGGCTCACAGGAGCCGCGGGCTGGGGAGCGGGACGCGGGCCCTTTAAGAGAGCTCCCCCCCTCCTGCACCGCCCAGCGCTCACCGCTCAACCAGCCCCGGCTCCGCCTCCCTGCGCCGCCGCCCATTGGCCAGGAGGTGCTGAGGGTCCCGCCTTCCGGCGCTGGTAGCCAATGGGAGGAGAGCTGGGCGAGTCCGGGTTAGGTTGGTGCGTGTGGCCGATGGCCGGCGAGCGGCGGGTCAGTGCGGGGGAATCGGGACAGGGCCCGCCGTGGGCGCTGAGGGGGAGAGGGGCGGAGCCTGCGGGGATCGGGCCCCCTGAGGGGTTGCGGGGAGCGGGAGCCTCCGAGGGGATCGGGAGCCTCCGAGGGGATCGCCCTCACCTACCCCCCCCCCACCCCCCGGGGGGAGCGGGGCCCCTGAGGCGCTGAGGGGAGCGGGGCCCTTTGAGGCGCTGAGGGGAGCGGCGCGAGGCTGTCGCGCGGGCCGCCGCCTCCATGGGCCCTGTGGAGGCGCCGGGAGCGGTGCGGGGAGCGGAGCGGAGCGGAGCGGCCATTCCGGGCTGGGGGGGAGCCCTCTGTCCTGACGAAACGGGGAGAGGGTGGCGGGGAGGCGAGCTCCGGACTCCGTGTGATTGCCGGCACCTGGCTCGCCACATGGGTCGGTGTGGGATGGGAGTCGGGCCCGGTACCCGCACCCCTGACCCAGCGGGGAGGGAGTTGGGGCGGCCAGAGCCGCCTGAGGAGAAGAGTTCTGGCCCTCCCTGGGGAGAAACGAGTGAAGTGGATCGGGAGAGCTCCCTCTGAGGAGGGCGCTCGGCTTACAGTTTATGAAAAGTGTCCCACAGCAGCGTCCAGGGAGAACGTGGCCTTCGGTTCATCTCCTCTGGCACAGCTGTGGTTCCCTGCAGCCTGCGGCTGCCATGCTCAGTGCTAGCAAAACCCCTAAAAAGTAGTGGTTTCACCATGAGAATCCCTTACGGGTAGATCGAGAATATTGAGGTCGATGAGCATGAGGGCTTTCTTACCTGTACCCGGCTCTGACAAATGATTTTGTGGTGCTTGAGGACTGAAGGAAAAAAAAAAAACCCAACAAACAGAAGTAGCTTCCTGATGACTTACTGCTGTAGCCCCAGTGACAAAGTGCTCAGGCAGGTTCATGTGCTACCATGTCATTCAGGTTGAATGTGTGGCTTGAGCTGCCCTTATATTAAAAAAAGGTATACTTTGATGAAATTAAAACGTGGATTCGCGTAGAGTAGAAAACCAAGAACT
This sequence comes from Heliangelus exortis, assembly GCF_036169615.1. Classification (NCBI taxonomy): domain Eukaryota; kingdom Metazoa; phylum Chordata; class Aves; order Apodiformes; family Trochilidae; genus Heliangelus; species Heliangelus exortis. Next base: position 3,614,419 of record NC_092432.1, read on the forward strand.
TCTGGAAAGGTGACATACAGTGTAATTCTGGTCAGTTTTTAATGTGTATTGATAGGAGATCTGATGTAGTCTTATTTTTTACCATAATTAAAGTCACTTGGATCACGACTCTTCTGCTTTTTAAATGAAACTATAGAAACCTGTATTTATTATATGTAGCAAGATGATGTTGTTTAGTGTTTTGTCCATAATTAGAACACACCCCTCCCAAAAAAAAGAAAAAGGTTTGAAAATAATTGTGCATTGTTGCAGTTTGTATACATAAGGTTTCTCCATTGCATCTTTTGGATTTGCCCCTGAGAGGACTGGGTAGACAGAAGGCTGTGTATTTGTGCACATGTGCAATCACTGTGCTTTTTGTTCATTCTCCCACATCTTACGTGCTAAAAAATAAACACCGGTGGCCAGGAAATTCAAAATATTTGCTTTTTCTCTTTTGTTCCAGGTGCTGGTCTAAAAGATGAGGCTGAATGAGAGCCGGACAAGAACCTTCCAGGCTCCTGTCACCATCCATAATTATCCGGGCAGGCAGGTGTATGTGTTCCCAGGTGCCAGGTCTGACTCAGAAGAGTCAGAGGAGGAGGAACTCAATGTCATGGAACTGCGACCCAGGGGCAGGGAGCAGCAGCAGCAGCAGCGGTGCAGCGCTTCTCGGGACAGAGCTGGAGATGTGGTGCTGCTGGAACGAGAGATTACAGAGGATGATAATCTTAACAAGCTAGCCCTGCAGTATGGTTGCAAAGTAAGAGCCATCTCTCTTCTGTATTAATTACTTTAGGGGTATTTTAGGTGTAGTAGCTGGGTAAAATTGAGATAGAGATGGAGAAAAAAAAACACAACAAAAAAAAGAGTTCTTTAGCTAGCAGCCTGGGAAGATACTGTCAACCCCACACCATGTGTGACCTGCTTAATTTAATCCTGTTTAATTTGAGTGACTAAGTGCAGTGTAGCTGTCATGGTTTGTACTTAGTTCTTTGAAGGTAAAAAGTAGGAAGCTGACACAGAAATGAGGGTGAGAGCTCTTCTACCAAGGAACATACAGCTTTTGAGGCAAACTGGACAGTACAAAGAAATACTGCTCAGGTGGGGTCTGGTTTAGTTTGGTTTTTATTTGGTTTTTATTTGTTTTCTAAAGGTATGAGCTTACAAGTTGCACAGAAGGTCTAAGAATAGCAGGAGCGGACTGGGAGAGATGTCAAAGTTCAGGTGGCAGAGCCCAGGTGCTGGCTGTGCATGTGGGTTTTGGTTGTTTGCTCTGAGTGCATGTGGTTCAGGCATCTGCAGGCAGAGGGGAGTGTGTGCACAGGGTGAATTTTCTCTGGAGTTGGAGCATACCACAAAATAGGTTTTCTTTATTCTGAAGCAGAACGCTTTATTAAAAAAAACTGTTCAAAAGTTTAATTACCTGTTCTGAACATGAGAAGTAGCTCGCTGTTGAGCAGCTAAAGCTGTATTTTTAGAACTTCCTTTATCTCCAAGCTAGACTGTGATTAAAAAGTTCCATGTTGCAAACAATTGGACCGTGACCTGGATGGGGATAATGATACACTACTGGCTCAACTGCTGCAATAGTATTGCAGTCTGTCTTGCTTAACAACACAACAGCTGTGTGATGCAGCTGAAGCAAGAGGGCTTAGAGGAATTTCGACAATTCCTCCCCTCCCATTCCCTTAGGAACAAAAACAAAACAAAAAGAAACCCTTCTACGTTCTGCTGAGGAGCCTGGTGCATGTGAAGAAGCAAGTCTGGTAGGACTTGAATAGGCTTTGATTGGCATCTGTAGAGCCTGAGAACTCTGAGCAGGGACAGTTGTGTCATTATGGTTGCAGCAGTTGGGTGGAGTCAAGGGAGGAAGGTTCTGAACAACTCTTTGGGTCTATGGCAGGGAAAAGGCTGCTGTGCCCCCTGTACCAGAGCTCAGGAGGACTCAGTCCTGTGTCTCTGCCACAGTTCATCTGCCTCCTCTGCTGCCCTGCAGACTGTCAGGTAGATCTGCTCTGCCTGCCCTGCTGCAGGCTGCTGGGTTTATCTGGTGGGGAAAGCAAGCTGATAGGGAAGGACCAGGTAGTCCCTGCTGCCACAGGGAGAAAAACTGCCCTGCTGCCTCCCTCCCTTCCAGAAAGGGCAACTCTGACTTGTTCCAGTTAAACTGAAGAGGTACAGAAATGCTTATTACTGAAGGTTTGTGTATTTGTCTGTTTACAGGCTGGCACTGATCAATTTTTGTGTGTTTTGTTTTACTTGCACAATCAAGCAATTCCTGAAAGGCTGCCAGGACGTCAGCGAGGATAATTTGTAGCCACAAATATGTTCAACTGTGTTTAAAAAAAAAAAAACAACAGGATGATCTTCTCCTTTAAATGAGTGGGAACCCAGTTACTGGTTTCAGAGTCATCAGGGCCTCCTTGTGGTGGGGGTATTAAGACAGTGCAGCAAATAGCTGCATAGTGTGTGTGTGGTACACAAACCTTGGCAGAGAGGCAAAGAACTTCAAAATTCTCATTTTTAGTCTTGACCATTTATAGTCTTGGCCTGCTTTTGGCATTGTTCTTAGCTGGGACAAGAGGAGCTCATGGCAGCCAACAAAATGGGTACAGAAAATAAGCCTACATGGCTTGTGCAGCACAGTGCTCTTGCCTGCTTCCCATCAGCTTTGTTTGTTGTTCCTGCATGAGTGCTGGTCCACTTGCTCCTTTCTAAAGCCCTAACACAACATTGCAGTGTTTGATTGCAGACACTGCAGGGGATATTTACTGTCCAAATAATTTGTTTTCATTGGAACAACACCAAAAATCAAAGCACCACCTCATGCAGCATCCTCCAACCCATGGGGACTCCCTGCAGGGGAGGGAGGGCTGCCTTCCCCCTGGCACCTCCTGTGCTCCTGGCAGCCAGCTGGCAGCACCACAGCCTGCAAGGAGCCCTCAATGTGTGTTGTGATGGCAAAGGAGTTGTTTGGGCTCCCTTCTGGTGTGGTGTGCAGTGTCTTTAAAAGGAGCTCTTTGCTCTGAACTGTCAGTGATGGTGGCTCTGATGGCACTTACAGGTGTGCTTAGGAAGTTAAGTACTTTCTGGAGTGTTACTTTGCCAGTTTGGTTGGTACGCTCAAGGCTCTGAATGCAGATCTTCTGTAAGATATGTTGGAGGTGGTTAACCTCTTCATGTTGCCTTTTTCTTTTCTTGGTTTGTGGTCCTGCTCTTTTATTTGTTCTCCATCTTTCAGCTTTTCCCTGGAGGTTCTTTTCTGTCTCCTTGGCTGCTCTGGAGAGCACCTCGCACACATTGACAGTCCTGTTCATTTTCTTTGACAGAGGATTTAAGGCAGCTGAGAAGCTGGTCTACTTACTTATTAGGTGGTTGTGAGTGCAGACAGTATTAAGCTGTCTTCTCCTTATTTAACAGTAAATAAAGAAACCCTGCCTTGCCTTTGTCTTTTCTTTGTTACCAGCTGTCCTTGTGACTTACTCAGTATGTGTGGTTTGCTCTTTCTTGCTCTTACTGCTGTTTGCATCACCGAGCTGTGTGGCAACACTGGTCCAAGCTGGAGACCCTACACAGCAGCCACCACAGATGGTCTCAGAGGCAGGGAGAGTATTGCCTTACCTGCACCTTCAGCAGCAGGAGCCAGCTGTGTGGAGCTGCTGCCATGCAGAAGTGGGGCAGTGCTTGGGCACACAAGGGAAAAGTGCTGGTGTTGGTGTGGGAGATGCTCTCCTGCTCTCTTCCAGGCTGTGACCTTGCTTTCAGAACTTGCTTTTCAGGGGTTTGCCTGCTTGTATCAATGTTCTCCTCTCATCTTAAACTCTCATGCATTGTTTAGGATATGAAAACTATTTTTTAAAGGGTCTGTTGTGAAGATTGTTCTTGCCTCAACTTGGATTAGAGAGTGAGAGAAGGTTAAAGAAAGCGAAAAGGAAAGAAAACCAGTATTAAGCAAACTGCAGCATTTAAGAGATGCCAGAGCAGTAGAGGAGGTTACAGACTCTTGATTAGGGAACCATCTCTATCCTGCAGGACCTGGAGCATCCTTGGAACAGTTGGGCAGTCCCTGCAGAACATTAAGCCACTTGGCAGCCAGAGCTTGCTTTTGTCCTCTGGCTGTTGCTTGCACTCCCATTTTGTAGCTACCTCCTGCTTCAGTACTGGGTTGTCCTACACTAACACTGATGTCCTTTTTGGGTTCTTTAGGTTGCAGATATCAAACGTGTCAACAACTTCATCCGGGAGCAGGACTTGTATGCTCTGAAGTCCATCAAGATCCCCGTGAAGCCCCACGGGCTGTTAACAGAGAACAGCAGAGATCTGAGGCCGCTCCTGGCAGCGCCCTCCCAGCCCCTGACACTCGTGGAGCTGCCAGAGCCCGAGGATGGTGCCAGCAGCTCTGCTGACCCCTCACACCTCAGTGACTACTTCAGAGGGATTGACAAGAGCATCCAGGATGCCGTGCAAGTCGAGGTCAAGCTGAACACAGAATATTGCATGGAAGCACCAGAGAGGCCGCTGCCCGAGTCAAGGAAGCAGAAGAGCAGTAATGGTGCAGACTGTGGAATCCAGTGGTGGAATGCAGTTTTTATTATGCTCCTGATAGGAATTGTGCTGCCAGTATTTTATATCATCTATTTTAAAACTCAAGGCCTGGTGGCCCATACCCCCAATGCAACACTAACCTCAAATATTTCAACAGAGGTATTGGAAGGGAAATTACCACAAAGCTCAGTTGTTCAAAAAAAGTCCTAAGGGATGGAGAGGCAACCAGACCCAGCCTCAGCTCTGGCACTGAAGCCCACATGCCAGTGAGTCTGACTCACGGGCAGTTCAGGGGGATAACAATAGATTTATTTTTTTTTTTTTTAGGTAGCTGATGTAATCCTAAACTTGACTGAAAGTGAGCTGAGGCGACTTTATGGACCAGTAAGGATGAGTTGTTACTTGTAAAGATCATTGATCAGTCAGATTCACATTCATGAGCTCTGTTGAGTATTTTGTAGCAATTTGCTCATTCTGGTTGCTTCAGGTATTTCTTGATGCCTTGTCTAAGAAGCAAAGCCTTTGCTGCTGCGATGGAGAGTGCAGTGTTGATGTGACTGGAAAGTTTGGGAGTTGTTTGCATTTTAAGAAAACACTTTTTGCTTAGAGTAGAAGCAGGAGCTCTTTCTCTGGACGTTCATTTTTAGGTCTGTCAGACCAAGGCATACTTTTAACCCCCAAAGGATGACTCTTGGTGTGTTAAGCTGGGGGTGGCACAGCACGAGGACACTGACAGCACCTCACAGTGTTTAAGTGGTGCTTGTTAGGCTGCTTCAAGCCCACCCCTGGGGAGAGCTCTTCTTGGTGAAATCTTTGAGATTTCTGCAATCCGGTGTCTCTGCAGGCAGAGCTCACTGCAGGCTCTGTGCTTCTGCCAGGGGACTGCTCCAGGGACTGATGCCCATGGCCAAAGAAAGAGTCCTGCAGGAGGATGTGAGCATGGTGTATACATGTATGCTCTTCTTGAAGGCTTGTTTTTGGGAGGAGGAGTAGCCAGTATTACCTTTTCTTAAAAAAATAATAGTAATTTATAATGGTGCAAACACACAATTTCAGCCGGGAGTTGCTGTCCCTTGTTGGCAAGAGAGAACATTGCTGAGTCACAGTTCATTTGCAAGGTCCAGGAAAGAAGCACTGCATTACTTTGAGCAGTCAAGGAGAGCAGAGCCCTTACAGGATGGGGACAGTGAAGCTGCTGCATGTTGGACGGTTCTGTGACCTGCTGACCTTGGCATTAAAAAGCTTCTGAGTGCATAGGAAAGAGCAGATCCTGAGGCTGGTGGAGTCCCAAGTGTCAGCAAGCCTGAGGTCTTAGGATGAGTCAGTGAACACTACATGCTGGAGGTGAGCAGAAAATTAGGATTTAGGATATTTTGCTGCAGAAAACTTAATTCAGCAGATTGAGGGACTGGTGGCAGAGGTGATGCACTCTTAGAACCAAACACTAAGGTATTCTGCAGCACAGGTGTGTAAAAACTGGCTGGGAGTGGGGTATCAGAGCCCCTTCCTGGGCTGCTGGCACAGAGCTTGGCTCCTCTCCCCTGGGGGCAGAGCTGGTGGGCAAGTGGGTAAAGCCACTGGTTGTCCCCTGCCCCTCCTGCCCCAGGTGCTGTCCCACTGCCTGCAGAGCAGTGTGAGGGAGGGTCCTTCCTGCAGTCCAGCTGCTGGGGGGCTGGTTGGTTTCTGGGGCTTTTTTTTTTTTTGTGTACAGCTCCATGAGTGAAGGCAAAGCTGGGTGAGAGCTGTGCCACAGGCTCCTGGTGCACAGATGGCCTAAGGAAGAGCAGCCTGACAGTGGCTGCATGGGAAGGGGTGACTGAGGCTTTTCCAGCAACATGAGGAACCCCACACCAAGCAAGCAGAACCATGTGATGTTAAAACAAAGGTGCTTCCTGCAGCCATCAGAAAAAAAATATGCTCAGGAAAGCCTGAGGGAACCCCATTTTGTAACTGAGGCCTCCAAAGTATCCTATACTGAAAAAAAGCAAAAACAACCTTGTACTTTTCTTCTGTGAAGGAAATGTGTCTCTCTTTGTTCTGGGGGCTGGGGGGAATATTATTACATTTTTAAATAAAGCCACATGCAATAAAAGCACAAGGGGCACCACCCACCCCAGATGACTTGTGGGGGATTTTTGTCACCATAACTAAGCCAGTGCTGATGCCACTGTCATCACCCAGAGCTGGACCTTGCTGCACCTCCACCTGACACTCAGTACAAACTCAGAAGGTTCTTACAGAGCATCAGTTCTTCGTTTCAATGTAATAATAAGTACATGTATTCCCAAGGAATCAAGAGGGGTTAAAAGAATCTCTGCTGCAGTTTAAAAAAACAAAAACAAAAACCCACAAAACCAGAACAAAACAAAACCCAACCAAACCACAACAATTTCAAGACTGAACCTGGAGAGTATTTCTGAGAGGAGCCAAAATGCACCAAAGAGGAGCATGCTCTGCAAACACGAGAGAGGCAGGAGTACACAGTAAAAGCCAGTATCTTTACTTTAGTGAATGCAGGATACAAATATTTTACAACAACCTCTAGCATTTTCTTAACCATTTGATAAAAAGTTCACTAGAATATTTATTGTATATTGAAGAAAAAACAACACATTCAGGGAAAAAAATTGAGATTAACTTATTTTTTTTCTTAAAAGATTCGTCTCAAGGATGGCAACAAAGTCCAGCTTGTGCCGCCAAACGGCTTTATCAGCATTAAACCGTGAACAGCTTCTTTGTGAACTGTTGACTACAAACATTTACCAAATACATAAATCTCTTTTAAAAAAGCCATTTTAAATATAGCAAAGCAGTGTTCTCTTGCACAGCAAAGTGAAGAAAGTTTCTACTAGGATTTAAATGTTTACATTTGTTAAGTCTTTCGTTCACATTCTAATTTCACTTCTTTCCCATGTTCAATTGCTAGGAGTTATTTTGTTCCTTATTTACTATGTATTTCTTGTGCGCACAGTAAATCACAAGTTTCTGATGCATTAGTGTCCTTTAAGTGAAAGGCAAGGCTAAAGCATTTTGCTCTGACGAATCCCTGATAATGTGTATTTTTAAACACTATAGTGAGAGCTCGCAGATGGAGAGGTGATTTGTCACAACAGCAGATAAAAATCTGAAATCATTCAGACTTCAATGGGTTCGGACTAGGATTGGAGCCACTTGCAAGTTGATTCAGTGTAGGTAATTTTAAAAAAGTCTTTTTTTTTTTTAACCTGTTGAAATATCTGTGCTATGATTTTTTTTTATTATTTTTATAAAACATTTTTTACAATTGCTAAAAAAGTATGTTCCAAAGTTAGTTACTTGCTATTAAAAATCGGAATTCCCATTTATTCAGCATTAGGAGTTTCCCTCCCCTGACAGGGGAGGTCTCACAGACTTGTTCTGCTGAATCTGTTGGAGGGGTGGGGGCAACATGTGAACCATCCCAGTTGCAGTTCTTCAGAACTGGTTACTGTTTTATATATTTTTTTAATTCATTGGTGCAGTTTCAGTACAAACTCTAACCCTTACGTAGCTTTTTTTTCTTTTAAGAAAACAGTAATCATACTGTTTAAAAACCTGCATAGAAATAAAGACTATTGAGATACAGTCAGCAAAGCCATCTTATAAGGCACACAAGAAAATAGACAGTAAATGTGAATGCAGAACTCCCACTCGGATGTACAGCAAAGTTCATATATGTGCATAAATAATGAAAAAAAATCACATAATTTTCCAGAGCATTAAAAGGTTCTCTGAAGTGGTAAGTGAATTCAGTCACTTTGGAAATGGTGTTGCCATTAGTTAAAGTGTCATTTTCTGCTACACTCCTGTAAACCAGTGACTAAACTCACCAACTGAACATTTCCAAAGGGAACCGAAACCTGGGCCCTGGCTGAGGTTCCCATGACAACAGCAGAGTGGGTTTGGAAGCTGCAGGTACTGAGTGCTCTTCAGTAACATCAGAGCAAGCAGCCCCCTTGGGTTCCCAGTTCTCACACTTCTGTTAAGTAAGTGAATTTTTTAAAATTACAAAAAAAAAAAAAAAAAAAAAAAAAGTAACACCCAAGCATAAATTTAATAAATACGACTGATGATAACTTTAACAGGGCTTGGATAACAAAACCACACTGTGGTTTGTCCCCCAGAACTAACCAGAACCACCAGCAGGAAGATGCCTTTGCATCCCCCCCATTAAATTCCCAGTACAGTGCAGGTGCAGAAGGTGCCAGGGGGCAGGGACCAGGTTTGGGCAGGGGAGACCCCTCCCCAGTGCACCCAACAGCCCCTGGTGTCACCCTCTCTACCCAGCTCTTGGCTCCTGGGACTTTCTGCTGCTCAAACCCAGCTTCTACCCATGATGGATGGGTCTGAGGACTCTGCCCCCACTGTCCTCCTCCTCACCACAGTCCTGGCTCTGCAAGGATCCTGCACCAAACCCAAGGACAAACCAAACCTTCTCCCAGCCAACCTTTGGGGCACAACAGAGGGAGGGATCCAGGGGCCCATTTAATGGAAGGAGGGAACAGCAAATTTGTTTCTTGGGCTTTTTCCTGAACCACTTACCAACTTAAAAAACCTTTTGTGCTCGTCTGATATGTGTTATTATTTCCCTAGCAGGAGAAATTAGGTCAAGTTTTTCCACTCTTTTGTTTTTGTTTTTTTTTTTCCTCCTCAGGAGAGGCAGCTTTAAAATGATGCCTTAAAATGTGTTGTAACAGATTTTTTTTATATTTATGCAGGATGAACTTAACACCAGATTTATTTTTTTTTTTTTGCCACTTTGCTATTTATATACATATATATAAAATGTATAATGAAGCTTAACCATACAGCACAGAGATTACAATTTAACGGCACACATTCACCACCAGTGAGGGGGACAACCCCTTTATACACCCTCTGAAAAATCTGGATAATAATATTAATAATAATTAAAATCCAAAGAAAGTACAGTATATTTAACAAAATAGTAAATATTAAACAGTGAATACTCTACTTAATAAGGACCTCGCCTTTTTTCAAGTTGGCGTCAATCCACAAAAATATACTTTTTAATCTGGTGAACGTACAATACATAGGTACTTACACCAAAGGTGATAATATATTTAGGATGCTATATACACAAAGAGTTTGGCTCAAATTTAAATTTACATATAAGTGTTCATGGCTTATTTTTCCCCCAAGGTTCCGCCTGCAAGTTTTTCCTTTTCATCTTTGAAAGCAAAAACTAGAAAGTCAAAATAAGATAAAACTATACTCTACAAAAAAGCTACAACATACAGCTTTGGCTTATATAAATAATTCATAGCAGAATGTGTTCAAAAGTACTGTATATAACTTTATATATAGTCTTCAATTCATTAGGGTATTGTTTTCTTTAATATAAAATATACATGAGCTAAAATCCGTTTCTATATTTTTCAAAGGTATGAACGTAAAAACAAATTTGTCAAACATATTCCAATTATAACTTAATATATTAATTTTACTTTGTTAATGTTCTATTTTCTAGGCTAATATTTTCTGAATATTTCATGCGAGTTCTCTATGTCTCTCTTTCACTCATTAAAAAAATCACTTCTTTGACCCAATACACTATTTTTTTTTAATTTTTTTTTTTTTTTTTGCACGTGCAAAACAGGGTTGTTTTTTTTTTTTATTTCTTATAGCATCAGCCCTTCTCCATGCACCCTCTGCAATAGAGACCCATGCCAGGTTGGGTAATATAAAGGTCATTTTATGTACAGTATTGCTTTCTTCTTCCTGCTTTTCTACTGCTCTGCTGCTACAAAGCATTATTTCTTAACTACGAGTAACCATACAGCTTGAATAAAACACACAGGGACATTACTACAGGCGAGCCCTCTCAGTTTCTGCAATCTAGTGTGGTAGGATTATAATGCAGGTACAATGTTTCTTTGCAAAACAGGTTATATTATTAAAACAACAAGTCCAGGTAAGTGCCAGACTAGATCAATACCTATAGGATTGTTCTGTTACGTTTTACCATGGGACATCTGCAGCTATACAAGAAGTTTGTCGTAAGTGCCTGATGATTTTGTGTATGCTACACACACTAGCACATATATATGCATGTGAAGATATATATATGCACGTATGTATATACATATAAATATACTTATGTCCTTATTTATAAATTTAGATATGTCAGGACAGTTCATTTTGAGAACACAAAACTGAGGAGGTGACACTGCAGGTTTATGTCACCCACGTGTCCATCCTCATTCGTTTTACCGAGGGGCTCTCTCTATCTTCAGAGTTGGGTGGTCTCCCCAGCACCACAGGAGAATGGAAATCACTTCTGGGGTCTTCCCGGTCGCTGCCGTCGTAGGAGCTGCTGGAGCTGCTGAGGCTGTCGACAGGAGAGCGACCCAGCTCCTGCCTCTGCTGCTGCTGCTGGGGCTGGGGCTGCTGGGGCTGCTGCTGCTGCTGCTGCTGCTGCTGGGGCTGGGGCTGCTGCTGCTGCTGGGGCTGCTGCGGGAACCCAGAGGGAGTTACACGGTCCCGGGGAGGTGAAATTGGTTCAGATTTTATGTTGATGTTTTGGTTGGTATTAATGGATAAATTTGAACCCTGAGATAGCTGGCTGCCAGTACTGGGAAAAAGAAAACCAAAAAAAGCAGAAATAAGAAAACACGGAAAAAAAAAAAGGAAAAAAGAAAGTGACAATTCATGGGTGATGGAGTGGTCTCGTGGTTCAGCACCCACAGAATGGGCACGTAAATAAATGCAACTTACTGAAGAGAAGAAACAAAGTTGAAAATAGCATTAATTAATGGCCTGAATGCATTTCTACACATTAAACAGAAACATTTCACATTGCCAATCATTTAAGTTCATCACGCAGGTGACTCCTTTGTAAGAAGGGGCCTGCAGGGACACAGCTTGTCAGCTCCAGCACTCAACTGACAAAAGGAGAAACACCATGAAACGTGAATGTTCTCCAGCCAAGGAACAAACCTGAAAGGCAAATGCACCAGGGCAGCAGGCAGGGAATTACAGTGCTCCTGTGCTGAATGTTCCCCAGTGCAGATTATTCAGTACCCCAACACCATCAGATGTACTTACACGAGGGAGCTGAGGGCTGCTGGACCCAGATGGTGCTGTTGCCAGGCAGATACTTGCCCGAGGGACAACATTCCTGGGGAGTTAAATCCCTGCAAGGCAGACAGGTCTGCACTAGTCAAGGAGTAATCTAGAAGGGAAAAATAAGTAGGTTTTAATTTTTAAAATATATATACACATGCATTATATATATTAAAAATATTCTTGAGAATATATGTGTTAAACACACAAAGGCTTTCTACCCAAACCAAAGGCAAGTGACCCAAAGGAGTCCACATATGAAAGGTTTCAAGTCTGGGAGCAGTCATAACTTCAGAAGGAGCTGAACAGGACATAACCCTCCAAATGAGAGCATCTTTGCAGTCTGCTTCCAGTTCCTACAAGTTCTTGTCTCACAGAGCTTCTTTAAACCCCCAGGTACAAGATATTTATGCATTTATATATAGAGATGTGCATCTAACAGCAAGACAAGCATTTGCATTTGCGAAGATTTTCATCTGCGTGGAAATTTCAAAGAGAAACAAAGTTTCTAAAACTATCCACAGAAGTCAGTAGGAGGGAATGGCGTTTCTTGCAGTACTGAAAACGTCCCGACTCTGGTCCAGCTCCAGCTGGGAGGCAGCAGTGAGTCAGAGGAGACACACACACACCATTTGGTGGCTCCTGTTTCAAAGCATTTCACAGTCCTACAAACCCAACCAGGAACAGCTCTGGCTGCCACCACCCCAGCTGCCAGGGTGGGCAAAGGGCCTGCAGGCTGCAGGTCTGGGGTCCCTGCAGCTGGAGCCTTCCTGGCCCCTCTGCCCACTCCACCTTTACATTGTCCCTCTCCCCACTTTATGTCTGATTAAACTGCCATCTCTATCAATATACTTTTTTCTTCAGACAAAAATATTAATTACTTAGAAATACAGCCTCAATGGAAATTACAATATATTCCTCATCAACAGCCAGTGGCTGGCTGTTAGTTCTGGGCAGGCTGTCATGTTCAGACAGTTCTCACTTCACTCACAGAGGTGAAGTTATTTTCACTTTATCACTCATGCTTCTTTTTCAAGGTTTTAAAACAAAGCAACTATTCTGCTTTTAATTGTTCTGTAACATGGCTTCCTTAAAATAATTTATGGTCTCGAGGATGCAACAAAATGCTACCAGCCAAATGTATTTTACACTGCCAGGAGATGAACCAAAAGTTGGTTTGGTTTTAGGTTTCTTGGTCTTGTCCTTTATGATGTATCTCTCTTGAGATAAGCTCTCTTGAATAATTTTCCCATTCCCATCCACCATTTTTCAATTTCCAGGTTTCCTTTTTAGCAGCCTCACAAGGAAGAAGAACCCAGGGCCAGCAGGGAGTTTCATTTTTCAGAGATGCATCACTGCAAGACTCTTCCCCACAACCTGGGCAAGCCCACAGGCACCTCAGCAACTGAAGCTACTTCAGCTGCCTTTGTGTGTCATTGCTTTCAGTCCACATTTTTATTGCAGCTCTGAAAAAAACTCTGCACACATTCAGATTCTTCCCAAGCTGATGGATCCAAAGCCCTTTTGCAAAACTAAACTGCAGATTTAAATAAAAACCCAAACCAACCCAATCCTCCAGTGTCTGGGGGACACACTCACCCTTCAAAGCAGCCAGACCTATGGCAAAGGGCAAGTGTAGTAAAGTGTAAGCACCTGAGGGATGTGCTACTCAGTGCCAAGGGGATTTCTGTAAGAGCAGACCTGAAGAAAATGCTTACAGAAATTCAGTTTCCATCTATGACAGCTTTTATGATAGTGACAATTAACTTCTGGTACTTTCCACAGAACGTGCCTCATGACAGGGGTTTGAGGAGATGCACAATGAGCTGCATTATCATTTCCCTAAATGATCACCCATTTGCTAGTAGTAAGAACAGGGCACTGATTTCTACACCTGAGTGCCTTGATGCAAGACAGAAAAGTCATTCAGACAAAAAAGTGCCTTCCATGTGACAGAAATCATTACTGCTGGGATCCTGACGAGATACCTTTGAAGTCTGTGCCTTTGCAAAATAACTGAACTGAACCAGTAACATAATTTATGGCTAGATATGCTCTGTCAAGTGTAAGTTACTATTTAACTCATCTCTGTAGCTGGTGTGTACTTTTTTGAATGCCTGGATTGTTTTAGAACAGTAACCTGGTTCCTTCTGGCCTCCTTCCTTTCCTGCAGAAAGACATCCTCCAGCAAAACAAGTTATACAGAAGAGTCTACTTGTGCAAAACAGAGCTCAAGAGCTGCATCTCTCCCTTCCAGCCCTGCAAAAAACCCTATGGATCCAGAAAAATAATTTCAGTAATCTATATTTTATCTTAGTCCTTGAACTGCAAAACAAATTACTACCTGAAGTGGTGACTACCCTGAGAATACACAGATGACAATTTATTTTCAACATCAGATTTCTTTTTGCAAGTCCCCTGAAAGATTTGCTCTAATAGAAACAATTTGAAATGGTCTGAAAAAAATCACTAAAGGCTAAAAGCTTTTCACCAATTATTGCATTATCAAAAGAAATGGGTTGGGTTCCAAAATGGTATGGCAGTGGTAACAGCATTTGTCCACCATTTGTGACACCTGTTTCAACAGTCTGAGGCTTCCCGACATGCTGACTACAGCCCTCTCATCCTGTTTGATCTTTCAGCCTGTTGTGGCCATTAACTTGTAGGTTATTCTGGGTGAGGGGTACACCCAATACTGCTTCCCAAAACAATGTTAGGCTGGGTGGGAGAATGAAGGGATCTGTGTCAGGTAAAACCCAATGTTCAGTCTTCTGAGCAGCAACCTGAAGTGTTTGTTTACTTTAAGCTGCCACTAAACACAGTGTAGACACAATCCTTATGTTAAGTATCAAACCAAGATCTGCATGTCCAGCACCACCAAGGGAAACTGAGGCAGAGAGGGGCTGGGGGGGTAGGAAATGTCAGTTATTGAGCACATTAATTCAAAAAGATACAAAAAGTTGGAAGTTGTTTGGCTGGAAGATGGCTACAAGTGTAGTGACGGCTTTCAGAGCCTAAAAATGTGTATAAAATTTCATCCTTTTTTGGGGGGGAGAAATTACTATGAGTGGATGGTTGCTCTATCTATGCCACCTTCCAACAGTTGAGTTTCCTGCTGGCGCCCTCCTTGCAGAAAATCCCCTCTGTCTATCACTCAGGTTTCATCTCCAGACCTTGAAGGTTTTTTGGATTTGTCCTGAGCAGCTCCTTCCATCTGGCCAGGGCTGCTCAGCTGGAAATGGAAATGCTGTAGTATAGCTCTGTTCTTAAGAGCTACCATTGCAGAGGAAAGAAACGAGAACTTTTATTGGATTTATTCTGTATTTAGAACTTGAAAACCTACCAAATAAGATTTTAAACTTGCAACACAGTGGTTCCCAGTTCAAAAATTCCTCTTTTAACAAATCATAGCACTTATATTTTAATATCTTAACTAGACTTCACCTGAGTATGAAACTAAACTTGGGAATTATTTCTTTTTTTTTCATTTCCAGTTGTAAGAGTTAAAATAGCTATTATATAAAATAGTAGTTGATACTCATTTGCAGTGTAGTTTCTCTGCAGGTGCATTTGACTAAAATTAAACTATGCACCCCAGATCAATGGTAATCAACCTGACACCATCAGTGCTGCAGCCTTTCAGGGAAATGATTGCACAGATTTCTTCACTGATTACACACAGAGTCTGTAACAAATACAGAACCTTCTCCAGTGGCATGGAGACAAAACAGGAGGCACCACATCATCAACTACTTTGCAAACCAGCAAACCATTTGTAACTATTACCAAATTCCTTGCATCACACCCATCTTGGATAAAAAGAGCTTTCTGAAGTCCTTCCCAGAAACTTGCAGTGGGACCTCTGACAGTGCCTCCCCGTGGGACCCCACCTCACTCTCAATAAAACCACTGAGGAGGAAGAGGAGGAGGCCCTGCCTGGGTTTCATCCATCCAAGCTTTTCTTGGAAAATCCATCTCCCTCCCCAGGGTCACTGTGCTCTCAAGTGTTGCCTGACAGGGAGGCCCTGCAGTCCTCCCAGGGAAAGCTCAAAGCTGCTGGAAGCAGTGACTTTGGTTGTGTCTGTCTCTGCCTTCAGCTGTGTGCAACCTGACTGACTGAAAGCTTCTTCCCCATGTCTCAACATTTACAGATTTTACAAGGTAAAAGCTCATTTTTGATGAATAAGAGCCTTCAAATGAACTGAACAGGAAAATAAAGTGTCACAGAAATGCAAATTTTTGGGGGCTTGTGAATCAGACAAGCCCTGTACCTCTGACAAATCAACCCACTGATTAAAAACAATGCTTACCAGTGTTGTAGGCAGTAGGCATGGCCGAGTACACCAATCCCTGCGGGGGCAAGCTTGGAGTTGTCACTGACACCACAGGGGTAGCAAGAGGCTGTGTAGACTGAGAACTACTTATCCTTTGGGTATTCTATAAATGATTAAAAATAACAACACGTCTTGTGATATCAGTCAGAACAATGGCAAATCAAGTGCTAACGTCAAAATAGCATTCATTTAAAAGGTGGTTCTTAGATTTATCTTTTTAGTTACGGATACATCCTTTTTTCAGTCAGGATAGATTTTCCAAACAAGCCAAAACATTTCAAGACAACCAAAATGACCTTGGAAAACTGAAATGAAAAATTAATTCAGACTAACTGGTTGGCTTCCTGTGCATGCAGATTTCCATAGTGTTAGAGTTGTAGGACAAAAATAAATGCAATTTCTTAGGGATCTACACAACAATTCACAGAAGTTAAGTGATCTAAGAGGTTTTAGTTTTATTTTTAAGAGTCTCTAGTGCAGATGGTGAGATGCAATTCCACCACAAAAGATTTTCCCACTTCCCAGCTGTTTATCCAATTTTCAAAATTTTAGCTGCCAGTTTTGTCACTGTGCTGACTGCACCTGTCCTGAAAGGAAGACAGAGATCTCCTAAATTTGTGCTGATAAGACCTCATGATAAAATCATCTTGCTGTTCCCATGGTTCCTGAGAAACTGAGAGAGCACTTGTTATAATGCAGATTTGTTTCGAAGCAAATGACATTTGAGTTCACACAGAGCAACTGTGCTTTTTGACAGGAAAAAAAGCTAAAGTAAGACTGTCTCAGATTATCTCTTCTACTGTAGGCATGATGTAGCTTCTTATTAACAGCCTGTCATTCCCACCAACTGGGATAAGCACCTGTAGCAAACTTATCACTCAAATTAAGCTCTTTAACCAAGTTTGCTGTTTAGAAAACTGTGTATTAAACACTGTGGTGAAAATCAGCAGACAGCAGAGCTGCTCTGTCACAGAACTACTGCTCTTCACAGAAGCAACTTTAAATCTGCCTTCAAAATATGCAGTTGAACACCATTTAGCCACGCCAGTTACTGTCAAGAACAGGATGTGCCACATTTTATTTTTAAACAACAGATACTTAGTTTTACCTACAGAAGTCTTAGAAAGACTGGAAGTAGTAGAAGTCTCTATGCTCTCTGGGTTCTACATTGTTACAGAATCATTCCCAGTTAAAGGAGATGCAATTAGCATCCTTAAAGGATTAGCAATTAAAGGAGATGGATTTCAAAGTCTTGAAAATGTGTTTTTAAAGCAAGCCTCTATCTCTGGAAAAAATATTTGCTATAAAAAGTAGCAGTTTTTCACCTCTTTGGTAGAGGTCCACCTCCTAGCTTTAAAAGATTATTACTACTTTTTCTGCAGTTCAGACAGGAGTACAAATATTCCAGTACCTGCAGCACTGAATTTTTTTCTCCACTCAGATCTTGAGAGAGAGAGAGAGCAGTATAAAAACCCACGATTCCTTTTATAACAAGGGAATGCACAGGTACTGAAACAGGGCTCTTGTCATTCAAACTGGAGAAGATAACTTGAGTGCTATCAATCCTTAGCTTCTATCTTTCCAGTTTCAAGAAAAAAAAGTGCACCACAGCTACTACATTAAAATTAGCTACAATCTTCCACTGGCTACCAGCTTCTGATCTGTTTTCTCTGGCTGCTGTTGAAAGTTGCATTTGAGCCTGGTAAGAATCTGGAGGCTCTCTGGCAGCTGTTCAGATGGACCCACCCTGCTTCACAGTAACCAAATTTCAAAGCCCTAAATCCCAGAGAAAGTCCCCCTGATTTTATTTGGTGCAATTTATCCCTTTAAATCACTTATGTACTTCTGAAAATCTCTGCTAGACCAAGTTTATCTGGCATATAGATATGTTATTAGAGCAGATTTCTGTGCCTGTCAGGAATTGACCTTTTTCCAAAGCTTGCTTGGATGGCAGCCTATAAAGTTGGGATTACTGTATAATGGAAAAGTTAGAGGAGTATGCTGGGAAACAATCCAGACCAAAGGATTTCCCCATGGGATTGTGTTTTTTTTTTAAGTGGCTAATAAAGGTGGTTTTCTGAGGTAATTTATTTCTGAACATAATCCTAAACACTCAGCCATATAAAGACACAAAGAAATATTCAGTGGTGCCTGATGCTTGTTGTACTCAGAGGTTCAGCCAGATTAATTACAACTCTCAGGAATTTTTTTTTATTATTTGCTGAAGTGTCACAAAGCACAGCAGTAACAGGAAGAACTCAGTATCTTCATTCCTTGCTTTCTGGTTTTCATATTTCATGCTTGGTTCCAACCACACAGCATGGACATTCACAGGCATTGGGAACTGCCTCCTAGCACAGGGATTAGCAGAGGAACAGAGGTTACTCTGCAGGTGTATTTCAGATTTCTTCACCACTATTGCATTTTCTTTGTGTGCTTTCTATCCCTGACAGATGAGCTCAGTTTTCTAACCACTAGATGGCCCACGCTCCACACGGTGTCATCACCCAACCCGTGCTGCAAGTGGCACTGTTTATCTCCCACTGGGAAGAGCACAGCGATTTTGAGCAGGTAGGAATACTTGAATCCAAGTGCTTTTGCATTAATTCCAGTTGCAGTATTTTGATTAAGTGGTTTTACATCGAATTAAGGTTCATGGCTCGACTAGAAACCAGATGCTCCTCTATGAAGGTGAGAACATGGGTGACAACTGTTCAGAACTGCAAGTCATTCCAATAAACCTTAAGAACTTAAATACTGGCTCTCAAAAGGAATTTCCCTTACTCTTGTAAATGTAGTGCTCATGTTTAAGGTGAAAAAATAAATAAATCAACCAGTAGCATGCATTCATCAAGAAATAGATCTAAATCACTACATTTTCCATGCTTTCATGCAATTAGAGCCTCATATTAGCAACAGGTCCATGTTCACAAGGAAATCAAGGTATGTAACAGGCAGAGTTCTTTGTGTATCTTTACAGCTGCACTCTGATTCAGCATCTTCTGCGTGGTTTGTGCTACAGCAGCTTAACAATTTGCAAACTGCTCTAAAAATAAGTTAAAAAATATTTAGCCTTACGTTATTTTCCAGACAGAATGCCAAATGTTAAAACCTTTTGGAAAAAATAGAAAATAAAAAGCCACAAATCCCAAGAGTTTGCTTTCAAAACCAAAATCTCTTTCCACTGGAAAAAGGTAGAATTATTCATTTGCCATTCTCTATTGCTTTTGGTAAACAGGGAACACCCCTGTGGTTTGATAATCTCATGCAGGATGAAATAATTCTAAACTCCAAAAAGGTGACCTCACCAGCAATGATGTAATCTCCTTGAAAATAAGAGAAGTAACACAGGGCTTGTGTTACAATCTGAAGAACTTTGTGAGTGAAGCCACTTTCTAAAAATATTCCAATAATTTACGAGGTAAGTGGTTATTTATATTTTACATAATAGTCAGTAAGCACCCTATACACATGGACAGTTACTCTGTAAGGCTCTGTTCCAATGTTCCCTCCAAGAAAAGCTGAAATATTTTCAGGAAAAAAACAAACAAGTTTACAAATAGAAAGCACTAGACTTTGGATGCGTTTTCAACTGGAACTGGTCGGGTTTTCAGTTTGATAAAACAAATGTATTTTTGTCTGCTACCAAGGGAACACTGGAATTATTTAAAATATGTAATGAAGCTACAGTTAAAAAGCTGTAGTAAAAGACATTTTTAGCATCTTGCTCTCTCATCAAACAGTAGCCCAAACTCACCAACTCCAATTCATCCTCCTCCGACTGTACTCAGCAAACAAGAGGGATAACACAGTTACTAAGAATAGCATTGCTTTCAAAAATGAAAGAAAAAGTCACATTCGTGCTTCAGCTTTTTTATTTACTTTAATTAATAGCTTGAATTGGCCACCTGACTCTGTAAATAATACTAGGAAGGATAATTTCTGTAATTTGGGTCAATTAAAAAACCTGTACTGGCAGAACAAACATTTTGGCAAAATTTTAGTGCAGGAAGAGCTCAGCAAAACCAAGGACACAGCCACACATTGACAACACAGACACAGAGCATGGCAGCTTCTGGCTGGACTGACCCAGTGAACAGACAGCTCAGTAACAAAATATTTTTCAGACACAACCACCACACCATCCCAGCACCTCTACCCTGAAATCTCCTTCCCATTTCCTCAAAAAGACAGACAAAACCTAAATTGAGTAGTATGGTTTTCTTAACACAGCCATAAACAGGCACTACACACTGAGAACATGAAAAAAAGTACATTAACAAAATCCCCTTGTATCTATTTGTAATTATTTTAAAAGTTTAATTTTCACTTGAATTCTCAGCCAGTGTATTTTCTGTGCCTTCTACACTTCACTATTCCTAGAAAAACATAGAACTTCAAGAATCATTACCCCTAGGATAATTATAGCTTTTGTTACTTGCATTAATTTGTATTATTCATCATGAATACCAGAAAGAAATGTAAGCACTTGTATCTTAAAAACAAATAAGAATTACACAGAGAGTGCTTGTATTGTTTACACCCTGCTCCTCTTAGTTATGGTTCATTATTCCATACACAGAAAACACAAATGTACACTTAGGTGCTTAAAATTTCTGTGTGACAGTGAAAGACTAAGACCAAAGGACACGGCCAAGCAAATTAAAGGAAAAATAGAGTAACTCTTCTTGAAAGACCAGTTCTGGTCTCAGTGCTGTGGTTGCCTCATTCCTGACACGAAACTTGAGTGCTATTCCAAATCTAGGCTGAACAAACATTACTACCAAGATGCCACACTGCCCAGTAGCACTGAGAACACACAGATCAGGGCTGAGCCTCATCTCATGGCTCTTTTATGCCTTCACTGGAGACACGACACCCACCACAGGACACACAAGGTTGCATTCCAGCACACCACATCAAACAAGCATTTCTCTCAGACCATCATTACCACTGAAGCTACGTTTCACATCCCACAACCATTATGACCCAGGAAAAAGAGGTACAAAGTGTGCTTTGGGGCACACTAATACAGCTCACATCACCAACAGAATCAGCCATTCCTCCACAGAATAATGCAAAACCCTTCTGCAAACCCACATCATCCAAACCAGAGTTCTCCACACTGAGGCACTGAGATGTCAGATCAAAAAATCCTCATCTGTTCCTAGGACTGCCCTCTAACCACAGTTAGGTCAGGCTGCTATTTTACACTTTAAAAGAAAAATCTTCCTTACAATTTTAACTTCTCCCAAGGAAACAACTTAACTTAGATCTTCATGAGGGCAATTTCAGAACACAAATACTTTCCTATTACTGCAACCTATGGTAAGCAGATCAAACAGTTTCTCCCTGTGCATGTGGATAGAACACTTCATTTTTACAAAGCCAGTCCAAGGAACAAATGTTTAACTTACCAGTGGTGGCATCATGCCCTTGCTGGAGGGTGGGATGACAACACGGAGGTCAGGCTTGCGATTGTTCATTCCCAGATTGCCTCCTCCAGGTGGAGGTGGAGACTTGGTAGGCATGACCTTGCCTAAGCCATTCCCACCACCAGTAGTTCCAAGTAGACTTGGTGAAGCTCGAGAATTCACAAACCCATTCCCTGAGAGGAAAAAGAAATGTTCTGTGAGACAGACCAAGGAGCAACACAAAACGTTGGTGCGCGTGTACGGATCACGGAATGTTTCCTTTGTGAAACTTCCAAGAACAAAACTTCTCACAAGAGGCTCAGCATTGAATAATTGAACAAACAAAAACCACTTTCACCAGAAGATCAATATGTAAAGGTAACATCACCTCAAGGGCACACTGTGGCAGCTTAAACGCTGAGAAGAGCATATCTCAAACAACTATTTCTAATAACATCTGCTGTGGGCTTTTCATTTTGCCCTTTCAAGTTCCTCCAGGCTGAGCTTGCAAAAACTGGGCTCTTGCACAGCCCCACTTCATCCCCACCCCCACAGCACATGAACTATATTGAGTTGTTGCCCTGGAGAATAAAACTCAGCTCTTAAAGTTTCTATTTCTAAAAGCTATTGTTCAAATATCTCCAGTATCTATTTTCTAGTAAAATTCATTTCATTCTCAAATTATTGTATTTAGCAATACTGAGGGGAACAAATCCTTTCCCTTCCAGTTCTGGACACAGATATACACAATTTATGCCCAACAATTTATTATACACAGGTCTTTTTTTACCTGATACTCATTCAAAGTAGAATTAGATCAGCCAAAGCCTACAGGTCCTGGCTTCAGCACTGAAATCTCCAAAAACTGAACACACTCTGACTGCCTTAGCTTACACTCAAAACAGGTCAGAAAAAAGTAAAAAGACAGCAAAACAGTGAAGTGCCTGCGTATTCTGTTTCCCTGTACTGAAAAAACACACCAATTTGTTCACCAAAATATATTTCTCAAAAAAAATTAGTGCCAGATTCCAAAGATTTTATCATATTTATAGCAATAATTCCTAAAATACACACACCTTATTTCATTGGGAAATAAAATAAAATGTTGTTAAGCAGGGGGAATTTCACAACAGGGAACCCTACAGTTCTACAGCACTGCAGAACCTGTGTATGAATAAATACAATTCCTAGTAAAATTATGTTTGTGCTAACATTGCAGTGCTGAAAGCAGCCTTTATAGTCAAAATTCAAGGAGAAGTCTATTACACAAAGTTCCCTGTGTATCAAATTCTCTTCTAATAGCCCCTAGCACCATACTGCCATGAATTTTATATTATTATTCTAATTTGAAGAGGCCCCTATGCCCAATCCAATTTTATTACATAATTACATATTAATCTAAAAGCAATTAAAATAAGAAAGTTGTCAGTGTCACATTCTACCTTCTTTAGCAAAATTTTTAATGCCTTGAAAAGCTTAACTGGAATGAAAAAACAGTAACATGTCTCAGCACACATCCTGAAGCTGCCTGGTACTGCTGAAAGACATAGTAGAATATCTTTGCTTTTTTCTAACTAACAGAGTTTTATAGAGGTCTTTTGGAAATAAAGTTACTGCCTAAGATTTTGGAAGAAAGAAAAAAAAAAAAATATAAGTAGGTAGAGCTTACTGGAATTTGCAACCCCAGTATTCTCACACACATAAGGATGAGCAGTAAATTCACCAATTTAAAGGCAGGATTTCAAATCAGGATTTACTTTGTGGATTTCCTCCTGTGCCAAAAGCCTGACCACACATGGATGATCTGATACATCCCTTGAGTTTGTCAAGGTTAACAGAGCAAGGAGGGGCTGTTCTAATTCAGTACTTTCCTGAAACAGTTGTATGGGAGGTATGGGATTACATTTTCTGAGAATTCTACCACTGAAATCAGAGGTTATGAAGGAAAGAAGGAATACAGAGAGCAGAAAGAAGAAAAAGCTTTTTATGAGAGCATTCTCCCTTCTGTACGAAAACCACAGTAAAAACATTTTGTGACTCAAGTATCCACATTCCTGAGCTGAAAGCAGCAGAATTTATTGGGATGCTTCTAGGTTAGTGATAAAATTTAGTTGAAGTGGCTGGAAAGTTTGACTGGAGTAGGGAAAACATACTAGAGCTAAATATACTCCTGACTGCTGGGAGAGAACCAACCACAGCTGGGTCACACCAACCAAACCAACCAACCAACCAAAAGAATTAAGTTCTGTGCTACCCCAAGGCTCTTGAAACTGTGAAAGAGCTTTCACAGAATCATGGCTTTGTTACACACAGTCATGCATCAATACCTATCCACTGCAAATGAGGGTGACCATCAGTTCCAGGCAGCCTACATGGCATCAGACTGCAAGACAAATCTTTAAGCAACAGACAGTGAAAAATTTAAGTAGCTATGGGAAAAGATGTGAGGAAGGAAAAGCTACTAGGAAATAATATGATTTTCACCAAATTACACCTATAAAATTGTTACGGTAGCTTCTGTTTATATCAAAAATATCAGAATATTTAAAGAACCTACTGTTACAAAAAAAGTAAAGCCTGAGCTTTAATGAAGTAATAAATAGCATTTATTACTCACGAGGCTGTCAGGGTTACCTTCTGTGTGCTAAAGCTGCAGTGTTCTGAGTTGAATCTGAACTCCAGAACAATAGCAGTGTGTACAAACAATGAGTTCTGCACAGCATTTCAGTCTATCCTATGATACCATTTCCTGTCCTCTGTTTTTGAGTATTTCAGTAGCTCATGTGTTAAATCTGGACAGTGTCTTTCTTCCACACCCAATACAGTCATTTCCTGCAGCCCTTATTAAAAAGGCTCTGCCAGTCCTTCAGACATTTCATGCTTTTGGTGGTGCTGTCAAAAACAACAAAGTTCTTGCCATTACCTTCTCTGGGCAGTATCAGTCAGCTGCAGGGCAGAGTCAGAGCACTGGTTCTGAGCATTTCTCAAAGGGAGTATTTAGAAAAAAAGGCATTAAGAATGGGAGAAATAAATAATGTCCAAAGTGTGCAGTGCCAGGGGTATTAATCCAGTAACAGCCCTTTGCCATAAATAACAGGCACTGGACATTTAGCAAACACTGAAGCATATGTATGAATTCTCTGAAGAATCATGTGTTAGGGCTGCAGTAAGACTGCAGAATATTCATTTTTAATATCAAATTTAGCCTTTTTTCCTGTTAATAATCTAATAAGAAAATCAAATTACAGGAGTGAAAGGATCACTAAAAGCTTGGTATTTCTTAGAGTAAGGTCAGGAGCCAGAAAAAGATAATGATTACAGGATGATGCAACCATAGGGCAGTTTGCCAAAGTGAAGCTTTAATAACTCCATATATTCTTACTCTTTTGTATAATACAGAAATTGTATCTACCCCACCCACTATAGATCTTCCCCGGAGACAATTATTTTCTGTTTAAAAATACCATCAGATTGAAAAATGGAACCAGAATCCAGAATCCAGTGTAAGTGTAAAAGAAGACTGCTGTGTTTACTTGTACTGCAAGAGTTATATTTCATTCTAATTCTTTAAAACAGACTATGAAAGCATTTTTGAAACACATGACTTGGCAAACACACACACACACATCAATGCAAAGATGATAGACTCTCAATTATATGAAGAATTTTTAAAAAGGGTTAAAATTAAAATTTAGTTAGGTTTGATGATAAACATTGTTCAGGTACATTAGCCTACTTCTTGTTTAGTCAGAAAATAACCTCTTTTCTGAAGCTAAATGTTAAAATCCACCCCTTTTAACAGCTGTATATTCTGCCTTCAGAAATGTAATATAGCTTAATCTCATTTATTGTCCTGCAGCCCAAGACCTTGCATTCAATTACATGAGCCAGACTCATATTTCACTACATAAATCACATCAGCTGGAACAATGAACACATGTGGCTGGAAAGTACTCCATGTACTTATTACTACTCAAAGGAATAAATTATAGTCATTGATGTCATTAATCTTTTTTTTTTTGTGTGTGGTTCACCTTTAGAGAAACTGAACAGTTATACAGAGTTTTGGAAAATAAATGTGGGCAAGCAGCTAGGCAATGTAAGATGAAGCAAAAATAAGAATGGTAGTGAACAAATATTTATGCCTCAAATGACATCACACAACCCAAGAAATGTCACACAATTAGAAGCAGAAAATTGTGTTTGCAGTAAGTCACTGATTCCCTAAGCACTGAGAAGACCAGATAAAATCTACTGAAGAAAAACATCTACATGTACATCCCCAGGGGAGAGAAGGGGGAAAGATAATGCAAATAAATACAACAACAGCATTTCTGTGTGCATTAGTTGCACAAATCATTCAGTTTTGCCTTTTTTTTTCTGAGTATGGCAGTTTTAAATGGAAACTTAAGAAAAGGAAAACAAAATAGCATTTGCTGTTAATAATGTATTTTCAGCTTGGCACAGAAATCACTGCTGATTCTACCATCATTTAAAAAAGCTTAAGTTCTCTGCTAGCTTTGGAAAGATTTTACTGTAACATCAAGGAAACTGCAATAATTATGTTTCCAGTGATCTTTACAATTCAGTACTTCAGATAATATTATGATGAGAATTAAAACATACGTTTGACAGTAATGTAAGATTTCTAATATGCAAGATCTATACTTTAAGGCAGTACTTCAGGTTTTAAAATGCAGCAAGAAGAAATACACATGACTAAGTGTCAAGGCAGTGATTACTCACATTACAAAACAAACAAAAAAATGCTCATTTTCCATATCACTGGATTTTTTTTTTTTCCCCTAAGCTACATGAGAGACCATTTTCAAAGATATTTAGAATTTAAATGGGCCTTCAAGACAGAGTCATTACTCAGAATGCAACAGCAAACCTAAAACAGAGGCACAGATGCTTTTGCACCTTTGTGTGAAACCTTAGCAGTGGCAATTGGGTACCCCTCAGGTCTTCTGTGTATTAAACAGCTTACAGTGGCTGAAATCAGTTCTACTTTCTGAACTTGTTGATTTTCCTGTATTTACACAAAACCACTGTGAAGAATGGACAACAGAAGGGATATGTTTCCAGCACCTGAGGATATGGGGTGCTGTATCCTGGGCAAGGTGACACACAAATGCTGAGACTTCACAGAAACAGATAAATTGCAATGCTGCAACCCAAATGGAACAGGGTTTAACACTGACCATGGGCAACAGAACCATGAAAATAATCTGAATCATTGAAGCACTGGATCTGATTAATAGAAAAAAATTAATTAGCTTTAAAAAAAGCTGTAATGCCAGACATTTTTCAACCTCCCAAAACTAATACCCTTGACAAATAAAAATTTTCTGCAATTGCTTATGTGATGGGTAAAACTTTAAAAAATTTTTAAAAATTTAAAAAATAATATAGAATAAAAATGCTTCTTTGAGATACAACTGCAGATGAAATAAGCCCTCAGTATTACATCATTATCACAATTTCTTTTTTCTTGACATAGAAAACCCACCTACCAGTCTTGGCTACAAAACACAGATACTCTACTTGAAGTTGTTTTCCACCAAAAAAAAACCCCAAAAACCAACAAACCCAAAGAGTAAAGTTGGCAATTGACTGCTAAAGCAAATCATACCTATTCCAACTGAGTTGGAACTCAATTGAGCAGGACTTGAGACAAAGACTCATGAGCCTTTTTTGTTTGAACTGGGTCCCACCTATGCAAGATAACCTTTACTTGCTTTTTACTCAGAGATAAAAGTTCGTATTTCAGTGAAATGAGAATAAAATCTCAAATGCTCAAAACTTCATAATGTCAAGTAAGATTTGGGTTTTTTCTTTGTCTGTAATAGAGTATCTGGAAATATGGGTACCCCAGTGCTCACTCAGTCTTTGACATCTCTCCTATAAATTCAGCTGCAAACCTGACACATGACCTTTCACAACTACAATAACAGAAAATTTCTGTGTTCTGGAGAAGCTGAAAAGTAAACCTTGAAAGCTAAAAGAAGAAAATCTATGTTGTTTTAGAAGCTAATTCTACAGCAAACGTAGCAAGAAACTAAACCCATTGTTCCCTGCAGACATAATTAACTTGATGCACACACTTCAAACTCAGCTGTCAAGCTCAAACTGACAAGTGAGCAGATTTACTCAATCAGGTTGTGTGTGGTTTTCTAAATACCTGACAGTATTTAAAAGAAGCCACACCTCCTCCTGGGAGAAGGTGGAGTTCTCACAGTCCAGAGCCATCTGTGGTTTAGCATTCTGGTGTTAATTGCTTGCTTTGCTAGGGGGGCTTCTTCCACATGTTCCACTGCTCTTGCACAGCCACAATTCCTGCTTGTACAAAAAAATCTTTCTAGAAATGAGGGGGTGTATGTGCAACATTCTGGATGCTCTGGAAAGTAAGAGATAAGTGATGCCATTTTGGCTCTTCACATAAACCATTACTAAATGCAAGAAGGAAAACTTTTTACTGAATTAAATATGTTCACCAAACTGCTGTAACTGAGTGTTTCTACAGTTTAATATTCTGTAGCAAGTGCTGTGAACAACTGTTTTGCTTGCTTATTGAAAATCTTACATCTGAGGCTGCTGTTACTCAAGTCTTGTTTTGAAAAAGAGGCCTGAAACAGCTTGATAATAAACTTATTAAGCCTGACTTGAGGAATACTCTGGAAATCAACATCTGACCTCCAGAGTTTCTAAAAATGGCATTTTTCATGTGACCAAGTTTCCTCCTCTTAAAATCTTGCTTACCTGATAGAATCCCCACTTCAATATTTCATATCTTTGCTGCACATAGCTGAAGAATGGATGAAGAATGCAAAGTCTGTCCTGTGATTTCAGCCTTGTACGTGCAGCATTTTTTTATTCATAAATTCAGTTCCCTATTTATCTTCAAGGGACTTTTTCCCAGTTGCTGCATTAAGTAGCCAGTGGGCAAATACTGAAAGGTCAACAATTGCCTCTCTAATTCCTTACCATGAAGACATTCCAAGGAGACTTATGTATAGTTCCATAACTGACCTTCAGCTACCAAGGAATCTCAAGGAATGGAAAGAATATGAAGGGGCTGGGTGAACTCTTACTTATTTTGTCTTTTTGTGACATGATAAACTTCAGTGGCTGCTTACCCTCAATCACAGCACTAAATTTTGATTACAGGAGACATTTATTTTTTTTTTAAATTAAGAAGTGCTATTATTTCTTTTTACTGAAGAGCAGAATGTACGGTGATTTTTTTTTTTGGCAGGATCTATAATTGTTTTTTAAATAAACTCTCATCTTCTTCCAAAATTAGGACAGAACGTAGCTATCACCTTCCAAGATTTACTGCTTTCTTCATATAATTGCTAGAAAATAATTAACAAGATACACATGGCAATACAAACAGTCTGTATTTTCCTCATTTTGATTGGCAACACAGCCACTATCAAACATCCAGGTCTTTGGAATACTAAAGCTGAGAACACAGCTGATTTGTGTTTAGAGTAGTTTAGAAAGCACAGTGAATTTTGTATGAAGTAAGAAATTTGGTGAACATAAGGTATCTTTAGAGTGCTGTAATTGCACCTGTAGAGAAACACAAAAGGAAGAGCAGCACACTACTACTGAAAGCCACATTTTAAAACATTTTTAAAATTAAAAATGCAAATATTACTGCAGTGGAAAGAGCATGGCAGCAAAATATTAAAATCCTGGTAAGAATTCACATGACTTGGCAATTACAGTGCAACCCAGAAAAAAGACAAGACAACCTTTGCTTTGCCACAACTGCTTTTTCTGCAGTCAAAATAAAAAACTGCTTTTAAGTAACTGTGAAACAAAAGCCACAGTACTATTTTTCAAAGCCATGACACAACACTTACCAACTGGACTGGTACCAGCTCCATTTGGCACTGTGAGGTCACTTGTCCCCAGCATTCCACCTAACACAGATAAAGCAGAGCATTAAACCAACTCGCTGTCATCACAGTATCACATTTCATCCTTCAAAACTTGAGCAAGTTCAAAAAAAGAAACTGCACCCAAACTATTTAAGAACTTGCTACTCTTTTGGG
This sequence comes from Heliangelus exortis, assembly GCF_036169615.1. Classification (NCBI taxonomy): domain Eukaryota; kingdom Metazoa; phylum Chordata; class Aves; order Apodiformes; family Trochilidae; genus Heliangelus; species Heliangelus exortis. The sequence goes on from NC_092432.1 coordinate 3,643,864, forward strand.
TCGTTTGTTGGGGCAGGGAGGTTATTAACAACACTTAAAAGAGAGTAAAATCTTACCTGCATTGCCAGTACTTGGTGGTCTCTGAGGAGCCCCAGGTGAGACGTTGCGGTGCAGGGTGGTCTGAGGGGGGGAGAGCATGGTGGTGTCCGTCAAGGAGGAGGTGGCTGCCAGGGAGGGGGACACCAGGGAACTCCCTGGGTTACTGTAGGTTAAAGTGTTGGGATTGGACACTGGAACTGTGACCGACATGGAGAAGTTCTGAGCAGGCAAGCCAGGCTGCAGGGGAGATGAGAAGGAACACATACAAGACAACAACGTTAGCATGAATAGTGTTTGCAGAAATAGCACGTTATAAAAATATACATTCATGTTTGCCAAGAATTACTCAGGCAGTTCTTTGGTTTTTTTAAAAAAAAAAAGTTAATGGTTAGTTTTTAATATTAAGCATACAATTATAAAACATCCATTTGTTGTAGAGTACGGTGTTAAACTCTTATACATCATATAAATATAGTTCCAAAAGAATTAAATCAAACTTCTAAAACACTGGAAGTTCAAATACAAAAAATTGAAAATACTCATAAGAATCTGCAAACTCAAAAAATACAACAGATTTGTCAGTTAATTTGGGTTATTACAAAGCAATGACAAGCTAAACATGTCTACAAATCAATAAACAGTTACACCTTCAAAATGAAAGCATAAACATGCACATTTGAAAATCAATAGTCAGTAATTACATAAAAAAAGAAAGTTAGTGATAACATTTCTATCAATAACCTCACCAAAATATTGCCACTCATCTCTACAAAGTTTTCAATAGACTAAAAGAAGTAAACAGATACTTGGAAATTCACTTAATTCAGCAGCTTGAACGTAAACATTTAAATTGCCATTATTCTGAGCTGTGTCCCACAAAACTCTGCTGGAATAACCAATCCATTTGCTTTTTTGCAAATCTCAGGTTTTTTGAATTGCAACTTTTACAGCATTGTCTAAAAGGCAACTCTTTTTCTGATGTATGTATGTTTGTTATTCAACAGCTCTTTGACTCAAAAGCTTAGATGCCTGCCCATCTATGGTACTCATTTGGTCATGACTAACTTCTTTGGCCTTTGTCTCATTCCTGTCCTTTGACAGTGATTAATTTCTGGAACAAAAGCAACTATTTTCTTTCACAACTCTCATAATTACTGGAAACAAAACAATGACAGGTACAATTTAAGGGTAAAAATTCAGTATCATTTGACAGAATAGAGACATAATAGCTTTTATTTCAAAGTGAAATGCAGATGACAAACACTCATGACCTAGAGCAAGAATGCTTAAAAAGACTCATTTTTGTCATGTGCAACTTAAAATTTATTTAGAATGCTGCTTCTGTATTGCAATTTTGATAGTAGTAGAAATACAACACCTATATCAATTAAAAGAGCATAATACATGTTCCACAAGAAACAAAATCTCTTCCTAGTGAGAGCCAAAGACACTCTCACTACTGAAGCATTCCTAAGAATAATTATCAATTTTTGGCACAGAGGAAGGAAAAAGTAATGAAGCATAGCAACATAATGCTAGCAAATCATTCACAGTATCTAACTAATGACAGGCTGTTCTGGGATTTGTTTTCACGAGAAACCACTTCAAGAAATTATTTAATATCTACAAAAAAGGCTGTTTTTAAACAGCAAGCTCCCAAGGAAGTCAAACTACCCTTGAAATACCTGAAGTATGATTAAAACAATGCTAGAAGGAATTGGAACATTTTTTGTCTGCAGGTTTCTCAATACAGAATTAATAAATGACAGCTTCCCCCCCACACCTTACAGTAAAATCTGCCTCTGCCCATCTAGGGGACTCATTTGGTTATGACTGAACTCTTCACACTTTGCCTCATTCCTATCCTTTGACACTACAAGTGCATTAGAACAAAAGGAAACCATGTCCTTACACAGACTTGTAAGTACTGGAAATAGAACCAAAACAGATCCAATTTAAGCTATAAAATACAAAACTATAGAGCTAAAAAAATAATGTTGGCCTCTTTATTTACACTCATGCCCACACAGACAATTCAGGTTGTTCATGAAGACCACAGAACACCAAGGGAGAGCAATTTAGCTGCATTACTTTAGAGATGAGGCCTGAAGATGTCTCAACACAGAAAGGCTGGATATCAAAAAATGCAGGAACAAAAGATACTGGCTTCATTTGGCTTCACTGAAGTATAAAGAACTGGCTAAAAGAAGTGATGCTGGGTGTCACGACTGTCAGTTTGCTGTTAAGACTGCAGAGATGGCCTCATTGCTCTGAACAATGAAATAATTTCAAGTATCAGCAAGTCACTTGGGGACACACTGCTCAATTACCCCAGGGTCTGTGCTGATTAACCTAGTCAGTCCATTTACTTTAATTGCTACACGATTTGCAATGTTAAAAATTCAAAGGCTGTCGCAGAACCCTGTATTAGTTTTGTCAGAAAATACTCAGCACTAACTGGGTTTGTACATGGAAATTAGACATCATTGTGTACACCTCCACAAAAAAACATGCAAAATGTACAGTCCTCTCATCCCCAGACTTCTTGAGTTCTTGAACTCAAATTCTCTTCCAAGAGTCCTTCTCCACTAAATCCCTTTTTGCCTCATACCCCAAAACTGAAGTGGATATATCAAACCAGGGAAAACACAAATTATCTGCCCAGTAAATATCTGGGTTCAGATATATGGGGTTCAGACCATGACAATTTCATTTTTCAATTAGATAACACTAAAATGAGAAATGGTCCTCTGGTCACACGAGGGGACAGATCAGGGGACTTAAGAGCTGCAAGCGGGACAAAATTTTCAAAGACTTTCCACAGTGTCCACTGAGGTATCTGTTAGAATTTCAAAAGCAGTAAGACACCAATCTTTTGAGGGTCCCATTGTGCACCAGTCTTCATTTTTAAACATCTCAATACTTGTCTACATCCAGTTTTTCAACAAAATAAAATTCCACTGATTTGATGACAAAATTGATTTTATTTGCCTGTGTGTAATATATTGTAAATTATTGATCGAAGAGATAGAGAGCTACAGGATGTAAATAAACTGCCCTACATCCCACAACAAAACCTATCTTTATAACAAAATTTAGGTAGAATTAGGAAATGAAGCCAGGTTCCTGAAATTTGGAAATGTTCCCTCATGTTCACAAGGTATGAAAAACTGTGAGAGCAGAAGAGAAACTAGAGATAAATCTCCTTATTCTTTACAATAAAATGTATCTTAGCAAGATCAAGTATCAGCATCTCATCTTCCCTGAAAAATGTACGTTCTCTTCTCAACCCATGACATCTTCTTGTCTTTGCAGTGGTTTTCCGTGGTAAGCAAACACTGAAAACTCTCATGCACATAATAGAAGCACAAACCATACTTTAGTACTCACTGCGATTTTATGATTCCTCATCATATTATCAAACTCTTCATTAATTTTTTTATATTTTTCTTCTGTATGTGGCGTGAGCACATATGAAGTGTCAGGGTCCGGGCTGTCGCACCCTCTGTGTTCCTTCTTGTTCAGAGCCTAAATAATGAAGTTAATAAAAAGGATCAACAAATAAAAAGTAGAGATAAAATAAAAGTACTTACAGGGCCTCGCTTGAAAATAAAATCACTATCTTCATTTAGTTTGCTGAATCTGTCCTCCGATAGTGGACTGTGCTCAAAGTAATCGTCAGCATCAGGGCTCTCACAACCATTAAGGCCTTTCTTTCTTAAAGTCTGAAATACAATTGGAAAATTCACATACAAATCATACTAACTTGCCAAGAAGTTTTGTATACTACTGAATCAAGCAGAGCCACTGGAACTACATGAAACTTTCACAGACAAAACTCACTGTTTAACAGACAGGTTTAAGTCTTACAAAATGGTGGCAGAGTACACAGACAGAAAAGGTTCATCCAGAGGCACAGACTCTCTCAGGTGCCATCTCATGGGGAACTTGAACCTACACCCACTTCATCTCTCCAGGCTTCCAGGCAAAACTGTTTTTAGATACGAGCTGATGGAGTGAAGTTGCCTGACATATGAGGGACAGTCAAGTCTGTATGTCATCACTGATCATTAAAAGCCAGTTTACTGGATCTTTAATAAACTGATTTTAGCATCCCAATTGTACATTTTAAAGAGTATATAGCTTAACTCTGACAAACAAAGTGGCTTAAATCTTCAGTTGATTAACATATGTAACATATGCAGTCGATTAACATATGTAACACTTGGTCTCAGTAGATTATAAAGGCAGGATTTTCCTCCACTTCTGTCATCCTGCATGATAACAAGAACTGCAAAAAAATATAAAAAGAAATTACATAATCTCTCTCTAAAATGACTTAGTTTGCTAAATATAAGCTTTTTCAGATTTCCTTTAGACTAACTCGATGCAACTGCTTTCTTGGGCTACTTCCTGTTTTCTGATGGAGAAATCACATCAACATCCCCTGGAAAAAAAAAACAAACTTGTCTCCAATCTACACATTGCAAATAAGCTACCAAAAGAAAGGATGTGAAACTACTGGTCTTGTAGTTTTAAGAAATATTTGTATTCCTTGTTCTTTTTCACCTATTCCACAGTCAGAAATCTTTCTTTGCAAGTTCTCATTTATAACAAACCAAGATTTAAAATGCTAGCTATGGAAAAATCTTTAACATTTTTTAAAAGTTTCAAAAGGAAAGCAATATAAATTTTTAAACAGATACACATTAGCAGTGCATAAGACAGCAGTAGGACTACACAGGCATTAAGGAGAGCTGTGTGCTTCTTTTTGTGTGAAATTATTTATATTCTATTAATTTTACACTAAAAACCCTGCAGATCTGAAGCCTGTAGGCTGGCATTCTCAGCACCACAAAGAAACTGCATTTGTTTTCCTACAGATGCTAAGAAGTTTCCACAGCATATTGGATTTCTAATTAAAAAAAAAAAAGCAAGCAAAAAACCCCCAAACAAGCAAACAAACAAACCCCACAAAAAAATCACACTGTTTTAGTTTGGACTATATAATTCATCAGCATTTTTTCTTAAGAGTGCTATCAACTGATTTTTAGTACAATAAAAAGCACACAAGACTTTCTCTACTGTTCATATAGAAGCAAAATATTGACTATTTCTACTTCAGCTTTAAAGAGTACTTGAAAATTCAATTACACTGTCTGAAATTCTTTAATACCACTGGTGACCAGAAGCTGTAATTCCCTCTCAAGTTTCTTGGCTTGCTCCGAGTATCCCACACAGTATCTGGAACTCCCACAAAAATGTAATCCCTAAATCAGCATATGGGGAAACAGGTGTAGCTCTCCCCAACACCTGTCACAGCATGGATCCTGCTCCTCTAACCAATCAGCTGGACACGTATATGGACTTGGCCATACAAGGACTGGCTGCTGGGCCTCTCAAGGTCGGAGCCTGTTATCCCTCTCCCAGCCCTTCCTAACAAGTCAGCCTGCCAGTCTTCTACACTTTGATATCAGGAGGGAAAATGTTAACACTGCGTAATCTGGATTACACTTAACCCTTGCAACCCTCTGAATTCTGTAAATAGAATGCAAATGTCATTACAGGGTGTGCAGAGTCAACGTGCGTGTGCAGTGCCCAAGACGTGACTGCAGCTGTATTTAGATGCTCTAAAGAAACATCTTGCAAGAAGTACAGATACTGTCTGGTTCACATCCTTCGAGAAAAATACTACAGCGATTTTAGGTACTGCAACACAGAACCTTCATTACTGCTTTTTTCAATTTTCTAAAACAATCAAGTGAAAGCTTTTCAGCATTACGCTGGCAATTCATCCTCCCAGATCTGCCTGAAAATCATACTCCAACTTGTTCTAATACAAACAAAGCCACTTAGTTAAATATAAAAATGCATCCTTCCTCTTGGTGACCAGTTATTTTTATTTTTGATAACAATGGGGTTAAGTCTGCTTTGACTCATGAGGAAGGAAAATGCCTCAGTATCTCCCGTTTAAGATTCTGGAAACCTTCACTCCAGATGGGGTTCCTGTCATTGTAGAAGGATTTAAGCCACAGTGTTAGAGATAATAAGTCTGGGTCTGATATCCAAAGCTCTGTCTCCTTATCACTGAAGTGAACTGCCACTTTGAGGACCTAACCATAAAAAGACTGCCAACGTTATCATTGCCCAGTAACATAATAGTAAAACATTTCTGCTGGGTGGCTCGTCCTCACGGCTGGAATGTTGTCATCTGTTGACAGGGTCAGGCGAAGCCTACGCGAGACAGCACGGCCTCAGCTTTCTCACAGCCCGTGGAGTGGGGAGAGATAACAGAGCCCTGCCTGGGGAACACAAAGGGCACTGGGAAGCTCTCTGCAGGGACCCAGGAAAGTCAAACTCCATAAACAAGTGTGACTCCACCCTCCAGATTCTCCATACCTAAAATTTGTTGTTTCCCTCCTTTGCGGTAAATACCTTGCCCTCCCTTCAGCTGCTTCACCGAGACTGAAGTTTTATTAACTCTGAGGATAGGAGGGGCAGAGAAAACAAACACCAATTGGTGAGACTAAAGAATATTTGTCTAACACGAAGGCAGGTTTTCCCTCTGCTGCAACACACAATCTTGTTTAGAATAAAATCAGAACTTTGCAGTTGAGGCTAATAAATACAGATGATCATTTTTCTTACTATAACAAGAGACTAAAATTATTTTTAGTTTTTCTACTTCCTCTAAGACTTAAATAAATTACTGGAAATTGTTCCCATATGTTTGTCAATGTACTGTATTGTGCCTTCGGTATCTGAGACTGTAAAGCTTTAATAGGAGATTGGATTGACCAAATGAGGAGACAAAGTACTTTTTTTTCTTTTTTCTTTAATGGCAGAGCTTAGAAAATCTTGTATGAGAACAAGTGTACTAGCTATGACAGGTTTAAAGATTACATTCAAGCACATGGCACAAAAGCCCCATATTTTACAGAACTTCTCCACACATATGCAAAGTACTTTTTAATTGCAATGCATTTTGCTAATTTAAGAACAGAATCATGGCATGGCAAGAAGCATCTAAGGAACACAATAATGCCTTCTCCAAGAAACAAGAAAAAATAATGAGCTCCTCTCTACAATTCAAGACGAATTCTACTGAAACCAGTAATGCAGACACCAAAGAGCACAAAAATACAGTAAGATTATTTATTGTATGATGCATAAGGAAGCAAAGATGATATTCAATCATCAGTGTAATTATCCTAGCATAAGCTTCCTTCCACTAAACCCAAGAAACACAAAATGCTGGAGGCTTTAAGCCTGCTGAGTCTCCACAGCATGAAATCAAGTCACCACCTTCTCCAAAGCTTGTTCCAGCCCAGCTGCATGCAGCTTTTCTCACAAAAACTCAATACGCTGATCAACAGCAGTTCTGGAAAGCAGCAACTCAACTAATAAACACACATTAGTGCTCCCAGAGATGAAGTGACAACCCCCAACTGTCCTCCTCCCCATGAAAGATCCTGTTTTTTACATCTGACTCTGAAAGGACACAGGACATGTTGTTAATAGTTAAAAAGAGTACAAACAGCATTGTTTTGAACTGACTGAGTGTGGTTAAAAAGCCAAGACTTCTGATATTAGTAATCTGGGCTCCTTACCAGCCCTGGAAAAGCTGTAGAGAACTTGATTATGTTCACTGTCACCTCAGGAAATAGTATTTTTCTGCCTTAAACCAAAGAAGCAGGATGACCTCCATGTAAGAAGCATTATGAAGTGCAAAAAACCTGTCAGTTCATTCAAAACACTTTCAGTGTCAGGTTTCTTGTAATATTACACAAAAAGGAAATGGTTGTTGCTATCAATACTACCATGTATCATGTTAACAGCTCTATTTTTGAACTTGCTACCTGAGCTGGCCAAACAGGATTTTTGTTGGTGTTTCATCTCAAATGATGAGGAAAAAACATTTTCAAAATTTGGTTACGTTGAAGTAAGATGTTATTTCCCCTGGAAAAGGTAGATCTTCCACTGTGGTTAGTTCTGCTTCTGCTGTTGCAGTCAGAGCACAGGGAAGCTGTGAAAGAGCACAACTTTGGAGAAAAGACTTGAAAAGAATTGTAATTTCAAGAAGTGTAAGAATTCCTCAGGCAGAAAGTAATGGAAAGGCTCCACATGTACTTCCTAATATTACTGCTGCTCTGGTAGGCACGTACACCATGGTTATCAAAAGGATAACCAGTTATACACTTTCCTGATGCTCTAGAGAGCTGCCATGCAACTGGAGACAGAGAGGACAATGCTGCCACTTGCACCAGATTTCAAAGGCTCCTCACCCACAGATGCAGTCACCAAGCACCCCCACAGCTCTGTGCAGGAAGGACAGGACTGAGCATCAGTCTGTCATCTGTGATGGGAATAACTGCAAGATTATTGAGGCAAAAGATTGTGAACTTGCAGTCACACCAATAAAATGCAAAAGCCAGTGCCATCAGCCCGGGCTGCAGCAGTGCTTTTCCTATCAGTGTTCAGGAACAAAGGAAAATAATTCCTAAAATAGAGACCCAAGGATAACCAAGAGTTATTGAGCCATCCCACAGCCTCCAGGATCAGCCTCACAGTCACTGTGCAGATGATTACAGAGATCCATGCTTTAATGGAACTGCTGAAATCTCTGTGGGAGCAGTTTGACAACCTGACTGACAGTAACCATCTACTGCCACAGAAAGTGCAGCATCCTAGAGACCACCCCTATGCCAAATCTGATGTTAGCTCAAGCCTGCAAGATGTCATTTTTCCTGACTAAAATGACAGAAAATTTTTGTTGGCCATTCTATATTTAAGGTATTTTTTGCTGGGTTTTTTTGCAACTGTAGCAGGAATAAGGTGATTTTCCAACAGCCTGAGGACCATCTCAGGCAGAAGGAATGGCCTGGCCTTTCCCTCAGCAGCAAACCATTGCCCTGGCCACCACTGATGGCCACCACCACCTTGGCCACCACACCCTCCTTAAAAAGCCACACCTTTCTTCTGAGATATTCACAAAATGAAGGACAAACAGAAGTCACAGCACCAGACTGCCACCCACTTTTCATTCTTGCTATGTGATACTTCAGTGAGAGAAAGCAGGGCACACTCCTTTAATGCAGTTCAGTTCCCTTCACACAGTAGAGAGGGATTTCAGCTGGCAAGAACTACACGTCCCACTACAGACTTTACATACAGCAAGAAGTCCTGCTGAAAGCATGACAACTGTTCCATTATTTCCTTCCTGTTCCATGCTACTGCCAAGAAGCTGAAGCTAAAACCAGATTTTTCTTCTTTAATAGCAAAACATTTCACTTCCCTAAAAAAAATGCTACGGTGTCTTATCCTTTACATATGGCAATTTCTCTCCTATTTTGTATAAAGCATATTCAAGTATCTGAGGAATATTCTTCATCACTGAAAGTGATTTATATTTTTTAAACGTCCTGCAGGTCTGTCTGGCTTTAGACCTATCATCATTTCTATTTCTTTTCTCTACAGTAACAACATGGTTCTGCAAAGTTGGAGCTTGCAGCCTGCAGTGCTGGGTATACAAATTTTATCAGTGTCTGCACTACAAGTGGGAGTGAATCTCAAGTGCAGTGTATTATGTCAAAAGTGAACAGCCAGAGAAAAACCACATAATTTAACTCAGGAACAGTGTTTTGAGTTCAACAAAACTACTTCTGCAGGCTTGAATTTCTTTGTTCTCAGTACTGGACGCATCAGATTATTTTATGTAAACCTGACAAATTTTACAGAATTTTCTCAGCCTCTTATTATTTTCTACTTCAACGACTGAAGCATCTGCAGATTTAATTAGGAAGCTGTTTTCCATTCTTTTGATTATAGGCTACTTAGGTTTAGCCCTAGTATTATTCCTCTTCGTACACCCAATAAACTTTAAATGACATTTTGCTTTGCTGTCAGTTGGAATTCCACATTCTAGTTATGGTGATAAATACAAACATCCCAAAGCAGCACAGTAAAGCAGCTTTCAAAACTTCAGTGTTGTGCACAGGAGGTCAAACGAGATTATGGCAGACATTTCCATGAGCTAAGCAACCTGGGGAGCTTAACTTCTTTAAAAACAATGCCTTATCTCTCTGGTAGGCTAACAAAAACCATGAACATAAAGTCAAATCTGAAAAACTGGCATACTCTATGCCTTTAGCTTACTTAAGTAATATTTCCCACACTTGTGCTCAGTTAGTAGTGGTATTTCAAAAGGAAATTATTTATATTACGGAAAAATACACAGACATCAAAAATTGAGTCCACTACTTGAACAAAGTTCTCTACAATGATTATATCAATTGGCCAAATTTGATAGTATAGTAGGAAAAGGAGGTGTTTTAGGATTAATTACCAGAGCTTTACAAACAAAACAATTACAAGTCTTCTCAGCAGTAGGCCATAAAATACAAATAAAATCCCCTTCGGCAATGCTCTGCCATGTTAAGTTTTAGACAAAGGTCTTTGTCATTTACAGATAAAAAATGTTCATGGCTTGAAATTTTATCTGTGTCCCTGCTACATACCACTCCAAGAAAAGGCACAGTCTTGTTTCAAATGCTGGAGCACTTCCAGTATCTGGCAAATTTTAACATTTATCCCTAGCTTGCCAAACATGAAAGCGAGCTGTCAAATTCCTCCAAGATATGATAAAGATGGCACTCAGGATTCAAACTCTCCTTTATATTAAAAAAAACAACCCAACAACAACAACAAAAAAACCACACACAAGGGGTTTTTAGATGTGATATGGTATGAAGTTCCAAGTCTAGCTTTAAATATCATTGCTGTGAAACATTACTTTGACTAAACCACAAGCAATTATTACAGAACAACAATTTTATGGGCTATAAAGCCCTCTCTTTTTACCCCCACAGTATTATACAATGAACTAGAAGGTGTAGGAAGGGAAGCTCCTTACTTTTATTTGTGATTTTTGAGAAACACTACCTGTAAACTGTGGACTTTATAATGCAGTTGTTGACCTACAAACAAGACAACTTGTTCATTCCTAAATGAACTTCTGAAGACTCAGAATGATCAGGAATCCACTGACACTGAGAATACTGTTTCCACAGTGAAATCTAAGCCAAGCTCTCCATGTCTGATATTTGATGCATGTCTTTGCTTCACTTTCTATGCAATATACTAATTATTAAATTTTATACTACTGAGCAGACTTTCATTTTATCTTTTTTATAGAAAGTACCATCAACTAGATTTTCCTATTAAAAAGGGCTAAATTGCCATTCTAAGTCAATCTTATTCAAACTTTTTCTTAAAAACTAACAACAAAGTAGATATTCATCAATATTTATCTCCAAAAAGCAAAAAATATTCTATACTGATTACTTTAGCATAGAAATTAAATATACTTTACAGTCCTTTCACAGAATCTAATCTGCAACAGAGAAAACAAATGGCAAAAGCAAGCAAAACACAGTTCTATGTTGGAATGTTTGAAAAGCTATTTTATGGTAAATAAATGCTTTTTTTCAATCCTTACTCAAGTGACAACAAATATGTACACTCACATCCTCTGACATACACCTCTTCACATACCTGCAATAGTTAAAATACAAGACCAGCAACAGCAGCAGCTGACAATGTCTCCTCTCAGCAACAGTATATTGCAGATAAGCCATATGGAACATTAAAAGTTTCCAAGTGTTGCAACCCATCTGCACAGTATCCTTCAGAATCTTTTAGAAGTTCTTTGGTAAAAATATTATCTCCTACTCACAGTTGGCCAAGGAAAATTTTCTAAACTCTGAGTACAATTCAGTGATATAAAAAGAATGGGTTTCTTTTGGTCTACCTGCCTATGTAGTATTGCCACTTCAAACATTTCTCATCCTGAATGTCACCTTACAGCTTGAAAATTGGAAAGGGTAACAGAAACTATTCCCAAGTCTTGGTACTCAAGATAACTTTGTATTATCAAGACAGTAATTACAACACAAATAGCAACTACTCTCAAAGAAAACATTCAGTGGATACTAGGGATCTATAAAATTTTTAAAATATGATTAATGTATAAAATAATGGGAAGTGGCTATACAAATGCCTATCAGAACAAGCTTCAGTTAACTTTTATTTTCGTGTGGAACTGCCATTTTGTTTCACCTGAAAAAGTGTCCAACTGTGTAGAAAAATAGCTAGAAGTATGCCTGAGCAAAAGTGTGCACTCCAAACAGCTGTGGTGCGTGTGCAAGTTCATAACATTTCTGCATAATATTTACCCCACAAAAACCCGCAAAAGACAACACAAAAAACAAAACTGAAAACCAAACAAAGCCAAAATAAGCAAATTTTCTGGGACAACTGAAAGCAGGTACATGAAAATGCCAGCTGAGGCAGAAGTACATACAATAGGAAGCAGCAACTCTCCCCAGAAATGAGGAAGTAGGATACAAGCTGATACATCTCTTTTTACTGAATTAAAATAATTAGAATGTAGGACTTCAAGACACAAAGCTATAATAAATATGTCACAACTCATGTTTTGAATACTGAACTTCCCAGCTAGGTGTCAAAGAAAAATACTGAAGTTTTTCCTTGTATAACCTTCACTTAACGTGAATTCCTCAAAAGCCAGAGCTCCTCTTTGAACACTGCCCTTACCTAACCTGAAATGGGGACAGGAAATCAAAGGCAGAGGGGCCAGGAAGGTTGGGGTAGGGAGGCAATCAAAGGTGGTACCTAGAAAGCAAAGGTGTGACAATGAACCAGGAGTGACATTTACTCTGTCACTTGTAATTCCTGTCAGTACTGGATAAAGCAAGACAGGGATGATTCGTCCTAGACCTGGATAAAGACTGACTCTAGCATGCCTGATAAAACTGATAAATTATTCCAGTAAAACATTATTTAAGTATTACAATCCACACTATTGCCAATTTAACTAACTGAGCTAGCATCACATAGTCTATGCCATAAATTACAGGCACATGGGCACGTATGCTCCCACGTGAACTGCTACATCACTGATAGGACATTAACAAGATGAGATAACTATCCCTGGGAAGTCACAAAGACATTAACACTGCACGTGTACAGATTTTAAGTATTATGAAGAATTATATGATATAATAAGGGCTGTTAGGAGATTTGTAGGTCTGTACCACAAGAGCTACTGCCATAAATACTTCCTTTATTCAGGAACAATTACTATGCAAAACACACCAGGTGAAAGGATCACCATGAAGTCCTTTGTTCAGGTGAGCCTTGAGAGTATTACAGCCTAGATGGGCCACACTACTTCCAGTACAACACTGGCAATGAACAAATCACAACCTCCATCAAATGATTTTATGTCCCATCACACCCAAATGTCAGTTACATGACTGGGAGGTTTTATGACAGCATGAAGATCTAGGTTAATTTTTCTGAGGCTAGAGACTCCCCCAGCCCTCTCCTGCAGTAGCACCATTAATTTAAGGCTCCAACATAACAATTATTGAAGTATTAGAGACTTCTCAAACAACACAGCGTGTAAATGTGCTCAGGTTCTAAAGGCAACTAGGAGTGAAGTATCCTAGAGTTGATGCTATCCTTCCTTTTTGACAGTTTATGCTACAATACTGGGTGATGAACAGCAATGATCAAGAAGCCAGCACTTCTGCAAGGTGGTTAAACACTGGCAGATTGGCAGGGTTGTCAGCTGAAGACACTACCAAACCCATGAACTAGAAAGTCAAAATCAGGACTATCCCCAGAAATAAGTTATTTATTTTACTGTAGTTCCAGGAAATATATTTTTCTGGGGTCTGTTCCTTCCATGCACAGCTTGTGTAAAGTCACTCACTCCTGATTAACAGATGCCATGGTCCTCACTTCGAAACTGTAAAGTAAAAATACACTCTTCAAACTGTCAGAATTTCAAAATTCTGACAGAAAAGCACCAAATTCTGCAGCAACACAAGGACTGCAGAATACGAGACCAGCACAGCTTGAGGAACTTTTATCAACAAGTTCTTTCTGTGCCTGCCTGCGTGAAATCCAGCATTAACAGTGAGCTGCTACAGATTTTCTTGGAGTCAATCTTCCATCCTACTTAACACAACATCTCCCAAGGAGCTAAATCCAGAACCAGATCTTTGCTATGCATTTCCCAAGCCGTGGGTGTGAGAACTGAAGTTTGTGTGTTTGCCCTATAAAGTCAAAAAATAAAAACATTCTCCAAACACACTGCAGAATCAGTTGGAGAAACATCACTTGCACAGCTGGGAAATAAATACAGGCATCTGTAACAAAGGAGAATCTTTGTTTTTATGTAGCTGATCAGCAGCACCTATTTAAATAAATACTAAAAAACAGACTCCCAAGATAATGAAAAGTGTGTTATTTACCAAAGGCAGAAGCAATATGCAATATTAAAAAATCTAGATGTTTTCATAAGTTTTAATGTTTTGGAATGTGTTATCCAAGTCTGTACTACAAACAAATAAACATGGAGCCTTAATCACACTTTGCTTCTAAAGGCAGATGCCAAATAAGAGAACAGGATACAGGAACTGCTCCAACAAACCCTCATGGGCCAAGCAATCTCAGATGCAAGATGGTGCCTTAAAGAATTTCTCAAAACTCTGAGTAATTCCACTTTAAAGTGGAGATAAACATAAATAGGGAATAAACATTCTCAAAGAAAAAGCCTACTATTATGACTAACTCAAGCTCTCTGTGTTTCAAAATGCTCTCACATCACCTATCAGCAGAGCTGCTTCTGCAAAGTTTTCAATACACGGGCGTCACACAGAAAAATCCTCTCCTAGTATTTGACCCAGATTCACAGTTCTGTGTCCTCCCAGCAGCAAAGCTTTCTGAAGAGCCACCTGATCTGATTTGAGATTCTACTGACACACAACCAAGTAAATTGTCATTCACCAATGAAGTAATTAGCTTTTTCTGTTAGTCTCTTAAAAAGAAATAAGGAGAACATCACAGCAAATGTTTCAGAGCTTTAAGATAATCTCACCCATGTAACTGTCACAGGACAGAGAGAAATCTGAGTTGGAGCTACATAAAATGACCAGTGGTAATGTAACAGCTAACCAGAAGTATTATTAGCAAGACATCTCAAACACTAGATATAAAAGATGCATTCTAGACAAAGATGTAAAAAAAAAAAAAAATTTTAAATTTGAGTCACCAGAATACCCAAAGTAATTTCAAGACAGCCAAAGAAATAAAATAATATTCTGAAATAGAACAGTATCACCAAATACAAAAATGGACAAATTAATGATAACAGTAAATAGCTCAAATAAAAGAACTTTTGGAATTATCTGAACTTAATCTCCTAAGTAAAAAAAAAAAAAAATAAAGAGAAAGGAAGAGAACAGATGGAGACACCATTATAAGTGGTAACTCTTCTGCTCAGTACAATAGAGTGGTGTCTTCTGACGTATTTTAAATTAATATTTTCTACCTTGACCACATTCTAAACTTTTCAAGCAAGCTGTTTTTTTCTGAAATCTCAAAGAGAAATAAAATCCCAAAGAGTAACCTGTATGAAAGACAGTTTTACAGAAAATACTCGTACTAGGAAACAGGAAAAAGATTCAAGCTACATACATACATGCATATTTTTATGTACACATATATATGTGTATTTTTTATACATCTCAATTTCTGATTACTCATATTCTAGACCACTTTCAGTTTTTATCCATTTTATCTCTTTTTAAGGTAGGCTAAAAGTGATTTTAGCCCTTAAACATACATAAATCCTCCTCAATCATCTCCATAAAATGTCTCAAAGGCATTTGTATGCAGTCTCAAATTATTTGAAATGTTATATGCAGTATAATTACATTTACATAATCATTTAGCAAATCAAGTCCAATAGTGCCTACATTTTCCCAGCATCATGAGCAGATTACGAAGTCATTTCCTTACTTCCCTGAAATAAATTTTAAGCTTCTTCCACACGTGCATACCATTTATTTCCAGTGTGGCCCCTGCTATCTGGAAACAAAAGCAAATGGTCCAAACATGACACTATTCTTATGTATTCTTTTATCAGCTTTTTAATTTTTTCTTTCTTTCTTTCCCCTCCAAAGAGCACATCTAGATTGGACACACCAGGTATTCACCAAGAAGGAAATAAGATCAATTAACTGAATATCTTTCACGTGCAATTTTATGTGGGCATCCATGGATAGTGATACAATTTCAGTTCTTTAATTTCATATGAAGTTCACCCTACATTTTTTTTAAAAAGGAAGCTATGAGCCAATTCATGTGCTACCAAAATACCCTAACATCCTCTGGTCAACAAACTACTGTAGTGCATCACAGAATGAGCTGGGTTGGAAGGGACCTTAAAGATCATCTAGTTCCAACCCCCCTGCACATCAACAGCCGTTCAAAAGACATGTTGGTAATCCACAGCCTGGCAAAGAAGCCATGCTGGGGATGAGGAGAAAACTAAATAAAAAACAAAACCACAATGCTTTTGGTTTATAAACACAGTGTTTCAACACCAACTTTTCTGTTTATCTTCCTCACACTGTTACACTTGTCTCTTGGCATATGCTCCATCTGGCTGTGGAGATGCATCTGCTTCTTTATGCTGCTGGCTCTACACGTGCAGATGAGCTCTCCCTGCTTACTCAAAGCAAGGAGCTGACAGCCACGTATTTGATACGACACACGCCTGTGACTAAAGAACACACATTGCTCTTCTAGCAGCTCTTCATTAAAATTTTGTGAAAAGGCAGAGAAAGAGTGCCTGCTTGGGATTTGAACACGAGCTGATGCATTGAGTAGGGCTTCTGTCATTTAAACTGGCTTGCTTAGATTGCTGTAAGCACCAGCAGGTACATTTATTTACCTGCTTTCTGTCTTCTTTCTGTCAAAAGGATGACATGGTCACTGTCACACCAAGGCACATAAACATTACTTCTTAATACAGCCAGATTTTCCCAGGTTAAGAAATTGAATCCAAATATCCAAATCACTTCCTGTACCTTACACCAAAAAGCAATTCTGATTATTCCAACAGAGCAATCTTTTCACAAGGATGAGTATGTTTAGAGTTCAGGGCAATCTTTAAGTACTTGTTAGTTAAAATTTTTATTACAACTTATTGCATATTTCAAGGACAGGTGTCAATATTTGGGGTATAAATTAAGCCTTACACAGCACACTAAACTTAACTGAAAACAGCATTAAACAGCACAGAGGAGGCTCATTAACTGACACCTATCTGAAATTCTCATGGGTACAGATGCCAACCAGCAAAGTAGGTCACATTTTAGACAGGCTTCTAAAAATCCAGTCACTGCAGTCTGATGAGGTGATATGATGGAACATGCACAACCCACACATTGCCACATGTGGGTAAAATAAGCCCTCTTTTGCTGTATGACTCAAGAAACATCAAAATGGGGAAAGGAGATCAAGAGCTGAGCTAAACTGACAAAAGAGAGTTTGTCTTCAGCCCTTGACTCCCATAAAGAGTGAAACTGGAAGAAAAGGAACAACTGCTGCTTTCTGAGGTCCTCTTGAGGGACAGAAAGTCCCAATGTGGAAGTGTGACCTTGTATATAATCTCTAATAATCTTAACAACCCCTACACTAAAGAAGATTGAACATGAGTGTCTAATTCATTTCCCTTTTCCTTCGGTTCACAAAAGGCTGAAAGCTCAAAGTTTCAAATTGTCTTTCATACATTAAAACATTCTGTTGGCCATATGGACACAGAAACCTGACACAAACTGAAATTCTCCCCATTTTACTCTGCAGAACTACTCTGCTATTTCTTCACAAGAAAAAATAATTACTTGCCAAAATGTGTTACAGAAAAAAAAATTCATGAACATTAATGTATCAAAGCTCAACCTAGACCAAGGCCTCCAAATCATAGGCAGTGCTTTGGTGTAACAATCTGTAACTGTGCCATTACAGCTTTGTAAAACTAAATACATGATTCTAATATTTCAAGAATTCAAAGCTCACAATGGAGGGAAACTTAACTTTTTTCAGTATTCCTATGGGGTGGATCTAACCTGTGCAAGAGCCTTCACTCACGTAATGATGAAAAAAATAAGAGAAGTGAAAGCTTAATGTACAACAGAACAAAACCTCTCCCATTTGATGTCAAAAGGATCACATACTTCAAGAGCAAGAACCATCCAATTTTTTTAAAATTCTAATCT
Source organism: Heliangelus exortis (assembly GCF_036169615.1). Taxonomy (NCBI): domain Eukaryota; kingdom Metazoa; phylum Chordata; class Aves; order Apodiformes; family Trochilidae; genus Heliangelus; species Heliangelus exortis. Next base: position 3,662,058 of record NC_092432.1, read on the forward strand.
ATATTTCTCAAATAATATGAAAAGGTTATTTTGGAATTTCAACAGAAGATACATTTTTTCTTCCATTAAGTTTAAAGGAAAAATTACACTTAGCCTCTCCTGAGCTAAAAAAGAGAGGGTAGGGACAAGCAAATATTAACAGAAATTAAAAAGGAAACTGGGACTAATGAAAATATAGAGAAGAAACTAAAACATTAGAGAAGAGTAGGTACAGGACAGCAACAGAGCATCCACATCTACAGTAACGTGTACAGTCAAAGACATAAGGGCATGTATAAAAAATAATCCAGTATTCATTTAAGATGACAGTGCTCTCCCTCCTACTATGTTTTCATGCAAACGTTCCAGCAGCAACAGAAGATACCAAGCTGTGGGCATATGAAAGCAATTCTTATGCCAAAATTGAACAGGAGGCAACTATAAGGGGAAGATGGCTCATCAATTTCACTTAATCATGTACAACATTGCCATCTACCCAGTACTGAAAATAAGTTAGGGTGGATTTGTTTCTTCCCTCGTACAGCTTCTGAGCTCCGTAGAATCAGCTTCCCTCCTAGCACAGCAAAAAAATCCCTCCTGTCATGCAGATCAGGAACACAGTGGGTCAAGACTAGTTTCACAATAAGCCTACATCAAAATAAATATCATCTGTCATATTCAAGGAGTCAAGGGAATTACTAAAATGTTAACTAAGGTATATACAGCAGCTCTATCTCCATAAAATTGATTTATTCATTCTAAATCGGTTTCCATATATTTGACAGACTTTTAGGGTTTTTTTCATTAGTTTTTCCTTGTTAAAATTGTATTCTACAGGGCCATATACAGAGAAATTATTCTATGTTGTTCTTTCAGAACATTTCCAAAAAGCTGGTGCTTTAACTTCTCCATCATGCCACAAGCATCCATCACTGGTGAAATTAGCAGTGGGCTTTTGGGAACTTGCTTCTGCTTAAATACAGGAGTCTTACTTGTCCCCCATCTCTACCTGACACTGCATTTGCTCCAAAGCACATCCTGTTCCCCACTGAATCAGTTGCAAAGCAAAAAAGTCCATAATTCTCCACAGACTTTTCCACCGAAAATTAATGCTTTTCTAAATTAAAGACATTATTTACTTACAGTGGGAAGAAAACTATCCAAACCCAACCATGAATGGATCTCTTAATTGCCTGAACAATAATAGCTAATAGGCAACAAAGTTACCACAAAGGCAGGGCAAGCCTTAAATGCCATCAGTTTAAAAAAAAAAAAAAAAAAACAAACTGCCATGTCTCTCTGAAATATTGTACATTTTTTTTCCTGGAATCCAAGCAAATCATCACTCTACCTTACATATATTGAGACTGTATGTATCTCATCCATCAATTTAACTTTCCTATCTAGAAGACAGCCAGAAGAGTAAAGCATGTATCTTCCCTGTAAAAAGGTATACACTCCCCTCTCTAAGTAACTTTTTCCTAAGAAAGAACAAAAACATTTCAAGCAGACTGAAGAGCACACAGGGCTAATCTGAAGAGACTGGAAGATACAGTCTAAATTATACTATGTATGAAAACTGAGAGTTGAAGTCCCCAATCCCACACTACAATACACCTACAGAAGAAAATTAAAAAGATTCTGCAGATGAGTCCTTGCATGTTCCCCCAGAATAGAAACCACATATGCACTTGGATACTAACTGCACTATTTTAATGTAGTTGCCAGGGGTCAAATGCTTGACACTGATAAAATAACCCAACACCACCAATAAAGAAAAAAAACCCAGAAGCCTTGTACAGTATTTTGGAAGAGGTTCTTCCTCCACATGAGAAAATGCAGTACTACCACATGTCATAACACAAAGAGCCCTTAGATGCAAAAGAAAACTCAGCGTGGCTGACTTGCTTGTATCCCTATCTCAGATTCACATGTGACAACCAAAACCTCATCTTGAAAGAATTAGGTTTTCCCTTCCTCTACAGTGGCTCTTCTTTATTTAGAGTAATCCAGTGACTAAGTAATACTCTTTCAACTCTTCAAAGCTTGTATTATCCCTCTCATTAGTACTCAACACTGAAGACAGAAGTTGGGGAGGTTTTCTTTCAGGTCATAAAAGGCAGTTGACAAATTAGCACAGAATCTTCTCCGAGGGAAATAAAAGGCATTTGTCTCTCAATTTTGTCAGTCTGGTTTCTGCTTGAAAACTTCTTTAAAAGATCAGCTGTATCCTCCCTGTACCTTGTGATCCCCTTGGCAATAGACTCTTCAGCTATACAAGGCTCATCACTATTCCTAAATCATTCCTAAAAAGCAAGGCATTTGTTCAGAAGACAACTTCAGAATTTAAATTAAGCACTTAAGTGAGCCACCTGTTTTGGTCTATTTACAGGACTACAGGAGACATGACTTATCTGAAATGCAGTTACAGTACAGAAAGGCTCCAATTGCCAAGAAAATCCTTGATTTCTACTGCACCTAATTTAGAAATTATGTACTGGAATAAGATTCTATTTAAAGCACAAGCATAATAAAAGTAGATGAAACCAATACCTCCAAGTAAATATATCAGTGCCATTCTATTACTGCAGAAATTGCAGTCATTCTACTGCTATGCTTTAACTGACATACAGAGTGACTGGACAACAAATTTAATTACCTTCATTTGCTCCACAGATTAACTTTTTGTATTTGTTTTTTTTGGCTGAACAAGGGGCAGCACAGGCTGATTTGAGCTGTATGCAACATTTGACTAGTAAAGCAGCTACTTCCTCAGCAGAAGAGAAAAGGGACAAATCATAACTGGTTTTTAGCCTGAGGGCATTCTTTGGACCTTATTCTCCATCCAATTGATTTATTTCCATGAAAACTGTGAATGCTTCTCCCCTCCTTCCCACAGAAAAACAACCATCTTTCACACCTCGATTTCCATTGCCAGATGTGGTTGAACTCAAACGTGTTTCCCAGAAACTGGCAGGGGGTGGGGGGCAGATGGGTAAACAACATGGCTATAAAGACAACTTCTTGCATTAGGTACAGCAGACTAAAAGCAGTACTTTATATTTTATGACATGCTTTTCAAGTTATTAAATATATTTGTTTAAAATATCTTTCAATACTCTATATTTGAAATATTACAGAGATAAGAAAACTGATGTATCTTCAAATTGTTACCTCAACAATATCTGAGTTGGTTCTGCTTTCATGGGGTTCGTTGTATTCTGTGTATTTAAGAAGAACTTTGTCCATATCAGTGCTGGCATACTGAAAGAGTTTGTTAGAGCTGTTAAAAATGATGAGTGCAATTTCACAGTCACAGAGTACACTCAACTCATATGCCTTCTTCATTAATCCAAACTTCCTCTTTGTAAAGGTGACCTAGAGAAGAAAGAACAATAATAATTTTTTAAACATATGCCAAGGGTTTGAAGGACTATAATCAAGCATTCAAGGAATATACCAATTGAGCCTACACTATTTATTCCTAACACTAACAAGTGACATAACTGAATATATGTATGAGCTTCAGAAAAGAACTGCTTGTAATATCTGGGTGCCACTTTCAGGGCCAGTGCTCTGTATTAGATTAAACTAAACAAGTACATCCCCTTCAGCTGTTCCACTGATACATGACTACCAAGAGGAGGGTGCATTGCTACCAAGATGAGTTAAAAGTTTGCAGAATCCTCTCTAAGTGCCTTTCCTTCTGTTCAACTAACACTGACCTACCAGGTATCACAGTATATTCTTCTGTGCTGGTTAGTTTTTCTCTATCTGGTTTACTCAAGTTACTTACAACCTTAATTCTAATAAAATCAAAGACAACAACAGTAATAGAAGCAACACTGTTACTATGTAATATGATTTCTAATAATGCAAAGTTAAAAAAATATATTCATTTTTGTTTGTTTGGGGGGTTTTGTCTATTTTGGGAGGTTTTCTTGTATTTTGTTTTTTTGCTATCAAGCCACCTGATCAGATTCACTTAATACTTTTGGGTTTTGCCACTTGGGAGCATGACCAAAGAATCATGTTGTCCAATTAGAACTGCTGTCAGGAAATAAATACATGACAGAACATCACAAAGGTGCCATTTGCCTGCTGGGGAAGGGGAGAAGACAGTAATAAAAATTACCACAAATTACAAAAAAGTTTTGAAAATATATTAATTCTATCAGATTTCTGTCAGTTAACTAGGAGCATCAACATATCTAACTTCAAGCTGAATTCAACATTTGTCTGATGCTAAAGGCAATTTCTCTTAAGACAGTATTTTTAACTTACATCCTCTTCAGTGTCTCAAAAAGGCACTCATTCTACTAGTAGGAAGTCAATGTGCTGAGACCTTTTAAACAAAGATGCTATTTTGGGAGCTAGCCTTTCAATCTGAGCCTCAGTGCTGAATGGAACACCTCTGCCTATGGCCATATTCACACCCCCATATTACAATTCAAAGTACATGGCTCACTGACAGGCAGGTGACCTGGATGCCCTACATGTTTAACAGACAAGTGGGAAGTCTTTTGCAAGCTAGGAATGATGTAAAGCACAAGAAACAAATAAAATCTCTTTTATGGGTGTCTACAGTCTAACGTGTTGATTTGCATAAACGTACATCAAGTTTTTGGAAGATGGATGGGAAAATTCTGTGTATACAAACCTCAAGGCATTCTTTCCTGAAATAAGCATCTCACACATATTACTTTTTAATACCATCCATAATACAAAATACATACTACCCTTTATACCACATAAAATAGCCTCAGAGGGATGCAGACAGATGTACTAACAACACCATGTACACAGCACCACAAATGTTTGCAAAGGGACAGTGGAGACTGCTCTCCAGCTACAAAACAATATCCACATCCATACAAAAATATTAAAAAATAAAATAAAATGTTTTAACTAAAAATGCAGCGTGCCTATGATTTTTGAAAATATAGTCACTAACACTTAGTCAAAGAAGGAACGGAGATCATAAACAGAAGACCCAGAAAAACAAAAATAAGGAATGTCAGCTGTATTAACCCTTTAAAAACGTATTTGGTGAGAAGCTCCATTAAGATACAGCACTATCTCTGAAACCACTTTATGTAAGGGCACTGCAACATACTCAAGGTTCAACTAGGGGAAGCAGACCTTTTTATCTACTTACTGTTTAACAATTCCAATACATTAGTGAGATAAGATACAAAAAACCTGACAGACTACCTTAATGCATCTTCTGTTGGTATTTTTATTTCAGTTATCAATCCAGCAAGTAAACCAAGCACAAATGTTGGTTTTACTGGGCTGTACTTTTCTCAAATGCAAGTAGAGATTACACTATCCACATATAATACTGCCACTTCTTGAAAACAGATCTTGTGTATGTCTCCTAGTAATGCTGTGACTTGGCACATACCTTCTTTCAGAACACTTGGTAATTATCAGATCTGAGGTAGGACATGAAGAATTACATTGTCTGGGTCCTTCTGGTGATTTGGGGAAATGGTGGGCTGGTTTTTTTTTAAGCAGCTGTTGTTATTGGAACTAGATGATCTCAAAGGTCCCCTCCAACCCTGAAAATTGTGATTTTATTCTAGATACTCCCATTATATGACAGTCAAGAGATTATTACCCAAATATGAGGAAGTACAGACATATACTTCAGGTTTTTTTCAGGAAAAACACATCACAAACAAGATGTGTGTGTGCTACATTACTTTGAGAAGTCATTAAATGAAAAGACTGCAGGTTTAGGTCCACTAAGAATCCTGGGCAAGGGATCTTAACTTCTCTACTGAAATGTTACCTTTCTGACCTTCCATCAAGCTGTTTCATTTGTGAGATTCTCTGCTAACACAGATTTCTCACTTCGTGTTTGGACAGTGCTTAGCAGAAACCCCACTACCATGGGAGTCCAAGCCTTACTTTAGTGCACACAGCCTATCATTTCATAAATTAGAAAGCCAGTATCATCCGTGCAAATTTCTCTGTTTTGCTTGCCATTTAGGACCACACTAAAACCAAAAATATCTTTCTTTCTTGCAGGCCAAAGGTTTCCTTAGCACTATTCTAATATTTCTTAGCAAAAAAGGAGAGCAAAGGCAGCAATACTGAGCTCCTGTGATACCTAATTTACTGTACTTTATTCTCTTCAGCTTAATGAAGATAAATGTCCTACAGCTCATGCAAGCAGATAAGACTGCTTAATTAATAATACAATGACAGTCTCATGACAATTGCAATCCCCCAGAGTAATGGTCTATATATTCTGTTTTGAGCTCACATACAGTCCCATCAGAAATAATAATAATAATTTCTTCCCCTAGAAGCTGTATCAACTTGCTCTGTATGCAAACCTCTATACCATTCTACACTTATTTTCAAAATAAAAATACAAAACAAAGTGTAAACATCATACTAAACATCTAAACAGGACATCACATGCATGTTTATGATTGACCTACTAACCAGGTCATGTATGCTGTAGAAAAACTGACAGAATAAACTGAACTGTACTTTCTGCTCAGCAAAACAACCCCTAAATGCCTTCCTTATCTGGGTCAATGAAAAAAAAGTCCCAAAACTCAAATACCTAACATACATCATGTGCATTAGGGAATTCTAGTATGTTAAAATGCTACACACTACCTACCAAAACCACAGGGCACCAGTGGAGTTAAAGACCATCTATACCTCTGAATATACAAAATTTGGTTTCAATAAGAGCTGGTTTACCTCTTTAGAGCTTTTTACAGCCAATATGCTGTGTGTTGCCATCTCCAAGTTAAAAATAGAATTAGAGTTGCCATATCTTCTTTTTTAAAAGTAGAGCTTGGAGCCTAAAGCCACTTCCTGGACACTGAAGAGTCCAAAAAACAGCTAGCCAAAAAAACAGCCAGAAACAAACAAACAAAAAGTGCCAACTCTGTCTGAAAAAAAGTAAAAACATGCCAAAGTTCAGGGTATAACTACATTTGTATTTCAAAAAGAATAAACCCACACTTGTCCAGCTTACTGCAAATAAGTTTAAAAAGGGGAGAAGGAGATCAATATCCATCTCTTCAAAGTGCCTGAAGATCTAGAGCAAAATCTGAAAGAACTGAAGTTATTAATTCATCTACTTTTACTACATGTACTTGAGACATTTATCTAGATCCAACATATAGTCACTGTGTGATTAAAGCTGTTCAAACACAATACTTGGCTTTCTCCCAAGCTCCAATAATACTTTTCTTGCTATATATAGTCTTCTCAGAGTTTACACTGCTTTAAAGGGATACAGGGAGAAAAACAATCCTGATTTCACAAACAGAACAATGGGCTCTGAGCTGATGTGTCAGCAGCAAGAGAGTCTCATGGAATTCTGACACTACCCAAACAGCATGTTGGCAGCTCAGAAGTTAAAAAAGAAAATCAAATACTAGGATGGGAACAGAGAACAAACATTAATACACCACTATATAAGTCCATGTTTTGTGTGCATCTTGAACGTTGTGCAATTCTGGGTCCCTTTGCCACTAAAAACAATGTAGCAATACTCAAAGTTTAGGGAAAATCAATGACAATGGAAACAAAAGCGTGGAATAAATAAATAGAAGGTTTTAGTACAGCTTAAAATATCTAAGTGAGATAGAGTGCTTCAGCCTGAAAAAGTTACTTTAAGGGAAAAGAAAACAAGGCAGAGGTTTGGACATCCTAGATAGGGAATGGCTGCTGCCTCCTTCATATAAGAGCTTAACAACCAGCAGAATCATGACTAAGCATAAATGAAGAGGTGTTTCTTGAAACAACAGGTAACAGACCTATAGGAAATCCTAGCCAAAAAAATGTTGTAAATGCTGCAACTACGTAACAACTCAAAGGATAAGTGAACAAGTCCACTGGTGGGGGGAAGTGAAAACAACAACAATAAAAAAATCCATTAATGGTTACTAAATCTACGGAAACCACATCCAGCTCAGGAAATCCCTGAGCTAAGAATAGTCAAAAGCTGGAAGAGCAGTGTAACATCTGCATCTCTAGCCTACACTTACTTGCTTATGACCATCATTGGACAAAGAACACTGGGCTAGTGGCATCTTTCATTTGACCTACTATGACTTTTCTTTAAGATCCTAACTCGTTCCTGCGTAACTTTTCCTTCAAGATAACTCATTAGAAAGTTCAATATCCAATTAAAATCTTATTTTCTATCTCCTGCAGCAATTTAGAAATTGAGAAGAAACACTGCTTCTGATCTGAGTGTCTTTTGGTGCCTTTCAAGCTCACAGGACACCTCTTTACTAGGGCAAAAGCAACCAAGTAAGCAGCTTTCCATAAAGCAGTGCACTTTGAGTGTTCTTTCCTTTTGACTGACAGTTTTTCAAGACTGGTGAATTAAACATCTCTAACAAGGAATATACTTCATTGCTAAGTGTTCCTAGTGGCTATAAGATCAAGTAAGATGTCTATTTCAACACAATTCTCCAGAAATACAGACTAAGGTACTCCTTAAACAGGAACAGCAGTTTTACAGTGAATTTGATTAAAAGCATTAATTGATTATATCAAATAACACTTTTCCCCTCTAACAGTAGTAAAACCAGTGAAACATGCTCCTAATTTTTATTCTGGTAATGGCATCTATAGATACATGAACACAAAGCCTGGCTTTAGAAGAGTGAATTAAGATGAATGTATTCAAAGGTTCCACTGACATTTGTGATTATTGATCAACTTGTTTCTTTTCTCTTTGTTTCTCACCTGCCTGTTCCGTTCATCCATTATTCTTGTGATCTGTATTTTCTTTCTCCCCATTTTCAGCCTCTTCTTTCTTTTGCTTTGCAATCCAGAAATGTACTAATCCAAGAAATTTCACTCTTCAGTATTCTAACACATGATACAGTTTTCTTTCGTCTTCTTTTGTCTACTTTGTCTTCAGCTTGAGAACAGGTTCCTGCTTCTTCGTATAAACCCCTAAAAAATAAAATTTTGAAAAAATTAATTTACAAATTAATTTTGGTGAAGAACCACCTCTTTTCATTAGTGAAGCATTATACTACATATGTTGTTTTAATTAAACAAACTCCAACCAGTTTGCTAAGTTCTAAATCTGTAGTTTGTAGGTATTATGACCAATATTTCCTATACTTTAAACTGGATGCCTTAAAAATTTAGAGTTGTGAAAGTGGGTGGTGCTTACCACTCTAAGCTTTAGCCCTTGAGTTATCTGAGGTTTCAAAAGTTTACCCACAAAATTTTGATAAACTCCATTAATTGTTTTAGGAAGCCTTATAGAGAAACAACATTGTGTTTCCCCTTAGTTTTGTAAAATTATCATCACAATAATGAAACAAAGCCATGAGAATATCCAGTTTCTGTTCCTAAAATGAATTACAATTAATTTTCCAAGAAAGTATCTGGAGCTTCATTGGGAAACAGTAGGGAGAAGGAAAAGAGGGAATATCTTTAATTAAAAGGGGCAAAGACCACAGAAAGTATTTATCCAACAGAACTATTTCACAGCTACCAAGACACCAATGAATACTTAAGACATTCACACAGTCTCTCTAGTATAACCTGCATGTTACACACTCACCAAGAACCTATTACCAGTCTAGCACTTGTTTTATCTTAGTAAATTGTTAAGAAAGAAAAGGGTGCATGCAACCTGAAAAGCCAGTGTGCCTTCCTAATATTTTAATCTGGTCTTAACGCACCAAACTGACTTGTAAAACACTCTAAATGCATTTTGGTTTTAAAAAAAAAATTGCTAAGCTATATTCCAAACAAACTGCTTGAATTGTAGGATGACATTAATTCAACAGAACTGGAGAACAGAACTGAAAACAAATAGCCTCTGGAGCAGCAACTGGATGACAGAATGTATAGAACTGAAGTAAGTACACCTTAGTCTATTACCACCTAATATTCGTTAAAATCAAAGGGGAAAAACCACCCACAAGATTATCTCACAACCTTGCAAACTTTCCAACCTGAAATGTCTTTTGAAATCAAGCCTTGAATATTTTACCATGGGTGTCACAATGCCATATCCTTGAGGCAATATGTAGAAAGTGGTGCAGCCACATCACCATCAGGCAGCTAATACACAGGGACACCAAGAGGCAATTAGTCACAGGCTACACTTCACAATACATTCAATTTACACTGAGGAAACAACCATGACATTCTGATGCAGCTCGGGAGAAAAGAATTAAAAAAAAGGGGTGGAAGAACATTGCAAAATGAAGGAATGTCATTTTTTATTTACCTGATGTCAACAAAAGACTGCTTTGGTAAAACATCATAAAACATCCAACAGCATTTAGGAACACCATGCCATGGAACTGAAGATCAAATCAACCATAAGATTATGTAAGACATAATGCTCTGACATTGGTCAAAAGGATATGCACTAGACGTGGTTCATACATCAAAATACTTAAAAACATTCAGTGTTGCATTGCTTTGATTTTCTTCAAGAAAAAAAAGATCTTCCAAAGAGCTGCTAAAAAGCTATTAACAGCTAGCTATGGCCAGATGAAAAAGCCTCTACACAGCCAACATCATACAGCAACTATTTTACGTTGAAAGCAATTTATACCTTTTTTGTTAAAAACCAAAAAACCCGAAAGAACAAAAAAAAGCCATCCACCAATAATATTCACTGGCTTCTAAGCTTCAATTCATAAAACATTCAGTCTTAAGTCAGCTGCACCACTCTGAAACAAAACAGAATAACCCCTCCAAACCTCAGCTCATGGTATGACCACATTAAATTTCGTTCTGCAAAAATTCTCTTGCATTCCTGGAACATACCTAATAAAAGGGTCTCTATAAGCAGCACTTTAAATTTGTTTTCTTCTTCATGTGTGGCTTCATTTAAAATATACCATACATTATTGAAATAGTTCTCTGCATCTAGAATTACCAGATTCCTTCCTCTGCTTTTTAAAAGCACTCACCATCCCAGCTAGTGCATACAAATAGCCACCACATGTGAGACCCAAGATCCATGTGGTCCAACATTTTATCTGCAGCTATTAGCAAGTATCACTAGGATGGGTAAAGGAGACACAGGAATAGAATAGGCATTTATCACTTAAAAGCAATATTTGTGAAGCATCTTCTCCCCACGTTCCCTGATTTTTACACTGGGAACCAATGTGGATTTAAAGATGTTTATAAAATGATATTCCACGAATATTACTTCTGAATCTATGTAAGCTTTAGCACCTAGAATCAAGGAGTTCCACAACTTAGTTACACGCTCAGTGTAGAAGATGCATCCTTTTTATTTAAAACAGGTTCTGCACATATACTTGGTATCTACAGACATTTAATTATATGAGACAGTAAACAAAGTCATCTTTACCCTTCATGTTAGTCCCAATTGTTATGCCTTCATTCTATCTTCTTTCAGCTAATGTTACTCAAAACTTAAGCCTATTCCTATCAACCACTGCTCTCAGCCATTCTCTGGCCAGCCATCCTGTCCTCCTCTACTCTATCCAGTGACACACTGTTCTTCCAGAAACAGGGACACCCAGTGTGTACTGTACACATGATATATATATATCATATTTTATTATAATCTTGTATAAATTTATGCAGAGGCATAACAACACAGTATATTCTACTGCATTAGACAAACACCTAGGCAAATGTAATGTTCTCAAAATTTTCCTATGACAGTTTTGCTCCAACACACCATTTTAAAGCTTCTATGTGAGACAACACGCTCACTTCCTACAGTCCTATCTCATTCACTCAGCTCTTACACCTTATGAAACAGATATTCAAGAGCAAGCCTGTGCAGTGACTTGAATAAGGAGCTCATAGATGAGACTACAATGTGGGGTTATGCAATATATGTATATGGATACAAGGTGAGAGAAATTCACAACGTTTTCCATGACCTAATGGAAGAAACAGCAGCAGGGAAACACTATTATCTGCTCCATGCATCATCACACAAAGGGAACTGGGCAAAAATACAGCAATTTTCACCAACATCGTTATAGTTTTGGGCATTGTTTTCAGGTATTTTAAAGTTAGCATGCTCTATTAGGCATAAATGCATCAACCCACTTCCCATTTATGACCTCTGCTTCACCCTCTTTAATCAACCCACTATTGCCTCTCGTTTCAGGTCTCCCTTTTTCTTCAACCTCAAGCACTTCTCTCACTTAACAAATTCCAAATTCCCGTTTGCATGTCTGTTCCCAGCTAGGTCCACCCAGCGACAGCCTCTCTTCCCTTTCCACAGGTTGCCATGGACACCAGAAACCAGGCTTTGAAACGCATTTGCCAGAGGCAACCCAGCTCTGAAATACAGCATCCCTTTCATTTCAAGTAACATACAAGATGATTTTCAAAGCTAAACACAAGTTTGCCATGAGCTCAGGATCTTGACACTAAGCATAAAACCTGAGTAAATCATGCAGGAAAAAGACACCTTTCCTGTGTGCTCTGAACATTCAAATGGGAAGTTACCACCAGTGACAAACACACATTAGATTTCTCATGGGAGCAATGATTTAGCCTTTTTCTAATCCTTAATCACATCAGAGTTGCAGTTTTCTGCATAGTTTCCGTTCCATCTAGCAACAAAACTATGTAAGATACAACACTGTGCCCAATATATAGCTAGTAATTCACAAAGTTTTAATTTTGCTAAATCCTCATTGCATTGCAAACATACTTGGGTAAAATTCTGAAGTGACAAAGCCTTTTCACCTAGATTATCCACAAGCTTTTGCCCAAATAAAGGAAAATGGGCAGACAGATATGAAGATCAATGCACATTTATTTCTGAAAGTAAGCACAACTCTAGTGGGTAGTAACCTTGACAAAGGAAAAGTCCTACTTCCTTAAGTGACAGAAACAAATTACAGCCACCAAAATCTGATTTACATTACCTGCATGGGCACACAGGAGCACAGTACTTTTAAAAAAAAAAAAAACAATCAAAACGAACACACCACAAGTATTTCAGAAATGTATTAAACAAAGCAGTAAGAGTAATGAGAATGATAATAAGTTTCAAACAGAAACTTATGTCAGCTTGCAATAATACAAAGAAAAATTGTATTTGTAGCTGTCCAAGGAAAAGCCTCCACTATTTTCCAGCAGTGAACTTGATTCCAAATTTTCTGGATTTATTCCCTTCGCCAACACATGGGAAAACTGCACACTAAATACTGAAAGACAGAGACATGTGCAATAATATAATAATAATAATATAATAATATACCCTCATGGCTGTGTATTCTCAGCAACTCAGATCAGTTGGTGTGCTGTCAAGGTTGCTCTCCACTTCATAACCAGCAAAATACACAAGTTTAAAGCAAGGAAACTATATTTTACCTATTTAAAAAGATTCTTTCAAGGGTTCACTGGCAACAAACTGTATTTGTGCAGAACTCCACAAGGTCTTGAAGCCTTCTGATAGGACAGGTTAGGAAAAAACTGTGTCAGAATTATACTCCTTCCATTTATTTCCCTTTTACTTCCCTCTGCCTTTCTTTGTTTTCTTGGAACTTCAATTTCACCATCATGGTTACAGGTTCCACCTGACAGTACCCATCTCATCACAGCTCATTTACTGCAATGCTCACAAAGAAATGAGTGTCCTGACGTCAGATCATTTGATATGATAACTCTCAAAAGCCACAGCTGCATGAAAACACAGATGTGGAGAGATGTATCTTAACGGGTAAGCTAGATAAAGATTACTAAGTAGCAGCCAATAATTTTGACTAAATTGAGGTTAATAGGGTTTTTTTCTAGTGCCTGTATAGATATTTGTGTAGATTTAGCCCCTAAGCATGAACAGATAGGCACAGACTGCACAACCAAATTGTGGCTAAACTGCACATTCAATGATAATTTTAACTAACACTTTGCATGCTTACCAAGGATGTGACCAGAATATAAATATTCCCCTACATCCCCAGATATTATTGACTGCTCTACACTAACAAGGCAGATAACACAATATCTCATTTTTCCATAGTACTGGTAAACACGAGTCCTCCCTCCATGCCCCATAACTCTAAGTGGAAAAAGCTTGGAAAAAAAAAAATTAGTCAAATCATGTCTTTACCAAAATAATTAATAAAAAGGTTCTCTCTCTCCATTTCACTGTCCAGAAGTAAAAGGACATTTTCTTCTTCATAACCTCAAAGAGAATGCAATTCAATATATAGGAAGTATACTGCTTTTTACACTTTTTTTTTAAATAAATCCCAAACTAATTACACAAAATACATTGACTCAGATTTGGATCTGCACTGAAACATGTTTATACCACGGGACGTTGTTACTGTGCTCTGGGCATTCTACCAGCCCTGCTCCAAAACTCATTGCTATAATTTCAAAGCTAGATTTCAAAATTAAGATCTGAAGCAAAAGGACTCCATCTGCTAGCACTTAGCAGAGATGACACTCAGGTTTTTCATGGGGTTTTTGCAGAGGTGTGCAATAACAGTGACAAAAATGTTTCCTACAGCCACATTTCTATAGTGCTGTCATCATGCATTGCTGCGAGCAAGGTAAAATAAAAGTGTAGAACAATAGCACAGCCTCTTCCTTCAAAACAAGGCTACATATTGTCATTTATCTCACACTTCTCCTGTACCACAATATTAGGAAATCTATCTTTTTTCCATCCTCAGTTTAGAATCCATTCTTCTACAACGAAGCAGAGCCTTACAATAAATGAGACTGGCCTCAGAGCCCCAAAGTTCTCAAGCTAGCAAGAGACACACAAGCATTGTTATAAAACAATAATACAACTCTTAGCCAAAATAACTTTTTTTTTTTTTTTAAACATAAAAAACAGGAAGCCATAAACTATTCTTTATGGGTATTCTTCTTAATGCATCATCAAACACTTGTTTCTTTCAGCAGTGAAGAACAATACACATTTTTGATAGTGGACTAAACTGTACTTAAAGTGGATTTGTGGAGTTTTATAACTAAATATGACCTTCAGTTTCAATATTAAAATAAAATCTATTTTTCAGCTTCTAATTTTTAAGTTATACAGCTTTTCAAATTTTGAATGCCCATCAAAAAAGATTTCAAACTACTTCCAAAAAATATGGTCTTACTAAATAACTGCAACTCCTGCATACAACCATCAAAATGGCATTTTCTGTCTAAAGTGAAGCTTAGTATATTTTCTTGCAAACAAAACTACAGAAATCTAAGCTGCATGTAAAATGGAATAGATACTCAAATACCTGATTTCACAAGTTTTTTTTTAAAAAAAAAAAAAAAAGATTATTTTCCCCAGCTGACTGACCAAATAGTTTGAGAGCTATCATCATTGAGACAGTAACATGCACTCCTAAATATTAGGACAAATGTGGCCTTGTCCAGGAACAGGAAAAGCCAGGAATTCTGCTCTAGTTAGTTATTTAAAATTAAATAGGTTTACATTTCAATTTAACTCAATACCCAAATATTTTTCACACTATGAACATTTTTCTTTGGCCTGCTGTTTAAGTCAAAAAAATACTCATCATCCTATTCTGGGCATTTATACTGTCTAGAAGCAAAACTGCCATTATAGAGCTAAAAGACACCAAATGCTATTTTAACATCCCCATCCATAAATTTCATCTAGTTTTTTTCCATAGTTGATCTTTACATTCTCAAAACTACATTAGAGCACAGTTGGAAAATACGTTCTGGGCACAGATGAGATACCAGTGGATTTTGGTACGTTCAAAACTGGATTAAAATTCAATTTTAGATAGAAGCAGAACTTTAAATATTAAGTAATCACAAGAATCCTGTTGCCAGACAACTGAAATCAAGCTGCTATTCTCAGCTGGGATAATAATTTCCTTTCTTAAAAGCTATCATAATGATTCAGTAAAAATCAGCCAAAAAGGCACCTTCAAAAGCATTGGTAATTCTAAATAACAAATATTTAACAATGTGCTCATTTAAAAGGTTCATTTTAATGTTTTTCTTCATCTTACAATAAAAGACAATAAAATAAATACAAAGGACTGTTCAACTTCCAGTTAATATATTTACCAACCAGAATGGAAATGTCTTCTGGTTCTGCAACATCTTAATACTTCATCAACCTCCTTCAGCCTCATTGCTGCATCTCTAGGTAACATTTAGCTGGGCTACACTAAGTTAAGGCACAGCTTTAATAAAAAGAATTATCATTGGGAAATCTTTTTCCAGAATTCTTCATATTTCAGTACCACAGTGATACTCAAGCTTTAATTAATGCTATCTTGGCTCATTTCTTCTCCTATCTCAACTGAAGTTTACCAGTACTCTTCTGATTTATTGATAATCTTATTTGGCAAAAGGTATAGCTCCCTGACTCCAAGTTCTCACAATGCCTCTCCCCCACTGTCACATTCATATTTATCTCTACACAAATTGGTAGAGCAAATCTGAGCAAATCTTATTCATTACAATGAATCAGACTGGGGACTGGAAGTAGACAGAAGATGGTTTCCCAGTTACTCCACAAGGAGTATCACTGTTCTTTTTGCCCTGGAGAAGAAAGATCACCTTTTCTGATAAGTGACAATTTTTTTAGGGAGTACTTGGGGTGTTTTTTTAATAATTTTACTATCATTTAGAAGCTCAAGAAATAGCCTGTATACAAAAACTGAACATTCATAAACCAAGGACTAAAAAATATCCATCTGTACTAGTTCTCACGTATCATAACCACCTCTCCTAGCCACATTATATGGCAAAAACATATAGCAAAGCAACATCACAAAAAGATTAATGCAACTTACTGCTTTTACAAATAGTTTGAAATTAAACAAGGTGCCAACTGAACTATCTCAAAGAGCACCCTAATATAAATTTAAAATTTACAGAAATCAAGGCAAGCAGACAAAAATATTCAGAACTCCGCAAATACTGCAGGGCAACGTTATGAGATTTATTACTTTTATCCTTCAAATACTCTTAAAAATTGTATTTAAATCTTGCAGGCTGCACCTCCTTGAAGCAAATGCCAAATAAGCAATCCTCTGTTAAGTAAAACAGTGTCTGTTCTCAGTATATTAAAACTGACTGGTGTGTAACTGGCAGTTTACCAAGGCAAAACTAAAAACCATAGCTGATTTTTCCTTATGAAGTATGTACATAAAAGTCATTTGATTGGCTCAGGTTTCTAGTTTCTGCTATTGGAAAAAGCAGAGAACAAAAATTGAGGTAATTTAATCATGAGATTAAGTATTTAACACTAGTTTTACCTGATGTAGAAAACTGTACAAGTACAGCAAACTGATTTTGCCATTTGCAGCAAGACTTGTAAGACTCTGTGGAGTTCTGCACACTTACCAGTAACTTGCCTCCCAGTAATTATTTTTTACTTTTCTCAAAGAGGAGGAAAACTGTTCATTCTGCCTCCAGACTGCTGAGGTAATGCAACAAACAGCCACATGACAGCAGCTTCAACATGTTACTGAGCAAATATTACAGCAATCAAAAACATTTACAGCTGACTTCAGGAATGTAATGGGATCCACAAAGGCAGCCATACCTTCCCACATGGCTCTGCTAATACCTACAAAGAGCTTCCTTAAACCAGACTCCAAACTAAAAAATGCCACATTTTATTAAGTTCTTCGCAAGGGAAAAGTGTGAGGAGATAATGGAATGGAAATACAGAAAGATTACAAACAAGCTTCTTCCTTGGACATTGCTCCCTTGTCAGATTAGTCTTCACTTTCAAACCTGGCTTCAGTCAGCAGTGGCTTTGTGTATGCTCCTATTCTGCACTTGGGAGACTTCTTCCCAATATTTAACTCATTCTTAACTATCCACTTCTTCCTGATCCTATACATTAGCTGTTCTTCATACTCTGTATGAGGAGCTGCAGGGTCCAAGCTTCTTGCTCACCTCTCATCTTCTCCCACCTCTTTTCTTCCCCTTTTTTCCTGTTTTGTTTTGGGGTTTTTTGTTTGTTTTGTTTTGTATTTTGTTGTTGTTGGTTTTTTTACCTATGACACTCTCCACAGCCATTTCCCTCCTGAGCATACTCTTCTTTTTCCTACTCAATAAACACTTCCAATCTTCCAGAGGCTGCCACATGATACAGGCACTCCTGCTTTTAAAGGGAATGGGACTGGAGAACGGAGAACAAACAGAATACATACCACACTTCAAAGAATCTATAAGAAGCTTTAAGTCACTGAACAATTATCTATAAAGCTTTCTTGATAATTTATTCCATGTCTGATTAAATGACAGCATGCAGTCATATTGTTGAAGTGCAACAATTACAAACCAGACACGACAACATAATGCTTCAAACAGCCTGCATGCCTCAGTAAGACATTCAGTAAATCATGGAGACACCTACATGTTTCTAACAAAGCTTACTGGTAAGATTCTTTTTCTGTGGCTGCCGTAGCCTTTTTACAAACTCAGTCATTTCTTTTAAAATTCACATACACCACAATTTCAAACTCCTAAATAATAATCTTTTTCTATAAAATCAGATTGCACTTCAGAGAGATTAAAACCAAAAGCCACTTGGATTCACTTGCAAAAATGTTATTAAGCTACACAGATTACAGTACATTGAATCTACAGATAGGAACTGTTCTCTGAATAGGAATCTAATTCTAAAACTAGTAAATTGGAAAGTATTTTTCTCTTAGCAAGGGTAACAAACCAGCATATATAGTCAGCTAATATAGTTTAGTTGCTAAGTGGAAAGTCATGGTGTTACAGGAACTCTGTTACTTGCTCCACCTGCAAGGCAGAGCAAATCATAAAATCTAATAATTTCACCTTTCCTGTAGATTGCTGCAAATAGAAAATTTATTTAACCCTAACTAACATTACTGCTTCACAGCAAAGCCACATGGTTCAAGTAGCAGATAGCAAGATGTATTAAAATATTCATTTCTGGAATACCCAGTTACTATAACTAAAAGAATGCAGTCTGACCCTTGTGTTGCCATTATTGTATTAAAAGCAGAAATCACAAACACTTCAAAAATATATCAATGTATCTTTCAGTCAACAAACCCTGACAAACATCTTACATGAATGAAGACAGTGAAAAGGTCTGAATGAGAAGATACATAAACTTCTGAGAGAAGTTTAAGTGAAGACTTAGAAAAATTTAACTGAGGTCCCAAGCAAGAATCTTCTCATCAGCTACTACATGAATAAGCTACATCACTGAACAGGTAAACAAGCAAAAGTAATACTGAGAAAAGCAAGATACAGCAAAAGCTGTATCACAATGTATCTGAAAGGCAGCTGGCCTATTTGCAATTACATTAAGTAGCCAGGAATCTGAAGCAGAAGGCCAGACAGGTTCAGATTATTGTAGACTTTCCATACTGAAAACCTCTTCCATTTAAACAAGAACATTCACTTAACTTTGACATGAAGTCTAAATGCAAATTGCAAATGCAAGCTTTTTGAAACTGTAAGCTGGACATCTGTCTTCACTACTTAGCCAAGTACTACCTGATGCAATGACTGCCTATACCTGACAATAAACAGTAGTGGTCAGGAATCAGAAACCCTAAATAGTGCTGGCCATCCAGACCTGCAATTATGCATTAAAAATAATAATTTTTAAGAAGCCCAAAGAAACAAAACAAAAAACCACAAAATAAAAACTAAAAAAAACAAAACCAAACAACCCCCAAAAAACATCTGCAACACAGATCTTACTATCCTGTTTCCTGAAATGGAAAAAAAAGTTAACCTCACTATCAAAGAAACTACCAGAAATATCAAGAAGCAGCCCTGAAGCCATTTCAAAAGCAAAGACTGCATAACCAGCTTCAGTCTCTTGCACTCTTAGATGTCAAACTGGACATCTCAGCATTGAATTATTACATCAATTACTAAAACCTGCTAGGAAAATTACAGAAAACAGTGCTATTTCACACACACTGCTGGATCCCTTCCATCCATGCTGTTTTCTTGTTCATCTTTGGCAAAAACCTAGCTAGGATACCTAGGGAGTATATTTCAATTCTTAAACAAACAGGCAGCAGTTGGACTGGAATGACTTCTTTACAGTATTGGCTCTAGTAACTGGAGTTAATGTTAGAGCAACTGCTCTTATTTCTAGGAACAGTTGCATCCCACTATCAAACTCTGATACTGCCTACAGCCCGGGTAAATTAAAGTGTGCTATGTACAAGTTCAGACTCCTCAGGCAATCTTTGAGCTTGGAGAAACAGGTGCTTAAAGCCAGTGTTTAATTCCTGCATGTCAAGAGATAGGCCTATTTGGACATATACATTTTTACTATTATTCTAATTGTATCATTAGAGTACATGAGCAAGAATTTGCCATCTCTTCCATTCCTTTCCAGTATGACATTAATGCATTTTGTTTCCAAACTATGTACCTGCCACCTCAGCAAAACCAAAAAAACAACCTCACATACTAAATGTATTCATGACAGTGGATTCTACATTCTAGACTGAGATGCTAACTCAGTCATTTTACAGCATCTCATTTTATTCATTTTATGTAAGTAACCCATGAACATGATAATATGGAATTATATAAAAAAAAAAAATCAAACCACAATGAAGTGGCATGCAGTTCATACACAACTTTCAAGAATCTGCTTAAAAGCATTCTTGCACTTGCAAGAAATCTTAACTCCTCTTGAAAAAAGTTATTGTTGAGTACTCTGGGCCTTGAGGACACTAAAACCATCTTTCTTTTACATGCTGACTGGAAGCCTTGCAGCAGCTGAAGCAATAAATATTGACAGCAAGCTGGCCAACAGCAGAGATATCAGTGCTCTTAGTCTCCAATTTCACCTGCATCAGCAAAGACAGAGCCTGGAAGGGAGAGTGTAACTAAGCCCTAATATGTTCATCTGTATTACTGCTGCTTTTGCCTGTACTGAAACCATGTTTTCCCCTCAGTAAGACTGGCGTATCTTTGAACATATCTGGTTTCATACACCCCTCTAAAAGAAAAATAAAAATCTTCAATTATCTATAAAAATTCATTGCAACATACAGATAAATGGGAACAAGCTTCTAACTGGCTACAAATTGGACTGCAAGAAACTTTGCCCATTCAGTTCCACCCTAGCTCAGTGCCTTCTCCCCCATACCTGGTGCTATGCGAGTTTTATATGAGGCCACAAAGCACTTAAACACTTAAACACTTAAACAGTCAGCCTAGAGCAAACACAGGAAAAGATGTATCTTAAAATATGAAATAGTCCTGATAGCACATAACAAGTGGAAGAAAGAATTAGTTAAGTGGATTTTAATTAAGAAACAGTATTGGTGACTGAGTTCTACTATTACTGTCTCAATTCTCGTATCTCTATTTTGAGGCAGAACTCCAAAAGCCATAAGGAAAAGCATTCAAACTTGCTTAAAGTAAATAAAAACAAACCACAAAGATTACAAAATTCTACCTGTTTTCCACTGGAAAAACAGGTATCTTTCCAGCAATTCATTTTTCTGTTCAAACTGCAGACTGATTAGCAGATTTCATCCTGCTCCCAAGCTAAAAAGATATTTTTAAACTAAGATTTGAAGTGCAGACTTCTTGGTATTATCCAAAATTTTGAGCACCAAGTTGGACCTAGTCCTCAAAACTTCAGCTTATGATTTCATCCGGAGCTAATAGATTTTTACCCCCACACAGACACACCTATGATTATGGTCCATGTTTAGATTTGTAAGAATTCACCAACAAACCGTGTGTCATCACTCTCTCCCGCACACAGCTCCACAGGGGGGAGGGGTGGAGACATCCTCTACACTATAAACATTTGCCTGCTTTCAAAAGGAAGATATGAATCAAAACAAGCTTACCCTGTACTTCTGCCATGCACTACTCTTAACGTGTCAGAGAAACCAAGAGCTGCAGAGATTCTTCCTTCTAGCTTCTTGCAGATTTTCATTCCTCTTTGTCTACAAGTGAATCATCTTCAGACCACCACAAATGCACAGATGAGTAACACAGAAGTCTACTGCCCAGATGTACACCATGCAGAAAGCAGCAATTCACTGAGCTTCAGTTTAAACAGTGCAAACTAGGATTTCTGCTCTAATCTTTTAATGCTGTCAAGTCAGACCATTTCCATTGTTTGCAAGATGTCAGTGTGGCCATGGACAGGAAGGACTACTTACCTAGTGTACACCTATGGAATCCTCCAAATCAAAATCATTTTATTCAAATGGGTGCCCATGCCTAATTCTTTCAGTAGGTGGAAATGAAGCCAAAATGTTCCTGAAGAGGATGGTAGTATTCCCAACAGTATTCCCATATGGAGGCAAGAGAGCTCCCAAGCCTTACTGTCCTTTTCTGGAGTGACTCCAGGTTTGCTTCAGTGAAGACACTGACCCCACACAGTTGGAAAAAAGGCATTGAAGAGAAGGGGAAATCCCCAAAAGGAGGAAGAGGAAAAATAATTGTGGAGGACAGCAGCAAAAAAGTATCATCAGTGTTTATCTGTAGGGAGCTCTATCTTTGGCTTTTTATCCAATTTGATGCCACAAAGCATAGAACAAAGACACAGACATGGCTTTTTAAATTTAGTGGACTCAAAAGTGAATGAGAACCAATTTCTAATCTAAGGCCTTTAAGGAAGGTCTTTCAAGGATGCATTTAGTATTCTTTGGCCTTCTGAAAGGAAAAAGAAAATCAATTAAGCACAAGACTCAGTCTTCATAACAAAAATTTCTTTAGAAGAGCCAGTGAAAATAGCAAGCTAAATAATGAAACTGAAATTAATAAGTATTGGACAACAGCACTGACAAATCCACCACAAAAAAGGGCCAGTTTGTGCTACAGCTCTGAGTTCTCACTGGTAGTTCTGCAGTCTCAGGTCCAGGCTGCTATGGAAAAACAAAAAAGGAACTCTAAAGTGACTTTGTTGTTTTCATGTTCTATTAATTCAGGAGCTTGGGAGAGATAACTGACATTTTGAAACACTTAGGACCAACCACAGCTTCCAACACAATTATATTCTGCAGGGCTAGGAAACTGTATGCTAAGGTACTCTGAGCACACAATATCCTTATTGTTTAAGGAACAATTTCAGTTCTCTATTATGTTTAAGACAATTTAATCCTGCTTGTCTACATGTTCCCTCAAAGTACTCAAAAAAAAAAAAATATTTTCTTGTAATTTCTCTGCAAATGCAGTATCTACCACAACTAGAGAATTCAACAGAAAATATCTTCAACATTTGAAGAAGCTTACTAGTCCATAATTACAGTGAGTCTATAGAAATACCATCAAAAAACTGTGCAACAACCCATTAGCTGGAAGGAAGTGCCTACCTAGTCTCCTCAACAGGAAGAGGTGGAAAAAGTTACCAGTTGGAAGATGTACCAGTTAAATTACAGCTACAGGAGGTAGAACACTTTGTTCCTCTGCTTTTAGCCAAGCCTCAATGGCATGACGTGTGACCACTGGACCTGCAGAAAAAAGGAACTCCCAGTGCATTCAGAACCCACTTGAATCTTCAAGCTTAAGAAATGCAATCACGCCAGTCTGAGACTAAGTAAATCCCTTAGCAATGGGTTGTTAGACATACACTGTTCCATATCCAGTACTAAAGCTGCACTCCAGCAGGTCCAACCTAGGATATTTTTACTCATCTGGGTCCATAGCTGCAGTGAAAGAAGAATCCTGCTACCAAATGGTATCATGCAACAAACAGGAGACAAGAGCAAGTCATCTTTCTTTCTGCTCAGCACAAGATACCAAAAACCTTCAACAGTAAACCAACACCTACATCACATTTTCAGCACCTAGCCACCAGAGAAAATGGTATTAAACTTCATTAGGAATTTTAATGAGAGATTATATTCCATGAAAGAGATTATCCACCCTATAAAGTTGTCTCGACAGAGCACTCGCATATGTCACTCTTCCTGGTTATCATCTCCCAAATGGTGACCTGTTAAATCTGCAGAAGGCATGTAACTGAAACATTAGCTTTTAAGCACAGATAAGACCAAGAAAGTCTGCAAATATCACAGCATTGCCAGAATTTACATTCCTAGCTTTTCTTAAAGATTAAGTACCTGAGGATCAGACTGCCCTTTTTAGACTTCATTTAAAAATTTAGCCATCATGACAGCAGAAAACAAAATCACAACAGCAAACAAAGAACAAGCAAAAAAAGACAATACTTCAAAAATTACAGTGAATTAGAAAATAAAGCTACTTTTGAATTCTCAGTCCTCCCTAGCAGTGATATACAGACAACATTCCACAACATTCCAAAGCTTGTTACATCTCAGTTACAAAGTCAGTCTCTTCAAATAGCTTGTTAACATTTTATCTGAACACAGTCAGAAATTATAAGAGTTTGACTATTTTATTCACTTGCCTAAGATCCCATGGTTAATAGACACATGGATGCTAAATATATTACTTGCTAGCATGGCAGCAGGTCCGTTCTGTACAAGCTGCTTGTATTAAATTTCTCCTATAAGTGACATTAGAGTTTAGCTCTGCTACAGCAAATATAGGAAGAGGCTTCACATTCCAAACCATCATCTAAAGGGAAAAACTATGCCAATAGAGTACTAAGTATTCCAGTGCTACTTTAACCCATTTACTATTTTAGAAACACATATGTAAGCACAGCATTTCTGTTATCTATATTATGAATTTTTAAGATTCAAAACTCCAAAGCCAATTGGTTTGTCTCTTGCTGTGAAAATTTAAAGGAAAGGTCAAAAGATTATAGTCTTCAATATGCAATGTGTAAGACTGATGAAAATTAAAACAATTATTGACTGCGTAGGATACTTACCTAGATTTGAAATATTTTCCTGATTTATTAAACCAACTCAGTATATAGTAGCTACTACAACACAAGTATCAAGTAAAAGAAGTATCATTGCATACTGTTCTAACAATTTCATAGCAGATGTCCTCTATAAAAAATACTGACTGACATAAAAATGACACACATTGTCTCTACATATATTGACATATACAGAAATACACACACTGGCATATAAAAAGCACAAATCTGAGTTGTCAAAATTAAAGAAGCACACACTAGAAATATTTTATGAACCTCTGTCACAATGCTTTCCCATGTCATACTATAAGCCAGGCTATCACTACAGAGAATGCCAGCCCAACAGGGAAAGCAAGACAATCTCTTCTAAAATCTGCTTATTTACTGACACAGGGGGACATTTCAGACAATGTATTTCATGGCTGGAGACTGCTGCCTTGGAGAATACTAAAATAAAAGAGGAATAGATGATCACAGGGGTCAAGACAGATTAGAAAACAACTGTATTCTGCTGGAAGAATAAACATTAATCCTTTTCATAAGCATAGAAGAAAGCCTAACTCAAACACCAGTAAGAGTGTAATCACAGTAAGCTTCAGCACTGAAGCTTGGAGGCAGGAGGAATCACACAGACCTTTGGTAAATATTTAGGCAGCTAGCCCACATAAAAATCTCAGAGTGTTGGTGCTCCAGTGATACCATATCCACAGTGGCTAGTTTAAAGTTACCTCATATACCTACTTAAGCTGCAAATGATCGTTTGCTATATATTATAAGCACACCCTGACACTGTTCCTCTTAATTAGAAACTTCATGAGATTGTTCATACATCACTAGTCTTCCCTTTCCACTGGAGGGGCAACACCTTGAAACCAGACAGAACTATGAACAGGTAACAAAGTTACCCACAAGAAAGATATTCTGTCTACGGGCAAATGAAGAGAAGGAAGACAGGCAAAGGTACAGATACACTGTCCTAAATGGTTGGATTATGAGATGATACTTTAAGCTAGCTCATTATTTAGAGCTATTCCTTAATTAGTCTGCAGAGCACGCTAGCATTTATCAAATAATACAATCACAGAAAGATACAGAAAGATACAGAACACCACATTTTTTACAGAAGAAAATCATTTTAACCCCTGTGATTTTAGTCACTCAAAGGTTAAGCACCAAGTGATATGAAGTCTATCTAGAGTATGGTCCTAACACATTGACCAGGTTTCATTATGACATCAGCACAAACAAAACAAGCCTCCTTATGAACCACATTTCACTTCTGCAGAAGTGTCAAAAATGTGAACCTAGCTGAGTTATAATGTTCCAACTGTTTACTTCTGCTAAACTTTGAATTTGGCTTCTTACTCCTCAAGTATTTAAGCCATCACTTCCTTATTTGCATCAGACTTCAGCCCATTTTTTCAGTACATCTTATTTGAAAAAAATTTTCCATCTCGGTTAGTTAGGAGTTACGTATCACTCTGCCCTGCTATTAGCAGTCACAGCACTGAAGAACATCACACACAAAAATAAAACTACCAGCATATAAGGGTACAACAATCCAAACACTTAAAGCAGACTCCCCTCACAAAGAAAAACCACATAGCAAAAACAACAGCTACACTGATAAAACCACAGTAAGATAATGAAGTAACTGAATCAGTAAACACAAACAAAAAAAACTAGGAAATGGGATCAACAAATACAATTTGTCTACAAAAGACTTACTTTTAATCCTTCTCATTAATCTGTTTGAGTGCCACTAAAAATATAGCTTCCAAATTTCATTAATATAGTAAAACCTTTAAAAAAAAAAAAACAAAAACAAAAAACCCCACTGTTTCTACTGCAAGCAAATAATATCAGGGTCCTAGAGAAAAAAGTTAAGTCTTACAGATCATAAAAAACACCTTTTGACTAAGAACAATAAGTGCTCAATATTAAACAAAGCAAAAGAAAAAACACTGACCTTGAGCTGGAATTAAATTATCTACAACTGTCTGATGCATTATAGGTGACTGTTCCTCAGAAGCAAACAAAAATCTGAAAGAAATTAAACCTACCTAACATGACTACCAAGAGAAGCATAGCTTGAACAATGCAAAGCCATGCAGATGCTCTGATTTTAAGTTCAGATTGTAAATAATTGTTCTGTTTCTCCAGAAGTGTGGGTACATAATAGGTCAGTTTTGGATCATCTACTTTTCAAGTCCCCAGGTGGAAAAAGCAAGCAAAAATGTGCTCCTGTACCACACCCAGATGACTGATCTGGAACTTTATTCATGATAGCACTAGAAGACAAACCAGAAATGGAAGGGAGGATGTTAAGGTAAGTAAGAACTAGATACTTACTGAAAAAAGAATGCACAAGTCTCTTTTTTTTCTCAGGAGAAAAACCCTAGCACTTTAGTAGATAAATCTGAAAGAGAAGTCATCAACAGTCCCATGGAAGTGAAATGACTGAAAGTTCAAAAAAATAGAACATAAAGACAGAAAGGGGAAGGAGGGTAAAAATACTTCTGGCTTAGTCACAACTATCAAAAAAAAAAAAATGATAAAGAATAAACAGCTGAAGTCTAACATCAGATTCTCACACCAAAAATCATATTGAACATAGCTTCAATTGTTTACATCACTCCATTTTAGCCAAGTCCCACAGCATGCCTCTTCAGATTACTGCTCTGCCCTGTCACACTGACAAAGGACAGGACAAAAAAAATTGCACCTAAGCAGAGAGACATAAGGTGTTTGCACAAGAGGCAAAACAAAATCAAGCAGTTTCAAAGGCGAGGCAAGACATCCATCTCAAATTTCCTCAATGGCAGAACACTCAAAATTGGGCAAGGTTTGCCAAGAGAAGTAACTTTTGCTGCTAAAGCAACAGATTAGTAGATGAACTTTGAGGAACAGAAGTCATCAAGATCACAACTTGTAATTTATCCTACAGATATCGTCTGGAAAAATTAAAACAAATGGAATAATATAACAACCTAACTACAAATTAATTCCTAATTTTTAGCTTCTGTATTTGTAAGCAGAAAGAGATGATGGAAGTTGTATTTTGGCAGAATCGAGTCCTTAGTTAAAGCTAAAGCTTCTCAGAGTCAGACATCCATTTGGTCCTTCCAGGTGGAATTACAACATACTAGAAACTACCACCACCACCACCACAAGATCTCTATGCTGGACACTTCAGAAGCTTCTGTCATATAAGCCTATCAAAATGAAACAAAATTTGTTACCTCTCTAGTTTCTCCAATTTTTTTTTTCAAAGGCTATCTTAGCCAAAACTTCCTTCTTAGAACACAGGCATCAATCTAGACCACAGACAAATTTGGGAACTACAAACTACTGAAAGCCACAAATTCATTGTAGTCTAATCATCTAAATGAAATATGTAAGCTAAAATAACATTTTGTCTACTTTTTAAAGGAAGACATTTAAATTTGTCACACAACAATTATGAGGAATTTCAAGCCTACTTTTGAAGGCATTTCAAGCAGCAAGGCTTGCTAAATCAAATATTAATTTGTTGCCACAAGACATTAAAAATGACTAAACCACATTTAAAAGAGAAACAAATGCAAAAAATAAAACATGGTGGGTGCTAACTATCATTTGTTTTACTGGAACATATCAAATTGTTTCAGTACTTTTCTGCTAAAGATATGAATAAAAGCTGAAACAGGAATTCACAGCTACAAACCACAGGAGACAGGGTGCTAAGACATACCCACCTCAAAATGCAGGTGCATTGCCATCCTCATCTTGCTAGCAAATAGTCATAACTGAACATACTACTCAGTTTCTCAAGGACTTAAGAGATGTATTTGTCATCTATTAAGAAGTGCTCTTGATTAAATAGGTTTACCCTACAACTGAAGGGCATTTTGTGACACTAGGGATTTTCAAACTGTAGGGATAAAAAAATAAATTATTTCACTGTGTGGGTATTCCAACATGCCATTAACACAGCTAGATAAGACCAGTTGAAAGGCAGCCTGCACACATCTATCTAAACATACCTATGACAGTCTAGTTTTACCTTGGTTCTAAAAGGCTATCTGAGGAATTCCAGCTACACAGACTAAAAGACTACCATCTAAATTTGGTCTCTAACCCGGAAGACAAATCTAATTATTTATATTCTTCCCAACATTTGTTGCTTAGTATGGTACCTCAGCAAGTCTTTCAAATGCAAGCATTAAGATAAACCAAGAACATTGCTGCATAGGAAATACAGGTAAGGCCTGTAAGCTTGTAACAGGTCTAAGCACACTGCACAAACCTGTTAGGTGCACAGGTCTAAGGTCTGGGAGAAGAATATTCTGGTTTTAGGATATTTCTAACATTATTTGTCTGAGCCTAACAAAAGAGCACTATACCCCAGAGGGAACTTTTCAAGAGACATTATGGAAAAAATAGGGGCATTATCTTGCCTCATTATCCAAATGACTCTGAGCACCTCTAGATCCAGTGCATCTTCCTGCGGGCAGAATATGAACCCTGGGCACTAAGAGGGCTGAAAACCCCTAGAGCAGGAGAGAAGGGATGGCCACATCCTGACTGGGCTGGGCAAGAAAGCTCAGTGTGCCTTTCTCTGCCACTCCACTACATCCAGAGCTTCCTTCACCTTCAAGGAAGTCCTGGAATTCCAGAAAAGCATCCCAACCCACTGGTGCACTTTGAAAATGAAGAGTGGCAATGGAAGTGCAGATCTAGAGCTACAGTCACTAGACTGAACAGTGAGACTTCAATATTTACTGTAGTTCTCAAAGAGAAGTGTATACTTCTGCAGTGAATGACTGTAGATGTGTTCTCTAAACAATGATAAGCCAATTAGGTATCACCCATTTAGACAGATACAGTACTTTAATTAGCCCCAAATTATCTCCTATTGCTAAAATAGGAGTTAAATAATTCCATTTAGTACCAGAATACAGCAGAGGAGAAAAAGATAAAGACTTGGATTTAAAAGCTTATGAGAATGCCAAAAAAGAGTAAATGACTGTGCCCTACACACTCAGGAACCATTACAACTGCCGAGTGTTTTTTGCCAAACATGGTTTTGTATTTTTTGCAACAGTGATTTAGAAAGTTTTGCTAAGGCAATTTGTGTTTTGACTACAATACAGCCAACATGCTGCTTTATAAAGACAACAGCAAGACCTGAGTAACCTGTATTAAAGAAAACACATTCACTACCATGGGAACACTGTCAGAATTCACCAATATTTCAAGTAGTCCACAGGAAGCTTTTCTGTGCTAGACTTCCTCTACTAATAATCTCTCTACTAATACTTCCATCACTATAGCCAAGGATTTAGCTGGAATATTGAAACTAATTCACTGAAAACTTATTGTAAACACAGCTAATGAATGTGGGAGTAACAAGTTAAAAGAAACAAGGAACACAACACAAACAAACAAGCATTACAAGAAATGTACCAAATTCAGCTGAAAGTTGACTTCATCTTATCTAGTCTGGAAGTCTCACCAGAACATTTTTTTTTTTTAACAAACTGAACCATATGAAAATGATGCCCATACCAAGCTTTGGGATTCACAGTTCTAACAGGGAGAGAAGCCAATCTCCCTATCTTCCATTATATTGCATCTCTATCTGTATCCAGAAGAGCACGAGCTATACCAGCAAAATAAAACTAGAGTTAGCTTAAACATTAAACTACACACAGGCCTTGCCAAGTTACTGTCATTTACAGGAAAAGCTCTAGAAATCTTGCAGCATATGCAAGACATTAACATACAGCTAAAACTACTCCTCTCACTTCCTGCATGGAGGTAGTATGCATAATCCACCTGGAAGCAGAGCTCAAATATTATCAGATTTACCTGCTTTTAACTCCAACAGAGTCCAAATTAGTCTTTAGTCTTTCAGTCTGCACAGTCAAACACTACATAATAAAACCATTTCTTATAAACTTGAGGAGGTTTTTTGCAGAGCTTGAGAGATCAAAAAACAAGACCTAAAAATTAAAATGTAGAAGGGTCTTGACTCTGGAATTAAAAGTTCTCAATTCGTAACAGAACAAGCTTTCCCTAAAAAGCATTTTACCTGTTGAAGTAATGGAACTTTATCTTCTGCTTAGTTAAGTGCAGCCAGTATTTGCATCAGCTATTGAGGATCTGACCAAGTGGGCAGTATATCACACTAAATGCTGAGAGTATATTTTTTATCAACAAAAAGCATGGCATGCAGGCACATAATTTTGTTTTCTTCCAAACTTCAGAAAGAGAGGGTACTCTTCTGCAGAAATCCTAATTAAAAGATGTCTTCCAGAACATACAGAATAAATAGTATCACAAGAATCATCCATCTCTCAGGAAGCACTAAATGACATCACTACAGAGACTGTTGGGCTTGCTGTCCCTTTGCTTTTCCAATATTGCTAAGAGATCAAACTATTTTAAGATAAGCTAATTATGCCAGTGGAGTATCTTATAAGCCATTTAGATTAAGCAGAAGAGACCATGAAGAATTAAAAGCAGTGAAGCAGAGATAAGACAGAGGCAAGAACTGTGATCTCAGCTATTCAAGATAAGAAGCCTGCGGGATCCCTTGTCATATTGCAACTCTGAATTTTAGTCTGTACCTTTTCATACTTCCAACAGTTGTAACAAGAACCAAAGAATCATCACATGAAGGGCTGTTGTTCCTTACACCTTCAGAAAAAATAGTCATTCAAGTCTTAGAAGAACAACACAAAAATCTTTGTGGCTTGCTTGCAGGCATTATCTACATGCATGCATGACAAACAACTACAAAAACAAACATAGATGTCTTAGAAGAAATAGATCTGAAGAAAAATCCTCAGATTATATTTTAGTTTCTTGCACAGAAAGTTTTCAAGAAGTTTAATCAGATCATCTTCTCATTACCATTTCATTAAAGAATTGCATGATTTTTTAAAAGCAGGTTGAAACCCCTTTTGAGAACTAGTAAGCCATTATCTTCAGGAATACTGTGCTAAGTTTATAGCTGAAAATTCAGCCTTAAAACTCTCATGTTTAAAAATATAATCCAGAAAGTCTTCAATAAAACCAAGATATGACACAAGGTGTTAAACCAGGAAAATCTAGAAGGTTTCTAAACAAACAGGTCTTCTCACTTTCTTTGATGCAAATAAGCTTCTGTTCCCCACCTCCAGAACACATACATAAGAGAAGCAAACTGCTGTCTGAAACTATATCCAATTACAGTCCTAAGTCTGGCAAGGGATGAGGAAAGGACAGGCAACTGCAATCACAACCTCTCAAGTACCTACTCTGGATCACAGGAATCAAATCTTGAGTACAAATGCTGCACAGTCAAAATCCTGCACAAAATTCCTGCATCATTCCAGAATTGTACAAACAGCACCCTGACCAGACTCCCTAGATAAGAAATCCCAGATGTTCCACAGCACCACCTTCCCATGTACTAAGAAGCATTATCAAAATGAAGATAGCTATTTAACTTTATTCTGCTGAATGAATGAATCACAGCCTAATGTGACATTTAGATCAAATCAAACACATTAAAAGGAAAGCAAATAAAGAAACCAAATGCAAAGTTTTAAATCAGCCTACCTTTACAAGTTTATTTTCATAAAATTAAAGAAAAACACTTAAGAAAATAACACTGTTTACTGATATAAGATTAGGTCATTACCAATGATGAAACTAAAATGTTGAAGATGGAACTGCCTATTACTTATTATGCACAGCTTTCTAAACCTGCTTTTCTAATGAGGTTTACATGATCTCAGTCCTATTCTCCCTCATTAACAGCTTCTGTTCTAATTGGCTGGTTTCAGTGAAATTGTGCAATTGTGAAAATACCAATTATTTTTAAGAGTTTAAGGAGTGCTGCAGAATGGTTGACCTGGTGGTTGCACACAGCTCTAGGGCAAAGTACTAGGCCTGCAGGCAGCAGGTTCTGTTGGGTCTCTCAGGCAGTCAGCAGGCACTTGCACTCAGACTAGCCACAGCCAGCAGGCCTTTTACATATTTAAAGAACTTAAAAGAAATACAAAGTATAGAGGGGATAATCTGAAAGATAAGGGAATAACGGAAAAGTCAAAAAATAAGGGAAACTGAAGTTCTGTAAGTTTTATGACTTGCAAAACCACTACTTCACTATTACTTTTCAGAGTATTTTAAAATCTACTTGCACCATTTCTCTAAGCCATATTTTAATATCATAAAATGGGCTGTAGTACAAAGAATTAAAATTTTCATATACGCTTTGTCTTTGTTCTTCCCTCTTCCCCATACCATGCTTCATTTGCTCCTGAGCAGCACAGCCATAAAGCTGGAATCCTTTTATCTCATGCAATCACACTGGTTATGCTTGCCTAGAGCCCACATTAGCAGGACAGACTACAGATGACTTTAATGACTTCCGTCTGCTCTTAGACGGAAATTAAAAGGTGAAAAGAAAAAAAATATATAAAAATGGCAGCAAACCCAATAGCACCCATTAGAAACATAAACTCAGTGTTAGCCTAGGCTTGTTCTAAAGTATTTCTTCAGTCCTGTAGCAAGACAGACCTGATGGGTTATGCTGATTCAGAAGCTCAACCAGGACCCCGACTGCTGCACAAGCATGCTTGGATCACCAGAGGGTGCTACAGGGGCTCATAACATGACCACACAGATTTGGGCTTAGATCATAACCTCCTAACATGGGGCAAGTCCTTTCCATAGTTTATCTTTTAAAAAAAAAAGAGGGGTTTACTTGGGTCTCCTTGAACTTGGGTCTCTCCAATCCCTTCTGCAATCACATCTTCTGAAATTAAGGACTCCATTATTTTCTGATAGAACCTGGTGCAAGTTTTATAAGTACCTTGTGCTAACAGACTATTCCTCATAAATTGACATGTACTTGACAACAACAGAGTTCATGAAGTAATCCTAGGACATCCTCAAAAGATAATTATGAAAACAAGCATGCCACCACTTGGCTTAACTTGACAGTAGAGGAGTCCATCTTCTCAGCAAAAACATATAGGGAGTCTGTCTACAAATAGAGAAAAAAAGACTGCAAAACCACTGAACTTGAGAAGTCTCATATATAACATGCTAAAAGTATCTGCAGGAAGATTTACTGAAATGCAGGGAGTAACTGTGGGCTATCCAGTTACATTTCATCTCACTCTG
The DNA here is from genome assembly GCF_036169615.1 of Heliangelus exortis. Taxonomy (NCBI): domain Eukaryota; kingdom Metazoa; phylum Chordata; class Aves; order Apodiformes; family Trochilidae; genus Heliangelus; species Heliangelus exortis. Next base: position 3,695,953 of record NC_092432.1, read on the forward strand.
AGTCCAAGCCTATGTAGATAAGCCTGTTAAATAAAAAATTCCAACCAGGAGTCACTATGAGCACCCTTCAGAATGCTATGACAGTAATAGTTCCTGAAATTTTCAACTCTCCCGTAGCTCTATTTCAGCTCCTGAACAAATAATTTTTCTTTAAAAATACTTTGCTCCTAATCTGCAGGAATCATCTAACTGACTCCAGCATCCAGGAATATTGATTGCTCCTGTTTCAAAATCCAGAACCTCCAATCATTTCAACCCTACATTTTACTTATTCCTTGAAGCTAATGAATTAACAGTGGTAACAGAAACATTGATCAATACCTTATTTTCTTTAAAGGAAAAAAAAATTAACATTATCTCCTATCTCTTTTTGTTCCCCCCCTCTCAAATTTCAGTTCATATTAAATCCATGTAAAAGTCTGAGGGAATTTTTCATTTCTGTGTGTCCTTCACTGAGAACAAGAGCTCTGTACTTCTAATTTTGTAATATAGATTTGGCAAAATAAAGTATTCTTTTAATTTCAGTTAATTCAACTGGTAAATTTCCCATTATTTTTTCAGTGGCTATTCAAGTTAGCAGTTTTCATATTTGCAACAAACAACAGATACTCAAAACTGAGAATTACTCTTTGATAAAGAGTTTCTATGTCCTCCTGGTGAATTTCTGGAGTATTTGTGTCAGTATCCAGAACTTCTGCAAACATAAAATGCAGGTGAATACCTGCCTCCACACCTCTCTTCAGACATGAAGGATTTAGTCTCCTTCCCTTGAAGGAGGACGTAATGTTTCCTAATGGAAACTATTAATATTTTTACTGCTGGCATTTTTTTCATAATCAAGCCTAACACCTCTCAAAGCAAAGATCTTCATATATATTTCAGTGACAAGAGGATAATATACCATTATTTTGAATATTACAAAGGCAAGTACAAGATGACAAAACAGAAAAGAACTACACCCTAACACTCCAAGAGAAAAACAGGAGTCTCTCAGAGGAAGTCTCTCAGAGGAAATCCTCCTTCTGCACTCAAAAGCTTCAAATCCCAAAAGCCAACTAGCTAAGTTTGTATGTTTATTGCCAAATCCACACTATAAGCACAAAAATTCTAGCAGAAAGGGAACACCATATCTCTTGCCACACCTTTTACTTTGCCCTCTTTTACCCTGACACCAACAGGCTTCTGAGCAGAAATTTCTGACATCGATTGCAAATAAAAGCTCCTATCATTACACAATAATTTTAACAGCTTCAAGGAAAAACAGAAACATTTAGTAACTGAAAAATTTATTACCCTTGCTGCATGACAACATAATACAAGCACAGTGATGAAGGAACATCTTAGTTTCTCAAATATCCTCAGAAGACACAGTGCTTTAAATGCTCACACTGAAAAAAGCCACAATTCTGAACAGCTATATCCACCAACTTATTAGCAGTCATTCTTGTCAGCTTGCTTTAAAACAGGATGCATGCAGTCATATCAGGAAGAGGGCAGTTGCTGTGAAAGAATGATACCAAAAACAAGATGTCCTTAATGTTGATAACCTCATACAATGAGTCTGAGCAATACTATAAAAGTTTTCCACAACAGTAAGGTGGTCACTTAAATACAACTCAAAACAACTGGAGAAAGGTGCTTCCTTAATATTACTCACTTTGGTTTTTTTTAACATCTGATAAAAATTATAACATCTTCCTCAGTCTCCTGGACTGAAGAATTACAGACTTGGCTGATAGAGGGGGGGAAATTCACCTTTCAATGACTTCTTTAATGCACACTGCCAAGGTAAGTCTGGTCTGCAGTTTAAGACCCTTCATCTTTTTGTATGTGTGTGGTGTATTTGTGAGTCTCTCAATGTTAACTACTCACTCTTACAACTGTCTGTAATTCTTCAACATCTCATCTCTTTACACTCACAATAATTTTATGCATCATAAGGGATACCAAAATGATCTCTCAAAGCTATGTACCAGCATTTTCAACAAAGAAATGCTTAACAGCATAGCTCAGTGATAACAGTGCTCACATAATTATATCTCTAAAAGATTAATATTTATCCTCTTGAACTTCAAAACATTATAAGTGATCACAGAGAAATGCAAGATCAGGGCTGTGTATACTGGTACAGCACTCAATACTGACACTGACCACAGCCTCCAAGTACTACTGCAGGTATCAAAATGACCTATCTGCTTTAGGCATTCTCACAGGTCTATGGTTAGCTTTCAAACAATAAAAATAACATTAGTGGAATCCATGCAATCCTAAATTACACTGTTAGAAGCATGAAGCTGAGTTTCAAAAATACTTGAAGGGATTTGTCAAGTAAATGGAAAAAATCCTCCTTCCTCTCTATTATTATCATAAAAGTAAGATGAGCACAAACACATCCATTCTACATCCCACCCTTTTAGGTGATCTATTACCATCATAGTGAAGGCAAACATATTTCTCCTAGTTATTTAGCTCGTTGTTTTTAAAAAAAAAAAAAAATCTACAAAAAAAACGTTAAAAAAAGAAAAAAAAAAAAAAAGGAAAGATTCTCTCTTATCAATGCCTGGAACACAAAAGCACCTTTCCACAACTATGCTTGGCTGATGATTCCTTAACACATTTTATCTTAGTATACTAAAAACAGGTATGTAACAATACTTAGTAACTACTAGTGAAATCCAGCTAAGCACAAAGCAATAGAGAATGCACTTTTAAGTCTGTAAGCTGGCCCACAAGGATGTCAGCAGAATTCAACAGCTCTTCAGAGACAGAGACAAATATTACTGGGAGACCTACCTAATTAAGCATCACTAACGTTTTGAATATAAAGTAGTTAATTCCCTGAAAAATAATTCAATTAATCACACTCTTATTAAGATGGATGTATTTTCTTCTCATACAGGCACAGCTGTACAACATGTGGGGAACAAAAAGCACAGTACTTTCTGTATAAAAGGTTCTATATTTTTCTGCATGAAAATGTGGGAAAAAGACCAGCCACAAAATTTAGCTGACAGTCATATTCTGCCTAATTCTTCACTGCAGCCTCAGATTAAGCAGAAAAGGAGAAAGGAAGATTACCACACATACCATGTAAAATATTCCAACTTGGTGACTGTTTTGTCAGGATGGAAATGAAATCTCATGAAAAATTGTCTTGCAAGGTATAAATTCCTTTTTAGTGCCAAATGGAAATAAAAGTACACAGTACAACAGTTTATGGTCCTAAAGGAAAACATATTGGAGCTAAGGATAAAGAAATCAGAACCATTAAACATAAGTCTAAACTATACAATTGATAAACATAAATAAGGAGTCCCTTAATATAGAAGAAAAAAACAACAACCTTCCTTTCAGTTCTATAACCAGTAACTTAAAAGTTCTCATGTTAAAATGAGAATGCAGCACATGAGGGGGGTGGTAAGAACTAAAAATCTAGATCAGATGATTACTTTAAAATAAACAAAGCAAACTACACTACTGCAGGCTACAAACTTAACCCTCCATGGCATTATTTATTAGCTGGTACTCTACCACAGAACACATGCTGGGTAACTGTCACACTACACAGCTGAAGTATGTTTTTAATTCTTCGTAATACTATTTTGTTCATTCATTAGACACTGCATCAATAACCTAAAATGTATTTTCATTAGCTGTCTAAAAGGTTCCTACAGTCTTTTTACTGTAAGGTCAACAAAATTAACTTGGGGGAAGAAAAAAAAAAAAAAAAAGTCTTGCTGTAGTCTTATAACCTTCATAAGACACAAAAACCACCTTGTAAACATTCAGGGAAAACATCAACTCTATTTAGTTATTTCAGGATCAGGATTTGACTGCACCTTCGGAGACTTCATTCATTTCACAAGACAGGATAAAGAGTTAAACTAAACCCACATTCAGTACCACATTGGCTTGTCCCTCCAAATAATTACTGCATTAAAAGAGAGGAACAGCACACTTATTTTCCCTGCTTACACTACTAGATCTGTAGGAATGAAATCTGAACACTAAACAAAATGCTCCAAAATTCACCCATACTAATCACAGACCAAGATTTTTACTTTTCTTCCACTTGAAGAACTGGACAATATTGTTACAAATGTGAAATAGTACCTTTTAAATACAAAAAAATCCCAATCTTAAATAAAGCCACTTTGAGCATTAAGAAGTTACATAGCTTATACGTCACAACATGATGGGCAAATTTAACTGAAACTAAGTTTTCTTTCCATGAAAAAGAAAAATATTTCCCAGTGTTCTGTATTATCAGTCTGCTGTCCTTCTGAATAGGTGCAAAGTCTAAGGTCTACACAGAGTATTTAATCCTGCAGCCTTTAAAAGTAAAAATTTAAGACTTCTGTGAGGTGAACAGTATGTGCTAATGAAAATCCTAAGAAAAATATTATTTGAAATTGAGCTGAAACATAGACATCTCTCATGCATGGCCTAACAAACTACAGTTATCACAAATGCAAGGGATGTCTTATTTACACAAAGTATTTGGAAAAAACAGATTCACACATTACATAGCATTATACTACACTACTTTTACTACTATTAGAGAATTAATCAGCTGTGTTTTGCTATGAGAGCAGGCAAAGTAGCATGGCACTGCTCAAAAATTTGCATGGTGCTTCTAGACCCTGAAACAGCACTCAGGCTCAGAATACAGAGAATGCAGAATGCCATCAACAAGTTATTTCACAAACTTGGCTAAAATTCTAAAACTTAAAAGCTTTTCTGCCCACATTAACCAGTTTCAGGTAAAGGACATCTAATTCAGTTTGAATCAGGCTTCTAAATAGAACAGGTCTTACTCCATAATAAGCCATTTTATTCTCCAGAATTATTTCAAGTTTTAATTTGGCCAAGTCCTTATCTTACTAGTCCAACATGATTCAGTTCTGTAGATCAGTTTATATAGCTCCATAAAATCCAATTGTCACTTGTTTCTTCACCTCCTGTTTCACAGAGAAAGTAATGTTATGTGAAATTACAGGATTCCAAATAAAGATATCTATGCATATGCAAAGCATTTTATGGGCAGACTCATCTAAGAGGTGAGGTGTAACCACAATGGTTTAAATACACACTCAAAAAACGAAGCTGAACAAGCAAGCACACAGGCTAAAGGCCAATATAGTTCTACAAGAGTTTACAATCTGTAAATGTCTTCTCACAAATAAATCATTTGAGATACTAAAATATTAAAACTGGTTAAGATGAACTGCACTGGCATAGAAAGACTAAAATTGTTCTGAGGTAGATACAGTCTCTCATTGAAGGCGTTCATTTACTGCTAATACTCCTCTACTACTACTGGTGGACTACGTCAACTACAGATTTAGAAAAAATTATGGAGGAGAAAAATAACTAACAGGGGCACTGGGTTATTTTCCTTTCTAAATTCCAAACTGAACACCCTCAATCTCCAACTGCCCAGCACTAGTAGAATGTCTTAACATCACGACAAATAGATCCATTTTCTGAATTTATTTTGCTAGCTAAAAAAGTACAGAATTTTAAGATATCATTTTATAATTATGCCCTTAAGTGACCAAAAGTGTTAACATTACATCCCTTATTACAATTCTTCTAAATTATATAATTGAAAGAGATGTCATCTCGCACATATCCCAGCACCTACACGAACAAATTAAGTTTAAAAGAGGAACTTCACACTTCTCCCCCAAACGCAAGTCAGTTGTTACAGAGATGGAAAAAACCAAAGATTACATTCCTACATCCAAGAGGTGGAGATAAGCATTTCAAATAATTTTAAAACCAGACTGAATAGATTATAGGAATGTTGCTCTGACACCTTTTGTGCAGGTTATTTAAACACTAGCTAGCAATAACATGACAACAGAAATATCTGTCAAAATACAGATACCCGATTCCTAAAAATGAAAAAAGACTTGTATAAGGAGCAATTATATGTAGACAGTAACATAATAAGCTTTGAAATCTTATAGCCTTCCTCATGCTATGTAAAAATTCAGAGTGTAAAAACATTTAAAATACTTGTCTGTATTTCCAATTCCACAAAGCACCTTTTTCCCTACTATTGTTGAAAAATTATTCCTTTTTGTTGCTCCTTTGTGCTTCTCAATCCCTTTCCCCCACTTTTCATAATAAATTTAGTCTTTGGATGACTATGGGATACAACGGTTTTACACTAAACACTAAAAAATTGCACTTCTTAAATTGTCTGCTTTCCCTACAGAACTCCAGTTTCTCACCTCTGAAATTAATCACTTTTTAACCAATCGCTATGGTTTAGCTTCTGTAAGCAATTCTACCTCTTCGTCACCTTTCATCTCAAAAGCAGGTGAAAATTTACTGGAAAACAAAGCTCTAAAAATTCAAAAGAATTCACTGTCTTGCCCGTCAGAAATAGAACAGTTTTCTTTCTTATCGTCACGACTTCTGCACAGAGCTGAGCTGCCGAACGCAAAATCCTCCTTGCAGCACAACACAGCTGAACCTTCAATCTATTCCTCCTCTGGCCAAAACATCCTCTAGTTTACACATTAGCGAACAGTTTCTCCTCCCATTCGCAACACACCTTTATGCGGTGGACAAGTACTTCAACAATTCCTATCTCCAACCTCCTCTCCGACCCCCGATCCTTTTCGCTAGCGTACACCACGGGCAGGCTCCTAAGAGGGAGGGATTTTTTTCGTTTTGTTTTGTTTTTAAACGTGATGTTGCTCACCCAACGTGGCTGCCGAGAAGCCAGGACAAAAGGTACTTTTCCTCCCCGCCTTTCCAGGCGCACACACACACACCCCGAGCACAGAACTTGGCCACCCAGGCGAAGACGATCTTACCTCAGTGTTGCCCGAACGCCAGGGCCTCGTACCCCACCCTCTCTCCCTGGTGCACCAGCCCCCGGGCAGACTGCGCTGGCCTGGTCCATAAATGTCCATCCTCTCCTCCAGCGAGCGGTGCAGGAAGTTCTGGAGAGGCCCCGGGCCCGGGGAACTCGCCCACCCGCCGGACCCCGCGCCCGCCGCCCCCGCGCCCCTCCCCCGCCCGCCCCCCGCACCAACTTCCCCGCCAGCACCCCCCGCTCCGCTCCGCCGCCGTCGGCACGGCAGAACGGGAAGGGGATAGCGGGAGGGACCTTCCTTCTCCCACATTTCCCTCACCTCGAGCCGCCCCCCCCACAACGGCTGCCCCCGCCCGTCACCCGCTGCCCCTGCCTCCGACCCTCCTCGTTCGCCTCCCTTCGCTCCTCGCCTCCGACTCTCGCCACCCGCCGGAGCCGACGTGACCAGGGAACGCTCCTCCAACCTCCTGCTCGTCCCCAAAACCGGGGACCCCCCTCGCTCGCTCACTCACCCGCCCGCGTCCCCTCTCTCGCCGCCGCTCCTGCCTCCTCCCCGCTGAGGCTCCTGAGGAGACACTGACACCGGCGCACGGATACCCGCTGGGCGCTATTTTTGGGAAACAAGGCCCAATCGGGGCCGGAACTACTTCTCCTGTCACACTCTCTCTCCTCAAGCAACGCAGGGCTCTCCCCTCCAAATATATCCTTCCGCTCTTTTCTCCTGGCAACTCGGGAGTCGCTGAGGGAGCTCAGCCGAGCCAGGCGGGGCCGGCATGAGGGGGAAAGGGTCGGGAAACACCAGGTGAGGCTACGCCCGGCGGCGGGGCTGGGAACACCCCGGTTTGAACACCCAGCCTCTCTGGATTACTTTGTTTTACCATGGGGAGCGGCCGGGTCTACATTCTTCACCGCCGACCCGATCCTGCGGCGCCGCGAGCCGATTGGGCAGCGCGGCGGAGCCAAGGGGCGGCAGCGCCAATCAGAGCGCCCGCTGACGGAGAGCAGTTGGTGGGCGGGGCGCCAGGAAACGTGGAAGCCTTGAGTGACGGGAGGCTTGCCCAATCAGAAAGCCGCCGAGGGAACCGCCAGCCAATCGAAGCCGAGCGTGCGAAGGGAGCCCCTCGGCCTTGGCCCCCCTCCCTTTCTCCCCAACCTTGGCATCCGCGCATGCGCTAAACGGCCCCGCCCCTCGCTCCGCACCCGCTGACGCACGCGCCCAGCCCCGCCCCCAGACCTCCCCCCTGCGCCTGCGCTAACGTCACGGCCGCGAGGGGGGGGGGGGCGGGGCTGCGCGGAACGGTTGCCCGGGGCAACGGCTGCGGCGGGGCCTGCGGGGAGGCCCGGGGCCTGCGGGTCCGGGGCTCCCTCCCTGAGACCTCCGGTACCCGCCCGCCCTCTCCGGTCCAGCAGATCCCCTACCACACCCCGCCTGTCTCCTCAGAAAGAGGAAGCCGTGGGGGAAGAGTCCCGCTCCTACCGTGCTGCTATTTCACCCACCGCCTGCCCCGCTCTCGTCTCGCCAGCAAGGCAAAGCTTTGCGCTTGGGGTCCAAAACTGTGTCCTTGGATTAATTAATTAAAACAAGTCTCTCCCTTCACCCCTCTTGCGAGACCTGATCGCTGGAGACAGCAGAGCAGCACTGGTTACCATCCCAGTTCCCCCTGTCACCCTCACAGACCCCACAACCACTTCCCCACCATCTATATTATTTTTCAATTTTTTTTCTCTTCCCATGAAAATTACCACTCTACAAAAAGCTGAGCTCTGTCTTTCAGCCTAAGGTCACAGTCCACCTTGGTTCCTCCTCCATCCGTCTCCACCTCACATTATCTTTTGTCAGAGTTCCCATTAATTCTGCTCTAAGTAGAAAAGACTACTGGAGAATACATAATAAAAGACATAAAATTGGCATCTTTATCCTTCACAGAAGGCAGCAGCTGAAGAATGACCCAAAAATAAAATTTTTATGATGAAAAGACACTTGCCAAAAATCATCTGAGCTCTACAGCTTCTCCAGATTTATCCTGCGAGATACCCACAGCCTGGGAGTGGAAGGATGGGAGCCATTTCAAAGCACTGTTACTGGAGCAGAGTGCACATTTCTTCTTCAGGAGACAAGAATCAAAGATGACTTTGCTGGAAAACAAAAATCAGAGAGTGATCTTTGTATTTAGAAAATTGTATCATTAACTTAGTACAAAAAAGTAGCTCCACAAATGGTTGTAAAACAGGATGCAAGAAATGTTGAGAGCAACATCCAGCTCGCAGTGTGATAACCACATCATTGGAAGGAAAAAGGATCCTCCAGGATTCCTCCCCAAAAATGTGTTTTTCCAAACATTTAGCTCACAGCTTACATAAATATTTGAAATTCAGGATTTGTAACATAAGAGTTTATTCAGAATTTAGTATACGGGCAGTAAATAAGTTGAACAACATCTGAAACACCCATTCAAAACTGAAGTGCAAGATTATGCACTTCTACATATCTAGGAAAAAACGTAGTAAGAGGTGTGAAAGACAAAGAAACAAAAAAATACATTTCCAAGCTGATAGTTACTGACCTACAATAATCAGGAAGGGATTTAAATACATAAAAGTTTTCTCACAATTCTCAACATGGACAGTCCAAATGCCACTGATTTTTATACACATAAGGTTTATTCTCTTCTTCCTCACTATATCTATCATCCATATGTGTAAGGTCTATTAGTAGAATCTAATAATTAATTCCATTAAATCCTGTCATGACAAAAATATGCTGAGAAGATGTTAGATAAAATCCTGACTTTTTTTATTTAAGTTATAAAAGTCAGTCAGAATCTTCAGTAAGACACCAAAGCAAGGCCTGAGCAAGGGCTTCCAAATATACTCGTTAATTATTTTCAGTACATAATCATATTATTCTAAGCTGGCAAAAAAATAGAGCAGGAAGCCAAAGAGATTAATAATTGGCTCTAATTTGTCCTTTTCAGTGGCACTACAAGAATAAGCATAGCATGTGTTGCTCAAGGATTTCTATATATGCTTTGCAAACAATGGTCAAGGGGCACAGAGTCTTTCCCACTGCAGTGCATTCCTCCCTCAATTGAAACACTGCCCTGTGTAACAATTGAGAAAAGGAAGTGCAAAATATGGCATCCAATTGAAATTACAGATGTTGTTTTCCATACACGATGATGGGCTGTGACATCTGCTTCTGCAGGCCCCTCTTGGGACTGCCTGATGAGAAAGAATGGGTGGCAGGGAGGTCACAGATGTTCTCACATGTCACAATAGCCTAAATGAAAAACACCACCCCTTGGGGTGATGTGAATAAAATCATAGAAGAATTAGCATATCAAAAATGCCTACAATCATTACATGACTTGATGACCACGTTCTGCACCAGGTTTGATTTCCAGGAGAAGGCAAAAGGCACCTGGACAGTCCAAAGGATGCCAGGCTGTGAGTGATTAAGAAAAATCCACACTGCAGAGAAAAAAAAATTACGACCTCTATGAGAGCACAGAAGCAGCAACATGACAAAGCCACAGAGAACATCACACTTGAGTGTCAATATGACAAGTGAAAAATTATCACAAGCATCTGCTAGGATGGCTCTTGAGATATGAGAACAACCACTGAATGCGTTTCTGCCCATCTTATCTACAACCCAGAGACTGAATAGAACCACCTGAAATCCCTTCCCTGGGCCCACCAGCAAGCCAGTGTAGTTTTCATGATACCCAAGGAGAAATAAACCCAGAGAAATAGCAAATATAAAGAAAACTACACAGAAAAGAGACACCAGTATTCTTAATTTTCACGAAATAGCCTCACAGTTCAATAGTCACCATCCAGCAGTTGTTATGGCAATAAAGCTTTCCCTTGAATCTCTGTGCCAGTGCATCTCCACCCACCCATTCAAGGTATTTTGGAGTTCACCAAAATCATATCTCCACTAACTTTTAACTTACATTTTAGGACTTTCTTAGAAAACAGCCTATAAATGTACCGTGGCTGTTTCTCAAACCTTCTTTCAAATGTTCCTTATATTCCAGAAATCTGCTTTTTCATCTTGTGTCCAGGAGAAAAATTCTTAGCTGCAAGCTTCTAAAGATGAACTTTATATCAAAACAAAATGCAGGACTTTTAAAATTATAGGTGAGAGGAGCAGGGGATGTTATGGAGCTTTTGCATAGTTGCCAAACAATTAAGTTATCCTTCATAGGGAAGGAGAGTCTAAGAACAAGCTTTTAAGAACAAGGTTTCTTAACATCCCAGGCCAGATTAATTCCTAACATTGTTTCGCTTACAATGGTGGAAATACTCTGTGAATGAAGAATTTGTAAAAGACTACTTATTGCAACAAACCCAAATTGTACTCACAGCTTTTCAGGATGGGAACTTGTAGGAGAAACAAAGGATAGGAATAGGGGGGACTCCCACCTAGGGAGCAGGAAACCAGAGAGGAGCAGATAATGGTTCCTTTCCCTTAACACTTTGGGTAACCGGGTTAACCCCCTCACGACCACTTCAGCACAGACTCAGACTTTGGCTCTCAGAAAGCTGGCTTGGAACAAACTCCCCCAACCTCCCTGCCTGGGGTTGGAAGGGTTGCTGTTACACTACTATTTGGCCCTGGTGTCCCACTAAAGACAAACATAATCAAGTAAAGATTTCCGTATTTTTGTTAAATCCAAATTGTCTGACAATGCGGGAATTAAATTCACTCAATCTATTTTATAAACTGCCCTCTGTAAACCACTAATATTTCCACATCATTATATGGTACATTCAGCAATCTGATTGCCTTGGGAATATTTGTTTTTCCAGAACCTGTGGCCAAGGTACATAAGATTAGATCAGACACAGCTTGTCTAAGAATGCCGTAATGTGGGTGTACGGCGTATTTGCTAGTTTTGAGTTACAGGTAAAAGTTCTCTTTCAAACTTTTCCAGCCACGGGTTCAAACTAAGTTATCTGAAGTTGTCTCTTGCAGCATTTGGCACTTTTCATTTTGCTTTGCTCTTGGACTTCAAATGCTGGAGGATCAACACGGGAAATATTTGTACTGCATACCCCACTGGCTGCACAACTGATCCATACCTCGGCAAAACTTGTGATATTTTAGAAGTCCTCACAAAGACAGAACACAAGTCACTCTGGGATTCGAGCTCTTCTGCTGGGATTTTCTCACCATTCTGCATGTTAACATGAACCAACAGCTGGGTTTAGGAGATCTGATATAAATAGTAACATCATGCTGCGAGCAAGCTTCTTGGAAAGTAAAGAAAATCCATTATTTAATGCACTCTGACATTTGCCTTTCCTCCCCTTATTCCTAAGCTGCATTTCTGTAAACACCCATAATGACAAAGGCAAAGAAGTTGACTTCTTCACATAGACATAGCAAGTGCTGCCTTGAGCCCAGGAGATGATATCCAGAAGAGCTTACCTCTCCTCAGCCAGACAGCTGGCAAATTCTGCACAGTAGGAAAAGAAGTCAGAGCCTGGATGGAAATTCCTGCTTCCAACAGCATTCAAGATTGCAGCCTCTGGTATTTTATTTTCATGGTTGCTCTATGTTGCTTCAAAAACTTCCTGCTTTTGCCATATCTTTCCATTCATTAAAAATGCAGCTTGCAATTAAATATTCTGACATAACATAGCTGAGATTTTTTGGCAGCAGCCTTAACCAGAGGTTTTCAGAGTTTCCTGCAGACGGCTTGAAGTTTTCATATCCTCATGAATGCTTGCCACCTTCTTTTAATAACTTGAAAAAATAAGCCTCTCTTAGGAACTTCATTGTTTCTGTATTTCCCCAGCAAACATTTACTGCTTTTAGAAATGTGTCATGCACATGTATATTTAGAGAGAGAGCAAAGTGTACATATGCACAGTATAGTTTGACATCTTATAGAGAACACACAGATTGCTTAGCAGAAAAATAGTTACGTTCAATATTTTTGTTATTAAAATGTACTTCTCCTTCTGCATGGTATTGTATTATTTCACTCCTCTACAAACCCAATCGTATTTACTACATTATTCAAAAACTGCAGACCTTCATCTGTTAATAATTCTGTAGCTTTGTACATATTATGACTGTCATCTCTCACAACACTAAACTATTTTTCCTGTTTTTATGCAAGAAAATACATCTTAAGATGGATCTTGTCCTTTTTCCAATGAGCTAGAAATCACTTAGGAGGATTTTAAAGTTATCTGCATTTTTAAGGTGTTGAATACATTTGGAGATCTGTTCAAACACTGCCTGCCATTATCTCTAATACAGAGTTGAAATTTATTTTAAAGGGGGTCTTTTTTTTAATGTTCAAACTGGCCTTAAAAGTCTTTTTTCTTTTACCATTACCTGGCAAATAAATTCTTAAAGGGATATTATCAATTTAAGAACTATGCTTTATTCTGGAACATTCTCCAAGAGATTAAAGAGAAAATGTCTCCTTTTTTTCCTCTAAGTTTAATTTCTATATTTGACAGCAGCATGTGTGGTCAGTATCCCATGCTGGGAGGAAACAAAAGGGACAGAAATAGATATAGAAGACTTTAATACCTGAAAAGTCTTTGAACTACTTTTTAAAGTAGATTTGAAGTTGATGGGGCCTCTTCAAGTGACAAAAGACTGGTGGAACTCTTAAAAAACAGGTAAGTTGCTCCCAATTTGTGCAGGGCACTCTCAGCTCCCACTGCAATCAGCTAGCACTGCTCTTAAAATGTAACTTTAAGCTTACATATATTTTCCCTGCATTTTATCTGCTTCACTGGAAACTCCACTGACCAAACTGCACATTTTCTTGCCCTGGTCATACAAGTTTCACAGACAGAGCCCAGAATGCCTCTCCATGACCTGTTATAACACACAAGGCATGACAAAGACACTTGTAAAGGAAGTGAAAATATAAATTAAAGTTTACTTCTTACGCTCGGCTGGTTTACAAGGTGCATTTTGGGTCTTTTAAAACAGTGCCCAGACTCCTCAGAACAAATACATCCTTGATGTGTTTCCCATTGATTTCTTCGGAGAAACACCCAGGATGATTGGTTTGTGTCCCACAGGATAAATTGCAGACATCAGCTTACCCTGTAAAGGTAAAAACACCACTGATCCTCTGTTGGAGGTTTGCTTCAGTGTGGAAAACAAGCCTTAAAAAATTAACCAGAGCAGCAGTGTGGACGAACTGGTGCACATTTCCAAGTTCTCTATCTGAACAGGCATTTGCTAAGGGGTTTCTGGTTTTCTTGGCTGTGATTTAAGATTATTGCATACTTTCTCAACCCTTTACTAAAAATATGCTCGGTTATAACCATGAAATGCGGCAGCACATTTGTTGCAGTCTCTGAGGATGGTTTCTTATCTGTCAAACAGTTTAGAAGACAAACTGGCACTGAGACAGCTCACCTGTTTCCTATGGTTACTTGACTAGAAACTCCATCACAAGCCTTGCTGTTCCATCTAGGACAAGTGTTTTGAGATAGAGCTCAGGTGTACATGTAAACAGGTCACCTTGTGCTAAAATGCCATTTCATTTTCAAGCCAAGCCAGCTGGCTTTGGACAGAAAGTTCTTTTCTACTTGCGTGGGCAAACTTTATCGCCTTCCCTTCTTTTTTTTCTCTTGCTGTCACATTACTGCAGAGGTGGTGGTGGCTGATAGCAAAGTGAGGAACAGTGTTCAAAATGTGTCCATCTTATCCGAGATAATAATGCCTGCTCCTCCAGCCATGTGTTGAATCAGTTCAAGTATCTTGCATTAGATGGAAGCAGAGAAAGATTACCTGAGACTTAGTTGAAGGAATTGAATAAATAGGAAAAACATCCAAAGTTGTTGTGTTTGATCCTGTGTTTACTTGGCCCCAGTCATAGCTTGAAATGGTCCAGATTGATCCTGGCTTTGGAACTTTTGTATCTCTTGTTCCAATTTAGCAAATCCTGTTGTATCCCTGGTTGAAAAGAAGCAAATTTCTTCTTAGCTCTCCCACAGGGTGGAGTCAGAAAACTAGTGTTATCTGGGAGGAAAACTTAAACTTTGGGATTCTTAGATTTATTTATTGTTGGTCTTGGGGTTTGTCTTTCCAGTTTTGGTTTGGTTTTGCTTTTGTTTTCTCAGAAAGATACAAGTTCATCTTTAAATTAGACTCTAAAACAGTCTTCAGACTTCTCTATAAAATACTGTTCTATATAGTCAATGGAAAGTCTGTTAATTCAAAGAGTTGACCAAGAAAACTACACCACCTAAACAAAGAGTAAAATATGCAATAGCTATGGTTCAACCAGTGGAGAAATGGTTTGAATTGGTTTTATTAGACTTTAGCCAAGCTGAACCATCCCCAACTAGGTTAAAACTGTTACTGCAATGGAAGCCAGGCTGAATTCACCATGCCTTAGCTTCACCTTTCCCCTGGGGAGAAGAGGAGGAAGCTACCTCCAACCACCTCACATTTCATGCAGAGGGAAAAAGCTAACACATAGAGACCTGTTATCCCCAAGCTAATTTGTCCACGTGTCCATACCCCCGGTTACACTTGTTTATGTAACACCAGTTTAAAAATGATGCTTTCAGGGTCTGAATACATGAATGAGTGATCTGCTGCACGTCCTGACATGCTTGACAACTCACCACGCATCAGCTGAGCCGCAGTAATTGACCATGTGTGTTTGTTTGTAGCCCGTGGCCACCTCGGGTGGAAGAAACCAGTTCAGACTTGGCTTTTTCTTGGCCCTGGGGTTAGGCTGACACATGGAACCTCATGGTGGCTGCAGGCTAAAGAGCAGCACGCTGCAGTCACCCTGCTCCTGCTGCTGAGTGGGAACTTGTTAAGTTGCTGGAACTGGACAGCATGCCTGAGCTGTTGGTTAAAATGGGATAATTGAGGGCATAAATCAGGTGTTAGTTCAGTTCAGTGCAAGTCAATTAGGAATGGATTTAAGGTAAATTGACACAAATCACTCTTTAGTCCAGAATAAAAGTGGCTAGCCAGCACTAGCTTAACTAAATCCAACACAGATTAATCTAACAGAAATGGAAAGATTTTCAGCTAGACATAAAATCCCAAAAATCTTATGTGCATCGCCTAGGGCATGTACACTCAGTTCAGGCAACAAATACAACTGGACACATAAAAAAAGAAAGTGAGCCAAATTCACAGCTACCTCTGCAGACAACAGAGGGAGAGGGACAGAGGTAACTGTGAAAGCAGCAATGCCTTCTCTGGCTCTCCTAGAAGATTGGCTACATGGTGTTATTTCCAGTTGTAAACTGCTGAAGGTAAGAATGGGTATGCTTCATTGTCTCAGAAAAGTGCACTCTGCCATCATTTAATAACAAATATGCAACAATGCTAACATGATCCTGGTAAAAGTCAGTTGTGAAAAAACATGGAACAGCTGAGTTTAATTCTTTCAGCTTGCTGAGAGGTATTAAGGGTCAGAAGAAGATCTCAGTACTGAAAAGTAAACCCAGGTTTCTTAAATTTCAATAAATGAAGTTTTTCGTAATTCAATCTAGCAGAATAATCCCTAATGAATAAAAAACAAATAAGGCTTGATTTTCTCAGATGGCTTCACCCTTCATCCCTAGAAACTGTTACTGAAATTAGGGAAGCATAGTTGGGATTAGTCATATAGGGACAATTTTTTTAAGCCTTTACCAATGGGAGATGGACTTCAATGAAGGAATTTGTCCCCCTAGTTCCCATTTCCTGGCTTAGTTATCTCTTCTAAGAAATTCTTTCATGGAGAACGTCCGTGGGAAACTACTCCAAATTCTTTGTGTTGTATGAGATTTTTAGAAGACTCTTATGGAGCAGCATCCCACTAGGGAGGAGGCAAGATGAATACACACAATAAAATTACAGTTTTGTGCCTACAACATACTACGTAGTCCTAGCAGCAAGCCATGCTTCAAATTTATTCCTATGTGGCTGCTGAGAACCAGTAAGGAGTCTTCCTGCAGCCTGTGGGAAGAAATGCAGCTTTTCCTTTGCTTATCCATCCAAGGTAAAGACATCTCATCCTCCATGATGTGGGGCTTGTCCTGTAAGAGCCCCTTGCCATAGCACCCATTCTGTTGACTGTTTTTTTTTTTCCACCCCCCCTCACTCCAAACAGCACTGTGTGCACACTGCACAGTTGCAGCAGACCACACATTTTGAACACAGGAAAGAAAAAAAAAAATAAAAAGGATATTAACTATCAGGATAATTGAGTGTTGGAAAGAAAGTTGCCTTCAGCACTTTGTCCAGATTAAAATCTCAATCAGTACCATTATCTGAGAAGTATCTGCAGTGACACGTGCATGCTCTGCATCTCCCTCAGCGATCTGGCTGAGAGTGTTTGCAGAAGCTTTAGCAATTTCTTGAGGAAAGATGCAAGTTCATCTCTACATTAGACTCTAAAATGGTCCTCAGACTTCTCTATAGAGACCCTTACAAGTCTTCCATTTATTGAAAAGCTGAAGCCTTGGTCTATGTGGAACAGAAACTTCTAAAGCAGCAGATTGAAGTACTCCATGTAAATTGAGCAATTCCTGTTAGCACATGTCGGCTAAACCAGAGCTGCCAATCAGCCAAGCTGCTGCTCTGTGACAACAAACATCTGAGGTACTGGAGCTTGAAGTTAATCGAAGTTATTTATTTTACCATGCAGAACTAAGCCATCAGCCACTGCTCCCACAGACATGGTTTTCATCTTCCCCTCAACCTGGGTATCTGTGATTTCTCTAGAAGAAAATAAATGTTACGTACTTAGCCTTAATATTAACCTTAAAAATTCAGCTATTCAGTTGATGCTTATTCTGCCTCTAGTACCAAATTATGCATGCAAGCATTATTTGAGGAGCACTGAAAGAAGAAAACCTAAACCACAGCTATTGTTAATTCAAGACCAAGCACTTTTGTTTGTATCAACATGAAGTAACCACGACCACAAGAACTGTAGCTAATACTGTTTTCCTCTCATCATGTTAGTAATCTGAAAGGTTCCTTCAGAGAATTGTTAGTTAAGGAGTGCTTCAATGGAAGACTAACCAGACCAAGAGCCAAAACCATGGGAACTAGCAATAGCAAGTAAACCCCAGCACCACCAGTTATTCTCTTTTTCTCTGGTGCATGTTTTTGTTCCTGTATCATGAAAGGTGAAATTATTGTTCAGGTACCATTGCTGTAAATCTGGACCAGTTCCACTGACTGTTGACAGCCACTGCCTCTATATGCCCTGGGGATTCATCCTATGCTTCATGCTCTGTGTGACTCCTTCTAAACAATGTATAGCTGATCTCTTTCTTCATGCCAGCTTGTTTGTGAGCCATGCGGTGGTGTAATGCTTCCAACTTCCTTCTGTGTCCTGAAAATTTTGGCTCAAGTCTTGCTTGTTTGCCATGAGAAGGTTCCAAAATAAGAAACGCATTCATTCCTGCTCCTTTCTCTTCACATGGTTACATTTAGTCTCTCTTTTAGTGCTTTCCTCTCATCACAAGGCTGGAACTATAGGCAGTTTTACTGTTTATGGAAAATATAATTTATGTACTGTCCCAAAGATTTGCTCGTATTGGAGCTTTCCTTGACCAATCTGACTTTATAGCCCATAGCTTTAGGTTCAACTGATGATTCCCTTTTTTCCCCTCACTGTTTTGGTTCCTTAGTTTTAGCACTGCTGACACAAACAGTGCATCTCAAAAGGCATCTTTCCTCTGGGCTCTGTTGACTCGTTAATGTGGTTAAGTGTCATCTGAAGACCGGGGTGACAGCTCTCTTTGCTTGAAATTGTGACATTCCCGTATATGATTTATTGTATCTGAAGGAAAGCACAGTTACATCTGCAGGAAAGTGAAGAGGAGGCATGGGAAAAGGGGAGTTGGAGTTGTGGCTGTGAAGGGGACTGGAGAACTTCACATTTAGGTTCCTGCACAAGATGTAATTTCCAGCTGAATAGCTCAGGCACTCACACAGCTTCACTTTGGCCCCAGCTGTGCATTAAGTGCAACCAACATCTCTCTTAAAACCTGCTCACAGCAACCTGACTTGATGTGACTGTTTTGTTTTCAGTAAAAGGCAGAGAAAAAAGTTGCTTTAGTAAAAGAGCTGATAGCCTGCATGAACTGGATTGGAATATTCCATCCAGGTTCCTCAGAAGTGAACCGATGTAGCTGGGAAAATGGCAGATGAATCTGACAGATTGCAAATAAAGTTTTACTGGAAACAAGAGACACCAAGTCCATGAGTGTGTAGCTTCTGGTACTGAATTATTGGTACAATCCCAGCTCTTCACAATGAATCACATTTTCCTCCATTCAGGATTAATCAAGATATCATTTAGATGTAGTCTCAGACAATAAGCACCATGATATGGATGTCAAACTATTTTAGGTCAGAAAGTTCTCTATTTTTAGCTTATCTATTCCATTATAGGACTAATGCCTCAGATTCAGAAAAGATAAGTGTCACAAGATATGAGCAAAATCCTGACCACATGGAGGGTCAGTGAGAGTTGTGCTGTTGACCTAACAGGGCCAGGATTTCACCTGATGGGTCCATTTTAATTAAAGCTTCTTCCTGTTCAAATTGTGGCTTTATCCTCAGTGACTGAGACAGCTACTCAAATTCCTGCTTTTAAAATGCTTTAAATGTTCCAGAAATGTTGCAGATGGGGAAACATAAGAGCTGGAGAGGAGGGCTACGTGTTTTGAGTGAAAGGAAAAAAGATGTCCCTGATTCACTGCACCATGATGCAGGCTGCCTAGTACACAGTATTCTACATTCTTAGTTGGTGCTGTAGATCCTCAATATCTTGATATATAATTCCAAGATAAGCAAGACTGAATTTTGTGTATGTACTTAAGAGATCAACATACCTGGTTTCTTATATTATCCAGGGGCATGAGCATGTAGAGGTACTTAGGCCATGCTTCCTTTGTTAACATTAACCAGTAACACATGGTGACATTTCTTAGGTGAAGCAGTCTTCAAAATTAAGACAAGATAAAATTTTAGGAATAAAACCCCCACAAAGATATCCATACAAAAGGGAGACAGCCTTTCTTCTTAGTTAAAGAGTTGGACTGCACAAGCAGACTACATGTGCACGCTCACATTCATGGCTCAGAATTCAATGTGGACAACCAGATGTCACATTATTCAGCTCCTGCAGAAATCCACAGAACCAGTGAAGACTCCAAACCCTTTGCTGCCCAGAATGAGTCACTGCCATCCAAAACAGAAGAGAAACTCTGGGTAAGCCTACATCAGGGATAGCCAACTGGAGGCCCCCAGAATTTGGACCAAGCCCACAAAAGCAGTTTTCTTTGGCCACTGAGGAGCTGGCTGGCTCTGAGGCCAACCATGTGGTGTTGCTCTTTGTGCTTGGGGCAGGATGCACAGTAAGTTGTGTCTGCCCCATCTCCATGGGCTCAGCTAACTTGCCCTAAGCAATAATAAAAATGGCTTTGCAAATCCTCTGCAAGTTGACTGTCCTTGCCTACACGCTTTCCTGCATGCAGATGAAACCTTGCTTTACTCATGGTCTGAGCTGGCCAGAGCCCCGAGCCCAAGCTAATATCCTGCCTCTCAGCAGGCCACAGCAATGTGGGCATGTAGCACATTAGCTGCAGCTACATGGCTTCTGGTTCTCTTGGAGAGCAGCCAGAGTAAGCTCCTATCTGCCTTCAAAAGACCCTGTAGACATTGCTTGTGTAGCTGGTAGTCAGAAGACCTATGACAGGAGTGGAAAAATACTGCTCCTGCAAAGTGGAAAGCAGGAGCAGAGCTTGTGCTATACAATCTCTCAGTGCCTTTTCCAGCTCCTGGGGATCTCCACTTTTGAGCAAGGTTGCAGACTCTGACTTGCTAGGCCCAGAAGTCAGCAAGTTCTGCCTTTGCCAGTGTGTGCCAAACATACAAATGCCCACGCAGAGGATCACAAAGTACCTGCCTACTTGAGATTCAGTCAGTCATTCTCAAAACCCTGCCTAATTTCTCCTATTAAGTTCCCTAATCTCCAGGCTACCATTCCTTTTTAAACTGCCCCGTTGATTTAGTAGCATCTTTAAAAAGAGCATTAAAATTATCCCCACTCTGCAGCACTGCTCTGGTTCATTAATTACTTCACGTTACCCACATAAAACTTGGAAAAGCTAAAGAAAATTGCAGCTCTGACTTGCAATAGCTATCACATTCTCTGATCCCAGAGTCAGGGACTGGCTGTACTCTGCAGTTCCAGCCCCTGCCCTCAACGCTGGCTGCACAAATACACTCAGAGCCATTCCCTGCTTTGAAAATAATTACACCACCACATTGTGTATTAGGGCTCTTTACACTTGGCTCATAAGAAATCTCTTTCAAGATGTAACAATCTGAGTGCAAATCAGCTTTCGGGGTAATTTTGGATTCTTTTTAGACGTTTTCTTCCGTCCTTTCTCAGAGGAGGAAACACTCACGTGGCCCTCTGGTCCCTTTCCTCAGCCATGCAGTATTACTCATCTCTGTAATAAAAAAAAATATTATTTTCTTTTAGAAATCTGTGGATACTGCAGACTAAGTGAGGGCCCTCCTGATCTATTAAGGTGTCCAGAGCTGGACAGGAGATAACAAGCATCAGAACCACACTGCCAATTGATTGCACTTTGCTTAAATCCACAGTGGAGGTGGGTGGCACCTGTCCAAGCTGGCATGCTAGGAAATCTGGCCCCAAGGAGTTTCCCAGCTGGGAGCAGCAGTGCTGAGAGCACCTCTTCCCTGGGACATCTCACCCTCTCAAACTGGGCAGCTTGCAGAGTAAAGCTGAGTATCAATTGCCTGTTCCTCAGGCTTAGCAGAAAGGGAACAGCAGAGTGATCATCTCCCCTGTGAGTCAGTGCTGCTTGCTGGAGGATGCATGACTCATGGCTGCCTCCCTCCCCCACCTCTCTGCCTCTCCTCCAGCCCCTCCTGTTCCCATCCCACCTTTATAAAATCGATCCTTATTCCTTAGTCCTTCCCACTGTTGCCTTCTTTCCTATAATACGCTCAGAGACAGGGAAAACTTCACAGGACTCACATTTTCATATTAGAAAAAACAGTGCTACTCATTTTCACCACTCAGGTATAGGTCTTCCAGCCCCCCTGGACACACACAGAAGCTGTGCAGCCACAAACCCAAGTGACTTTCCAATGAGACCAATTAGAAACAGCAATTCTCTGCTCCAAAACGTTCACTCTGGGCCACAGGGAACATCTCAGTGTTCTCCAGCCCTCTGCTCCCCACCCCGCTGTTACCATTTCTCAGGGGTGTATCTGTTACAAACCCACTCCAGTAAATTGTTATGAACACAGATTAAGGAGAAGCAGTAACTGCTGATTGAACCAGGAGAAGAATCAATGAGCCAGTGTTAGAAACCAAGGAACAGAGTACTTTCCCCCCCATCAGTTCCAGTGCAGTGGTGTTCACTTTTTGCTTCCTGACTTTTACAGGGGGCCTGGTTATTCACACCTTACCCCACTGGGCTAATTTTCTTCACAAAAACAGAGAACTGGCTGCTTGGGATCACTCAGGGAAGCAGTCAGGAAACAAAAAAGCACTTGGATTTCATGCCATAGGAAGGACAACCAACTGTAATGCAGAAACGGTGACAGGAGAAGGCAGTGGCCTTTCCACAGGGAAGAAAGTGGGGCTTTTTTTTTTTACCTTTGGGGACCTGCAGAAAATAACAGGATACAACTTTTGGAAACACAAGCTCATGAATTAGTGCTGGGTGCCAGATTTGCAACACAAACTTGCTGATCCCAGACTCCAAAACCCAAGCCAGGGCTACAGCCAGCAGCAAGAGCTGTTCCCATCGTTTGGGTGGAGTGGTCAGAAGAGCCCTAACCCCTCCGTGGTGGGGTCTTTACTGGCTGTGATTACCTGGAAAGAGACCCAGCCAGAATTCAAGCTCTGCCTGGGTCTCTAGGTGGGACTGCCAAGCAGGCAGTAAATGCAACATCTGCTCAGCAAGGAAGGTGATCTCCCCACAGGGAGGGACTTGCCCTGCCTCAGCCCACGCTGTGTTTTCCAAGGAAAAGAGGCAGCTCAGCATCCAGTGCTCTTCAGAACAGAATGTCTTTTGCTGGCAATAATCACACGCTGCCATCAAGAGTAAAACTAGCCATTAGCCAGCCAGGCCATGTTTCTCTAGAAGGTCATTAGAAAACAGCTAAAAACCAAAACCCCAGCGCGTTTTGGGTGAGTTTGCGGTGAGGTTTTTGCGACTGCCGGAGCTGTGCTGCTCGTGGCAGTTCCAGTGCCACCCCCAACACAGACCCTGCTGGTGGGGGACCCATCAGGGGAGAAAAGCCACAAGATCAGCTCATCCAAGCCCAAAGATGGGCAGTGGTTACAAGGAGAGGGCACGGCCAAAGCATCTGGTGGGTAGAGTGATTCAGAGAAAATGCCTCAGCTTTTTAAAACTGTCCCTGCCTGATGGAAATGCCAGACTGGGAGCAAGTCTGCTCCAGTTTCTCCTGCAGTGAACTCTTCTGCCTGGAGCTGATTGGGATGAGCTCCTTACAGGGCAGCCTGCATGACACATCTTTGCCCCAGCCTGAGTGAGCAGAGGGCATTCCTTGGGGCAATCCCTGCCTCTCCCTCAATCCCCTGCACCACCACACACACGGAATAAGGCACGGTATAAATAACAGCTCTGTCTCCCTCCTGCCCTAGAATGCAAGCAATTTAAACCAGAAGTCTTTCTGAGGAGGAAGAGCAGAAAGCCAGTGTTTTGAAGCCACCTTCTTCTCACTTGTTAACATTAAGCCCAGCCTTCTGCTCATAAATAATGCATATGGCCTCTTTTTCCTCAATTACACAGCAGTGTCAGATTCCACACTCTGCCTTCCCAGAGTCACTTTGTCTCTCCTGGAGACAGCAAGGCCCACTTGGATGTCTGCAACAGCCACAGAATCATTAGACTTGAAGAGGATCCTCTCCATACATCAGTTAAAAAAATACACAACACCTTTGCCTTGGAATTCTGGTAATTATCCTTTGGTGGACTGAAGTCCCAGCTGGCAGTATCTTTACAGTAAATAGGTTTTGCCTTATCACAGCACTAGTGGCACAGATTCTAAAGACACTCCAGGATGCAAAGATGAGATGAGTAAGAGGGTCACTGCATTGCTCCTGAGCTGGAGTACACACAGCTGAGAATTAAGACAGTTGTCCCATGAGCCTAGCAGGAAGATAGAAAAATCATGGGGGAGCCAAAGATATGAAAACAAAAGAAAACAACCCCTCTTCCTCTTTTGCCCACCATCTTTTTTTATTAATCTCACTGAGATGAGAAGCCAAGACTTCTGTCTTGTTATCAACAGCTTGCTGTCTATAGATACTGACTCATTCCAGAGAGGCTGCTTGCTTGTATGCCTTAAACTAGGCTGCCAGAAAATGTTAGACTGAAGTACTGCATGCTATAGATTGACAACACTTAAAACCTAGATGGTCAAGCTACTGATATAATTTCCATACTCATTAACCATGACATCTCCAGTTCTTCCCCACAGCATTCTGTCAGATTCAGCCAGACCAAGAACCTGTCTTAGCTGCCAGAAATCATTTCTTTACTCCTCCATGGATTGGCATCGCCTGAACGTACTTTTACCCCTCAAAGCAGAAGTTTATAGCAATCTCTCTCCCATTTCCCAGCTGTGCATCTTGCCTTCCCTGCACACACACACACACACAGTCTATTAGCTGTCCACAGCTCTGCCCATCTAGCTGGCAAGCTGCCTGTTCACAAGCTGCTCCAGCAATTGCCCTTGAGCATAAGCCAGTGCCAAGTCCCCTCTCAGGAGTTCATGCTCCATTCTAGCACTAACACGATCATACTGGATGGCTTCACCCCACACACTGCTGACAACAACTGCTTCCAGACCCCAGGTTTGCTGATGGCAATGAGCTCCTGAGTATTTTCCAGGCTAATGTTTGCCAGGTTCTATTGCCAGAGCCGTCTCACAGACCAGCACTCTGTCAATGGCAGTGTTAGGCTCACAAATGTAGTGTGACACAGGAATCTAGGGCTCTTGTAGCTCTTGGTATGAAAGACTGTTCCACACATAATGTGACACTGGAGAACAAGCAGAGCCACAGAAGCAAAAGGTGGGTGCTGGGCTGGGCAAAGAACCATTATATGGGCATTTTGAAAGGCAAGAAGTTTCAGTTTGGGGTGAGCAACAGCATTTCTGAGTAACTTTTCTTACAAGGAGAGTAACTTTACCTACTAAGAAGTCCCATCTGTGAAGGGGAAGCAGCTTCTCAGGCTCCTGAATGCAATGCCAAAGTGTCAGAGGCTGGTTCACCCTCAGAGCTTCGTAACTGAAGTCCCATTTGCTTTGTGGAAAAAAAAAAAAGCAAATAAAACCCCACCTTATACGGATTGTGAAAGAAATTAAGTAATTCTGTACCACCAGCTTAGGGTATTCACCTGTAAAAGGGCACAATTAATTTTGGTCCTGAGTGCAAGCCTATGATTATTGCTACCAAGTGCAACGTCATCAACAGGAATGCATTTTAAAAAAATGCTCTCACCCACCTTCTGTCTCTGGGGAGAACAACCCATGTCAGCCTGCACAGTCAGCATCACCACAACACATGCACCAGGGTATCAGGATGCCTGAGGTGAAGCTCTCCCTGGTGCTCTGCTGCCTCCCAAGGCATGTTCCCTGGCACAAGGGGGGCCATGGATTCATGGCATGCATCACGTACCCTTGATAACTCCTGCCCACCCCCCACACATCAGAGGTCAAATGACTCCTGCTGGTGTCAGGCTGCTCAGCTTCTGGGAAGAGTGGAAAGATGCTTTGCTTTACTTTCTAAAGTGAAAAATACATGTGTGTTTTGCTTGATACATGAAAACGGTCCAAAGACTTCAGAATGAAGCTGCTCAAAGGAACAAAGAAGAAGTCTTTCTGACAAACTCAGAACCCAGTCAAGAACAATGGGGCTTAGATTTAAAACACAACACAGAACTGAGTTCTTCCAGTTCCTGGAAAATGTGAGTACGGGACTGGTACATTTTTTTAATTCACTATTATTATCTCCCATGGACATTCATCCTGGTCTTAACATCTTTATTGTCCACATAGAGCAAGCTTCCTCTCAAACAGAAATGAACGTTCCAGTATATTTCCTTAGACAAAAACAAAAATCAAACAAAAAAGACCCCTTTATAACTTTTTTTTTTAAACATACACTTCATGTTGCGATTCAAAGCGCTCTTTGTTTCAGTAACTACAAATACTGAATTTTACAAAGAAAAAGAAAGCAAAAGTGAGAGAAAGAAAACTTCTGTCATAAACAGGTTAAATAACAGTTTAAATAACATTTGCAGTCTTAGCTCCAGACTGATTACTCTGAGAGACAGATACCAGGTAAAGTCAGGGTTGTTTTACCTCAAGGACAACAGATCTTTGTCCTGTAACCTACAGTCAATATAAGTAGTCTAAATGTTGTCATAAATTTTTGAAAAAACACTCTACCAGGGACACAAATATAAGACTTTCTGCTCTTATATTATAGCAAAGTTAAGTTAACTACAATTCAGTTCTTCAAAATGCAAGACAATCATTTTGCATGCTATTCATCTGATGTAAAAGATCTTTTTTTTTTTTGTCTGCATTAGTCTTAAATCCTTTGAACTCATTAGCAACGGAGTCCAGTATTATCTTAAAACCCTCTGCATGATGAAGAAAAACCCCTTGATGAGGAAAGTGAGACCCTCTCCCAAAAAGAGAGCAATGGCCAGAGCATGCAGCAGGGGAAGGGCTGCTGCCCCTGAGCCCCCTGTGCCTCATCTTTAAACAAGGCTCAGTTAATCAGCCCTCCTGCAAAAATGTTGGGTGACCTCTGGTGAGAGATGCAGTATAAATCCACATGAACATTTCCTTTTTATTATCTGTAAATACTCTTGGATTGGTTGAAATTGTTCCTGCCACTGATAGCACTGATCTCTGAAGAGATAAACATGAGCTGATTGATGACTTGCCTGCAGGATCTATTTCAACCACCCCCAGGCAAGATATTTTCCATGTGGGTAATAATAAATCTTACTATTGAATGTCATCAAATAAGAGCAAATTATAGCAAAAATAGGCACAGTTATGTATTTCTTATTATATCAAAGAAGATTTTTCAAAGCTTGGAGGAGCTTTCATTTATGTGCACAATTTTTTTGTAATTTAATCCTATTGCCTACTTTTAATATATATATTTGTAAAAGCCTTGCACAGTCAAGCAATGACTGTCTCCTCAAAATAGCCTCTCGTGTAGTCAGGTCTGGAAGGTAAGCTTCTCATTCTGACTGGGAACAAGAACAACATCCATTCTCAACAAATACCAGGGCTCCCTTTATTACCACTTTTTACATGGTATTTTCAGGTATCATTAACAATATTTTATATATTTTATTTGCAAAGGAAGCAAATGGCATCCTTCCTTGGCAGTTAATAGAAAGGGTTTGAGGAGAGAGCTGTCATTCATTCTTATTGCTCCCAATTCTTTTCTAAAAATGATTGTAGAGTTCCAGGGAAAAAAAGTTTTACCTTCATAATGAGAACAGCATTGAAAATGCTCATGCCACCTTATTTGTGCCAAGCTCAGAAATGAAGATCTAAGCAACTTTCTAGGATCTGTTACATACAATAAAGCCACTGCTTTGTACCAGCATGGCTGTGCTGCAGAGGAAGGAAAATGTGCAAATCCAAATCTCACATTCAAGATGTAAGCACAAGAAAAAGCTGTGAAGACAAGATTACAGGTTGTCCACTTACCAAATGTTGTATTTCACCACTTTATTATCTGTACAGTATAAAAAAAAAAAATCTTTGTTCCCAGATTCAATAGACCAGACCAAGAAAATGTGGAAATACAGGAAAAGGACTGAAGAGAAAAACTAATATGAGGCAGCATCTTCCTCTCTGTCCTCAGTCTACAGAGCTGGGGGAGAGAAGTGCTCGTGAAAGCAGCAACCTTGGGAAAAAGCAACAACTTGGGAGATCTGTCCTGTGTGATCTCTCCTCCATGCAAAAACTACTGCTCTATTCTGGGTGTTGTTTGTGGAGAGCAAAGATGGTGAGGAGGAAAAAGAGAAGGAGAATATAAAGGAGATGGGAGAGCTGTGGAACATGAAGGGAATTTATCACCTGCTTAAGGACTGAATAAACTGTTGGATGTAGCCAGCAGGACAAGTACAGGATTTTATAGAGCCCAGGGAAAGCCAGTCAGGAGCTCAGAGGCCAGGCAAGAAGAGACTCTGCCACATGGCCTTGGATCTCATGAGTCAAACTGCAATTCACTGAACAGGCAGTTTGGCACTAACTTGGGGTGCAGAGCACAATTAGCACAATAAACAACAAAAATAAATCAGCCTGGATAAAAGGGTGGCAATTCTTGTGATTTCATTTGCCTTCAAGCTGCCGTGGAAAGACTTCTTTTCCATAGTTGAAATGGGAACTGTTAAATGTTGGCATGAACTAGAAAACCCAGATCAAGATTTCTAGGCCTTCTTGTTACAATTCAAGCAGGATTTAGCATCCAGGTGATTTCTAACACCATGAATATATGTTGAGCTCCCATAGAAAGAGGCATTTTCCTCCTTAAGGCAGTTTGAGCCTACAGCCTGTCCTCAGAAAGAACACAGGTGACACTGGGTGAGCTTAGAGTCCTGTTACTAAAGAGCATCATGTACTGTAGCTTGAAAGAAGAGACTAAATTACCCCCCTAATGCCAATTCTCCTCTGCCATTTCATTAGCTTTGTGCACCTGAATCGTAAAGAGAGAACCTTCATGTTTGTAACAGAGCTGAGAGAAGCTTCACAAAGCTCTCCATGGACCATAAAAAAGCCCTCTTGGATGTACAGCTGTCAAGTCAAAATTGGTCACAGAAAAGATGAAAAGGCACCATCTGGAAGGGTGGAGATCAGAGGTGCTAAGTTCTCTTCCATAGCAAGACCACCTTCAATTTCTATATCTCTAATCATAAAGCACTGGTCTTATCCAGGACTGGGTTCATGGTGCACACTGCTGGTGAGACAGGATTAAGGAAAGCTACTGAAAAACTTTGGCCCTCCCCATTAAGATTTAAAGCTGTAAGCTTCCAGGCAAAGCAAGCAAATATTTCTTCTTCAGCACATCTGACTAACACAGGTCATCTCTGCTACCAGCTTGTGGTTGACAGACAGAAGCACTTTTCAGAAGCCTTCAGCATGAGATATACAAGAAGGGAAGAAATAAAAGACTTGGGTTTATTAGTTTGTTGTTCTCCAGTCCCAGTTGTTACAGGACAGGCTCTATGTTATTGATGGATTCATTCAGAGAACATTTTCTCCCTGCCCACGTAACTGTGCTTCAGATTGAAGCCAAAGCTGTATGGGGGGTTATAAAAGCTGCAGACATTTCTCAGTACCATGTACCACTCCGTGCTTCCAAAGTGCATATAAGGAGAGAAGCCAGCAAAGAGGAGCTGGCTTGACCTGTGGGGAACTACATCCAATTCTTCATTGTACCACAGTGTCCTCCTATAGCTTCAGCAAGCCACACACTGGAAGGTACAACTGTGAGAAGGGGCAGAAAATTCACAAGCACAGTCTGCCATTAACTCTTCCAACAAGCAGCTTCTGTATTCTTGGAAGGGTTTATTTTAGCCTAAGATGGAATAAAACGTGGCATTACACCCTGACCATTTCTGAGCAGCTCTCCAGCATCACTGACCCATACCAGGTTTCCATGTAGCACAGTTACCATCTCACCTGCAGTTCACAGCACATCAGCCTCATCTCCAATACACGTGTTTGGTCAAAATGACTGTGCCCACAGGGACCAATTTATTTTTCCATCACCTGTAGCTTCCTTCATTTTATGCAGGAAGAAGCTGGCAGCTTCTAACAAGGAGTGTTATGAATAGTGTGGTAACGCCTTTTTTCATCCCTGTTAAATTTCTCATTTCATCTTGTGAAGTCAAACCCTGGTTTCTGCAAAGTCCCTGAAACAACCTACATTGATTATAATTGGATCTGCAGTTGGACTGCATGTATTCTATCTCCAGTTTTGCAGATTCATTGCCTACTACTACTGCTGTCTTCCTACATTTAGATCATTATCCCACTGCCCTAGAGGTGGTTCTGGCAGCAGGAGGTTGTGACAGTCCTGACACAATACACAGGGGAGGTCCCTTCAGTACAAAAGTTTTCTTCCATTCCTGGTTGTACATCAGTTGTGGCTTTTGCCTTGTCCCTGTATTTATTCTCATCCTCCCTCCCCTGTCAGGAGGGAGCATTCAGACAACTGCCAAATTGCAGGGGAGAAGCATGGTGTACAGAACAGAATCCAATATCTTTGGGTGGCTTGTGATTTGTATTCTGTGTTACAGAAGCCAGTAAAAACAAGCCCAAATACCAATTTATTACTTAGGTCAGACCATTTCCACATAAGCATGGTAATTCTGAAGTCATGTCTGACACCTTATGATGTTGGCGTATAAGGAATAATACTGCAGAACAGAACTCCATGAAAAACGCTGAGGCTTCACCTCCACAAACAAAGCTGCAAATTCCATAAAGGTGAATCAAGTCATGGCTGCTGAGCATCTCCTCAGCATCTGGACACCTTCACAAATCCTGTGACAAATTTGCTCTTCAACTAAAACCAAGAGCCAAGCCAAGTTCATTGGTATGAATACTTCTCCCACTTCTGTTACTTACCTGTTACTCCCATTCCTGTTACTTGGTAGTAACCCATCTGCATTTCACACTGGGCTTCAGCAGGACAGATGCTGCTGCTCAGCTTTGCACCCTTGGCACTTCCCAGTCAAAAAGTAACTGAGGTCACTTCACAGATCAAGCTGCATTGAAAGTTTCTAGAGGAGCACATACTTGTTCCCCCTGTACTGCATATTGCTTTGTCACAAATGTATCTCAACAGTGCTTCATACAGGTTTCTCCCTGCTAATGCATCCCCTCCTCATGGGATTATCTAAGTGCTCTTGGTACAAACCCTCTGATAAGCCTTGCAAGCAGCCAGCAGCACATCTAATGCTATCAGCAACACGTTATGAAAGGAATGTCATGGCAAAGAGCTGCCCAGTCACAAGACAAAAACCACCCCGGTGTTTACAGCAGCGTAGGAAATACCACATTAAAATAAAAGCAGGAGAAGGAAGAGTGCACACTTTGGGGAGGGAAAAAATCCAAACCGCCTCTCAGCTCCTGGTTCCTTTGTCATCAAATCAGTACTTTACAGGGAAGATCTGCTTGGAGCAGAAGGGTTATTGTGCAGCTTTATCTTGGCCTTTAGCAGACAGAACTGACAACCCTGAAGTGGCAAAAACCACTTGCCAAGTGCCACGTTCAGCGAACAAAGGAACCCAACACCATGCACTGAGCAGCAAACTATCAGCTCCCAGGGGAAGTGTCATTTTCACATCCAGTTTGTTACACCAGAGTGGGAGAGAAACTCCAACTGTTTTGAATTCATGTGTCAAGTCAATCATAGGAACAGATAATATTGGAGTTATATAAAATTTCAGAAGGAACCCCCACCCACCACCTGTAACACTCACTCACCACTGTCAGAACAGCTCTGTAACTGAAGACAGCTCTGAAGAGAAGTCGTCCTCACAGCCTTCTGTAAAGCAGATGATGGGATCATTGCAATTTCATTTTACGTATGAACGGAGGCAGAGAATAAGTGTTTATTTTTGTTCCTATCAGAACACTCCACTGGACTCAGTCTATGTGCTAGTTGCTTGGTTTAAGTTTAGAAAAATTTGCATCTGATCCTCAAAACTTGAATTTCAACAGAGTCAGCAGGATCTGCATGGAAGGAAGGAAATACAAACAGGCTGCCCCACAGATTGCTTCAGCCTTTTCTGCTGCAAGGCCTTGCTGTCCCCTGTAGGGAAATCAAAAGAGATCTGTTTAGTTTCCCCCAAGTACCTTAACTGAGCCCCTCCAAACCGAGTGCTTTTTGTTCACATAAACAGATGGTATTGGTGTCAGAGCTGGGAAGTCAGAAGTCAAAATCTACGTTCTAGAGGAGGGAGGGTCCAAGAGAGAGACCAGGAGCCTCCACACCAGCAGACAGGGATGGTCTCAGACTTCCTTCTGGGTGCTGTAATCTAACAAACTTAATCCTGCCCACACCTAATCGAGCCAAACAGCTTGCCCATACCCTGAGGACCTGGGTCTCTTCAGTTTTTCTCCCCCAGAGAATCAGGAGGTTGCACTAAGATAATTTCTAAGCCCATGCAGTAGAGCTTAATGTGAATGATACACCCAAAAGCACTGGTTCCAGGCTCAGACCCATAGTCAGTGCAGAACTTCAGGGCTTCCTGATGCTGTAGTCTCACCCTTGATCTTCCCAACTGCCCTCCTGTCTTCCTTTGTTTGCAATCAGTGCTAAAATCCACCAACTCAAGTTTTTACATTCTGGCACCACACCTACCCTAATTCCCCCATCCACCATATCCCAAATTAAAGCAATGCCAGCCCTGTCCTCTTTCACAACCACTGTGTCAGAGCAAAGGGGGAAAACCACAAGGGGAACAGATGCTGTGGTTTGAAGAAAAAGAGAGAGCAAAAAAGAAAAAGATACCGTTGCTTTCTGAAAGCATCCAGAAATGTTTCTATTCAATTCATTTGGGCCTACACAAGATCAGGGAGACCACAGGACTACTGTGAAGAAAATCTAGGTCACATATGATCACAGCAGCACAGCTGCCATCATCTCAATGGCCATGTGAAGCGAGGACCTCTCTTTGCTGAAGAGGGCTTTTTTTTTTTTTTTTTTTTTTTATCAGTCCAGTTTTACAATTTCTCCTCATTAAGGTCTATTTTCCGGCAGGGCTGTGAGTACATTGGGTCTTCAATGGAGGTGAAGGATTTAGCTATAAATCCCAAAGATGATTCAGTAAGTGGAATTTCTGTAGGATCGTTTAAATAGTTTATAGGCTGCCAGGCAGGATTTTAACCTTCTAACAGTGACAGGAACAGTGTTCCTTTCCTGCTCTTTTGAGTGCCAACACATTTCTTAGTTCCCTTTGTTTCCAATCTGTTGTGGAAAGATACACATTGCTCCCATTTTCATTGAGGAAACAGGAATCTTGTGCTGTTTTAATACACCTGTGAAAACTTCTTGAAAGTCTCTCATTCAGTGCTCTCTTTTTGAGAGGTCAGAGGCTGTGGTCCCTTCCCCCCCTTCAAACAGAGAAGTTAAAATAAATGCATGCACACAAGAAAAAATAAAAAAATAAAAAAAAAAAAAAAAAAAAAAAAAAAGAAAAATAGAATAAACTAGGACAACATAGACCCAAGCCATTAACTTTTTTCTTTAAATCTGAATAGATTCTCTGTCACCCTCCCTTCTACATTTTTCCACACCTGAATAAAATCAGGAAGGATCTAAAGCCCAAATACTGAACACTCCTGCAATTCAGAAGATTAGAGGGAAAGGACAAATGTTCATGGGTGCCATGAAGTTAAGCCAAGCATCTTGGAGCAGCATTCATTAAGGAGCTCTGCCAAAAGTCCTCGTGCAGGCAGCTGGAGCAGGAGCAGCTGCAGGCAGGGGAACAGGAGGAAGCAATACACAGCAAAGTCAGGAAAAAATGCACAGAGGGATCCTGTCAGTGGAAGTGGGGATATTACAGATAAAGCATTAATAAGGATTTGTTCCTCAAAACAAGCAGCCCACACAGCAGAGCAACAGGAAATCAAATCACCTAACTGCAAAGAGACTGACTCACACCTATTGTTAGATCTGGCCATTTGTCTCCAAAGGTTTTGGTGATGCTGCAGCCCTTTCCAAGCCCTGGCACCAGTACAACTGCTTCCAAGTTCAGGGGAAAAGGGGTAACACTTGGGGCTCAAGGCAAAGACTCCTTTGAGTCATGGCTGCTGATGATATAACTTCAGATGTGTTGGAAAGACAGACATCTTAATGCATGGCAGTTGCAAGAGAAAGGCCTTATCTCAGTAGCTGTTACCAGGGACTGTAAGTAACATCCCTGATATAATATTTTAAAAATCTGCCATGAAACTGATCCTATCTGGAGATCTTGTGTGTTATCTAATCCTGGCAGCACAGCCCCTCTACCCTGGATCAATCTCTCCCCTGAAAATTTGGGGGGGGATTCCACTCATCCTTCAGAGGTGGCACTGGCTTCACTGAGGTCTGGGGGGGCTGGATGAAACCAACTGATAATGGGTTCCAGTCACTCTTAGGCTCGGATTTTACAAGTAGCTGAGGAGCTGTGTTACCTGGTTTGAATTCAGCATTCTAATCAGATGAACAAAGTAACTTTCAATCTAATTAGGAGAACAGTAGGGTTTGCTCTTAATCCACAACCATTTAATCTTCTGACTCATTAGTTGAGCACAGGCTCTATGAATATGTATATGTAGAAGGAAAAAAATGTTTTGACCTTGATGAGAATGATAACACACATATAAAGTAGGTGTGCACTCACCTTTCATCACATTTGCTTTATTATGTAGATTCAACCATTCCTATTGCCCTGAATCAGGCTATCCAGAATTATAGGCAATCCTGCAGCCAATTAGGCATCAGAGTCCTGATGAACCATGGAACCTGTAATGATTAGCACAGTATTTACAGGCCTGCTGCCTCCTACCAATTTGCATGCAAATAAAAATGTATCTGCTTTAGAAGGCAGTGCTAGGCAATAAAACCAGAGCACCAACAACTGGGTTGAGGAAGAGAGGAAATACATTCAAATACAAAACATTTGAGCACTAAATAATGTTTTGTTTAGGAACTTGAATATACTGTTTCAATACACCAGTGCCATTCCTGCAGTCACAAAAAAATGATTCAGAGAAGTTTTTGAAAGATTTGATTATACATCCAAAAATATTCAGCCACACTATTTCTAGTGCAGAATCAAAACCTCTCCCATCAGGAAAATTCCCCTCAGTTTATGGAATTATTCCAAACCCCTACAAAAAATAAACTTATTGTCAAATTCTCTGGTTTTCCTCTGATTTTCTGAATTACACTTCATTTCTCCTTTTACTGAAATGAATGAGGGGCCTCCCTTTGACTGCAATAGAATTAGGGCTGCAGAAACCACATCTTGGCCTGTTTTACTCTTCTTGCATTCAACTACAAAATCTCCCAAAAGTGACCCTAACACTTGTCCACTTTCTCTAATGAAAGTTGCATAATTCCTGCTGAAGTCAATGGGAATCAGGCCCAAGTACCTGATGCATTTTGGGCATTACACTTGGAATTTATTTCAGTACAAAACAGAGGCACTAGTTGAGGCTAGATACAACCCTAAAGACCAGGGGTTAGGGGAAAAATCTGACTCAAGGATCTAAGTAGGACTGTTGGGTAGTTGATGCCATGACATCTGAGAGCCATAACAAAGCTGGGGAGGGACCAGAGAAAAGTGGCTTATTCCATTGCTCATTTGGGTTTTTGTCCAAGAGAAGACCAAGCTGTTCCATCAGAGTGGTCCAGAGACAGGCAACTGGAAAAATTGAAGAACATCACAAGAGAACGGACCCGAAACCCCAGACAGGTAAGAAAGTTCCCAAGAAGGACCCCAAATCCTGAGAAGGATCATGTCAGGGGACTGCAACCTCCTGTTGCTTGCAACACCTGTGAGGAGGAGAAGAAAAAGATGGATCTCTGCTATATGAACAATGGAAAATCCAGCTAAAATGAGCAGTGCAAGGCACAGAAGTCAGATAACCCTGTAGACTGACTGGCAGAAGAAAAACAAGGGCTATATTTGCTTTAGTTTTCTTCTCCTGTTCAGCCATTCTCTTTCTACCTGTTTGCTGGCTCCATTGTTGTTTATTTAAAATCCTCCATGGACCAAAAATTCAACACAGGTCCCCAGCTCGTGATGTGAGCCAGTGCAGAAGTGACCTCTTCCCTCAGCAGGAAAGCAAATGCCAGCAGAGAAAAGGGCTCTTGCACTGCAGAGACAGCACTGCCCTTAAGTGAACCAGCACCTACACGTGCAAAGCCTTCACCCCAAGCGGGGAAGACCTTTTAACTTGACTCTGACAGAATCAAGGGGATTAAGGGTACCATTTAACTCTGTCCAACTTCTCAGCTAACACTATCCTTGCACGCACCTCCACTGCTCTTTTGCAGCACGGGGCAAGTTCACTTGAGCCAGCTCTTAGGGCTTTTCTCTGAAGAGCCAACGTAGATAATGCCTTTAATAGGCCATGGAAATGCAACCTAGAAGTGCAGGGAACAGGAACAGGCCCCACAGATTCCAGCGTTTTCACTGAGGGATCACGGTGCTGGACCCAATGAGCTGGACCTGCCACGTCCACAGCAGAGCAGGACTTCCCCACCTAAGCACCACTCCAAAATCCCAGCTTCCGTAGACAAGTTGCTCACAAACATCATCTGTTTCCAAAGGATGGTTTGTGTTGGGGTGAAATGAAACAAGTCCAGTTGTTGCATTTCTTTTTCCCTGTGGAGCAGGTTCAGGCCAAAGAAATTTAACCGCTACTCAGCTGTTTTCTGCTGACATCGCTTGCATTCCTCTCTCTTCTCAAATAACATTTGGAACTCCCTGCCAGATAGTGCAATCTGATATATGCCCTGATGATAGAGGGTGGAGGGGAGGAAAGTACAAGGGCTAATATTTTTCCATTACAAATCTAAATGGCCCAATCTACAGTTTAATCTGCAATTAAAACCAGCAATTTCTGAAGGCTGGGTTACAGACTCCGGGCCAACGCTTGGATCCGAAACCTTTATATGCAGATTACTTTTAGGAGGTTGTGATAAAATTGCTATCAGTGGTATTTTCAAGCCATTAGCCAATACCCAAACCAATGAATTTTAAGCCCCAGACTCTTGGATCTCAAGAGCAGATTTATTCTGCTCAGAGCCATTCAGCTCTGGCAACCAGTCACAGGACCAAAATCCTTATTCAACCCCGATGAGCTTTTCCTTCCCAGGTACCTCTCTGAGATCCTTCAGTCTTGAGATGGATGCTTTGCCTTTCATGAACCCACATCTCAGTGGCTGCCACCAAGAGAGGAAAAAGCCAGCATTTACCACACAAGGGTTTTCCTATACTAATGGCAGGAAATGCCACAAATACCAGGATGAAATAAAAATCCACAGCCCCTCCAAATGCCACATGAATTAGCAAGGTAAGGGCTTAGAATTTCTGGTATTTAGATGTCAATGCTCCTCTATGTGCTTGAAAATTCAGGGGTTTATTACTAGCTCTTACCCACAAATATAGATTTGCTGATTTTTGCCTCCTGATCATGGCAGCAGTGCTCTCAGAATTGTATTCCTCACATATGCAACAGGGATGATCACGTCAGGAAAACAAGCAAACACTGTTTTGGCTGTGGCCCTACTCTGCAGAAGAAGGAAAAACAGAAATAAAAAATGAAATCCTTTCCTTTCTGCTGGGACTGAACCATGCTGAGACACTTGGCTGCATTTACTTGACCATCTCCCTGTGCTTCTCTCCCAGGGCTGGGAGAGCTGAAACACGATGAGAAATTTTTACTCTGCTGTCAGCTGGCCTGAGGACAAGGACGAGAGAGCTCTCTGAGGAAAGACAGTTCCCAAGGGGCTCACAACTAAGAAGTATTTCAGCTGCCCTGCTGTAAAAGCCTTGCTCTCCCCACAAGCACAGCCACAGCTACTGGACGTGCAGCTGGAGCACAGCCCCTGCAAGCTGCATGGACAAGGGGAGGACAGAGCAAAGACAGACTCCTGGATGGACAAACAGCCCCTTTCATCTGTCGTGCCTGGGTGTTAGGGACTGTTTGCCTAGCTCTATGTCCTAGGAGATGGGAGTCTGAAGCTTGGTGTGGGCACCAAAAGCAGAAATGTCCTCAGGCTAAACAAAACCAAGTAAGACTACAGCAAGTTTCCACTTTATGTTACTTGAAAATTTATAACCTAATCTAAATTATACTATCACCAATCTAATTTATTCCATGATCACCTCTCACTCAAGGGTGTCCAGAGGCCAAATATCATTGGAGCGTGACAGAATGTGCCAGCAATGAGCCCTGGGTCCACCCTGTCCCTTTACAGGTCCCTCAGAGCTCCTATTCACACTGCTAGAGACTGCTGGGCTAACCTGATACAGACATTGCTTCATTCCAAGCACTAAAACATCTCTTTGTAAGGGATTTCCAAAGTATATTTATCCTGAGGTGTTCTCCAGTCCTTCACCCCTACAGGGACACTCTTTGGGACAGCAAATACTCAGTTTTCTCTATGCCTTACAGACAGGAGGTGAGTTAGTTGGCTTGAGGCTTCTATGAATACACCAGCTTTTAAAGGGTATGAAAGAAAACTATGACAGAATTCAGTCCTCATTCAAAAGACCTTATCTAGCAGCAGAGGGAGTGAGGAGGGCAGATTCACCTTCAACATGATAATCTCCTGCTAGCTCTCCTTACAGCATTCCCAGCTTCTGCCCTTCACTGGATGCTGAGCGTGAATGTGGGAATGAATCACTGCTGATCTTGGCAAAATACCAGTCTCCCTCCCTTTGCTCCAGCTTGGAATAATCCCAATTTTCCAAATGGCTTCAGTGAATCCAGGATTTAAGTTCAGCTATTAAAAAGTAGCGGGAACCCATAAATCACAGGCTTTATATCAGCAAGCTCTTTGATGCATTTAAAACAATTACTGGGAAATATATGATCTTCCTAAAAATAACTATTTACGTGAACACCAGGAGAGAAGCTACAGTCAAAACATAATACATGGACAATCTAATCTCCACCCCTCAACGCCAAAGGCAGGCATGAGGACTGTCTTCTTTATTCTCTTTTGCTGCCACAGCTGTATTAGAACAGATAATATGCTGAAATGACACTTATGATGTTGGTAGAATAGCATAAAAATTATACAGCAAGTTAATATATGCAGTAAATTAATGAATGCCTGCTTTCAAGTCCAAGCGGGTGGGTATCACCAGCCCATGAGATAAATTTTTCACTCATCATAACTGCTCACAAAATGGCTTATGGTTAGGTTTTTATACCAGGCTTGTATCAGTAGTGACATTGCTTTCCTGCCACTGATACAGACATAGGAGTGTTTGGAACAGACAGAAAGTGCTAACACAAAAACCCATCTAAGAACAAAGCAGATTAATTCATTTGACCGTTCACACCTTGCCAGAAATTTTCACCAGCAAAACTTTTCCAGCCTGCAACTGACAATGTTGCTTTGTCATGGGGTTATACAGGTTTCAGGTTTTGCCAACGTTGTTTTCAGGTCTCCACTACTGCTACAGAGCACAAGCAAACATATGGATGTGGTCTCTGTAACAGCATAAATGTAAGTGGTCACCTCTGCTTCACAGGGGGTTACAAAACATTATTGTACTAATTCAGGTTTAGAGGAGAGAACAGGATTTAAACCAGTGGATCACAGATGCCTCCTGCAGAGGTTAGAGCACACCTACCACCTGACCTGAGTTAGGACAGAGCAGGAAACCACACAGCAGAAGTACATTAGCCCCAGGCCACAGGAAGCACCTGTGCTGCTGGGGCACCAGATGCCAGCTCCATGGAGTATCTGCAGTGGCAGCAGAAACACACAACCTCTCTGCTGTCACCAGCTCTTCTGCAACCAGACAGGACCAACCAACTTCCACCATAGTGAGGATTCCTCTCATTAAAGCCAACAAACCTCAACTCAGCCATCAGTGCTCTGGAAACCAACCCTTACATGGCAAAGTGTAATACAGCAGAGCTGGGCTGGAGAAGCTACAGAGCAGATCAATGCTGCCCTGTGGACCCTCCAGTGTGCAAAACCATGCTAAGAGATACATCCTGCCTTGGGATGCTGGGAACACAGACATTTTTTTTTTACAATGGTAAGAGCAGGCTGAAGCAGGAAGAGGGAGCTCTTCCACTGTCCCCTGCAGAAACCCAAAGATAAACACATTCCTAAGTTTTGTCCTCTCCTTCCTCTTGCCTTTGTTCTCAAGCCCTTCACCTTCTCCTGTCCCTACTTCCATCACCCCCTTCCCCAGGAAAGGGCACATTGCTCAGGAGCTTGCAGTGCTTGCATCCAGCAATTTCCACTTCTGAGCCTCCCTTATCACACCTTCCCAAGGCCACACTTGCTCTATGGTCCAAGAAGCTACCAGGGAAAACAAACACAGATTTAACCTGGTGGGGAGCATCCAGCTCCAAATAAACACAAAGCTGGGAAGCAGGATTCACTGCGGGAAGCACTGAAAAACTTCGGTTTTAGCTTCTTTATGCATCTCACTTTTGACTGCTCTGTCTGCACAAGATTAGTGTTATTGGTACAACCCACTTAGGAAATCTCTGAAAAAGATTCCACCACTGCAGCATGATGAGGGAAGATGTCTTGATTTAAGAACACAGAGTTACTAGAAAGGGAAAAAAAATAAAAGGGTCCCTTACTGTTCTGGCATATCAAAAGGAGACTAATGAACCACCAGTTCATAGAACGACCCTGCTCTTCATTTCAGAGCCAGGCTGGCCTTTTGTGTTAAGGACACTGAATAACAAGAGCAAGAACAAACAGAAAGAACCCTTTCCCCCTGCCCAAAGTAAATTTTGAAATGAAATAATTTAAAAACTACACCCTTCTGCCCTACTTTAAGGTCCACATAAGAACAGATGAAAAGTTTTGTACCATGGGCAAAACTGAATCAAGGCTTTTGATCCTCAAAGATCTCTTAATCGCTTTGCACATCAGTTCTTTTCATTATTTCAAACACACTTGAAGACAGCTACTTTTTTTTCCTCTCTCCTTTTTTTCTTCTTTTTTTTTTTTTTTTTTTTAATATAAAAAGCCTTTTCTGTGTTTGGGCCATTTCCCAGCCAACTGTGGCAGCATGGCAGACAGCTGTTGGTTCTTTACTCACTGTAAGTTTCAACATCTATACACATTGATCTGCATTAGTAAAGCCTAAATAAAAAAAACAAACAAAAAAACGAAAACAAAAAACGATGGCCCTTGCCACCAATTGTGCCAGCTTACAATATCCACCCCTTCACTCTTCTGGTGCTTAAGAACAGTTCCAAGGAAGATTATATGCTTCTGGTTAAAAAAAGAAAGTAGTTGTTGCTGGGATGATTGTTGGGCTTTTTTTAAAAAACAAAGCTTGACTCAGAACTGGAATCTTTGTCACATCAAACCGAACTTAAATTTCATTTCGTGCCTCTGCAATGCCCGTAAGTCAAACCCAGCACACCAGATCACCCATTCTTGCACAAGACAGAGACAGAATTTGCAATAAACCTGTGAGATGAGTGCTTAACTGGACTTAGTTTTCCAACAAATGTGTAATAATGAACCAAAGGACACTGTAAAGTCTTGCTACTTTTTTTTTGGCTCACTGGCCAACTGAAAGGGCAGAGACACTTCCTGAAATAAAGACCATCCTTCGTGCAAGACTTTGCAACAAGAAGACTCCCAAAAATTATAATACAAATTCTAGACAGGAGAGATGGGAGGTGGAGCCAACAGTTAGCCAGCTCCCAAGCCATCAAGGGGGATGGATAACATCAAAACCAAATCCCACCTGGAAAGCTGCATGGAGGCAGCACAGCAAACAGTTTAATGTGTTCAGAGCCTGAGGCACTGTTTAGCAAGTGGGTGGATGCTTTTTGAGCCAGCTTCATCTACCCAAATGGTGTCAAAGCCATTGTAAAGTGACTTGTTAAATTCTGGTCACAATGCAATCCAGAGCCAAGAAGAGCCACCAACAGAATGCTTCTGGCTACACCAACACAAACCAGGCATGTGCCTTGTGGTATTACAAGATGCAGGTAATAACTGTTCACTGCTCTCTCATTCAGTCCAGTCAGTACAAGCTGGAGAGCCTCAGAAAGCCTGAAAGGACCTGACTCCATCTATCAGAATCCTCCATGTTTCCTTGCCATTAAGAAGAGGAAAGAGAGTTTCTGGTGGACACGCCTCTGTCAAACACTCCAGCCTTCTCTGAGCCTCTTCTGGTTTTCCCCCATTTGCCCCCTAAAGGCAGGGGAAGTCTCTGCCTGTAAATAAAAACAGCACCTAGCACCACGCTGTTTGTCCTGATATTTGGGCTTTCAGATTCAGCCACAGTACAACAACACTCAGATCCTGCTCATTTATTCCACTGTACCCGATGAGTCAGATGAAACACAGCTGAGACCACATCAGCCACCACTGCCCCACAAAGCAAGAGATGAGAAAAACCAGACCCCTGTCTGACAACTGTCCTGCCTGCAGGCTTGTGGCTACCTTGCAGGCAAGGAGTGGTCCCAAACACCGAGCCCACGCAGACCTCAGAGTGGGCTGTACACATCCACACAGCAAAAGGAGAAAGATGAGCTTTCTCCTCATCAATTTTTAAGGAGGAAACCACTGCCCAATATTACAGGCATGTTTTCCAGAGCACAAAGCTTGACAAGAGAGAACAAAAAGGGAACTGGGGATTCTAGCCACCTCCCAGCTAGCTTTCCATAATGGGAATGCCAGACACAGGCTGGCAGCTAAGAGTGTGGCAAGAGGGAACTCCTGCTAAGAGCCTCCTTGAGGACATGGCTTCCTCACCTACATGGTCACAGGGATTACTCTCTGTAGATGGCTGCCACTTTGCAACACCTTCCTGCACCTCGGTCCCGTATCTGCCATGAGCCACAGCCAAGTTCTGTGCTTCACAAGGATTTCTATTTATTCTACCTACTAGTGTCTTGCTGCTTGCTGAGCAATTACCAGCTCTGCCCTTCTCAGTGCGTGTTGTAACATTAAACCTTATTTTACTTGGCAGCTAGAGTTCACTTTTAAAGCAGCTGTGAGAAGAAGACCCCTCAACTGATGCAAATAAACATGGTTTTATTTTTAATTTGTAAATTAAAACAAACAACTTGTGTTCCAGGCTGTGCAGTACACATCCATCTCAATAAAACCCCACACAGAGCAAAGGAGACCTTCTGGCCTCTCTCTCAAGCTCCACGAGATGCTTGGTTTTACCCTTGGTATTGCACATTGGTCAGGACAGAGTTTCAGAAGCATCTCTACTCCTTTTTGCATGCTCTCCAAGAAATCTGAGGCAAGAACACCATCTTCATTTAAATAAATGTCTAGCTGGAGGTAGGAACTAAACCTGGAGCATATGTTAAACATACAGAGAACTGAAACTGGAATAAATCTGACTTATCCTTTATGTTGGGGGCAGGCTTGTAAAGACCACATATGGGAGTTAACTCACAGCAGCAACAGCTCACTGTTTCCCCAAGAACAGCAGGTCTGAATGCTCAGTGAATTTTTAACCTAGCTGGCCTAACTGCCCATGGCAGTGGTCTTACTCCTAATAAACTTAAACCATTGAAGCCCTGCATTAAATTGCAAGTTTGTGATGACCTCACCTAGCACAGGCTCTTGGAAGTGCACAAGCAATGACAGATAGACTGATGAAGTGCCTGCAAGCCTGGCATCACCGAGTTGCCACTTCACAGACAGCTCCAGCAACAGGAGCAGTAGCAGCAGATGGAGGAGGATTGTTCAAATGGCAGAGCTGGTCCTTCCTTTGGAGACATACGGCTCTAGCAACAGATGAAAACAACCAGTGAGGAGGTTTGAGGAGAGCAGTCCTGGAACACATGTGAGAAACAAATGCAAGGCTGAGCAGCGAGCGGCTCTGTAGATTTTGTTGTTCCTGGCATGGCAGTGTGTTGGATATACCAGGTTCTTTTTCAAGTACAACCAAGTTTAAATGAAACACCTGATGAGCAAATATTTCAAACTACATCCTCAAGATGGAAGAGATAACCTAGAGCCTGGGTCCTACAGTCTCTAGCATGTTAGAGGTCTCTGCCACAAAGTAAACCCCAAAAGGTGAAGATACATCAAGTATGCACAAAGCTGCCAACGATGTGCCCACACATGCTGCTGCACTACAGGAAGATGCCAAGAGCAGAGCTTTTTGAGTTAGGAAGGCAGGCAGGCAATGAAAGAACTTGAAATTTGTACTAAGTTCCCTTACCACATAAACTGTATATACTTTACATATATACACACACCATATATAATATTATATAACTTTTACTATATATAAATACATAAAGTCAGAACAGTCAAGGCACCAGGACTCAGGAACAC
Organism: Heliangelus exortis; assembly: GCF_036169615.1. Taxonomy (NCBI): domain Eukaryota; kingdom Metazoa; phylum Chordata; class Aves; order Apodiformes; family Trochilidae; genus Heliangelus; species Heliangelus exortis. Next base: position 3,739,897 of record NC_092432.1, read on the forward strand.
ATGGCTCAGTTTATGTCTTCCCCATAGGCTTTCTGCAAAGGTTTAGAAAACCCAGCACCCATCTCTTTTGGGTTGAGGCGCTACATTTATAAAATAATTAGAATCCATTTTCACCAGCATCTGTAGCAATGGAGTTGTTCAGACCACTAATTCCTCTGTAAGCTAAATATTGGTGCTAGAACTGCTAGAGAATGGTGAGGGGTTGATAATCTACAATTGCTCTCTGGCTGGGGGAAAGAAGAGAAAATCATGTTGCAAAATCACAAGTTTAGGATATCAAATGCTGATCATTGCAACTGGAGAGCTTTGCTGGGGAGTTTGGAGATATGAGGCCAGAGTTTGCATTAGTTCTTCCTGTGGATGCTTTAACACAGCAGAAGATTGTTTCCAGTACCTCTGCCCACCAGCTTTTCCCAGTTCAGCCCATTGCTTGTGGGAGATTTGTGCAAGAAGCCAATCTGCTATTCTAATGCAACTCAAAGCCAACTCCTTCAGTGGACAAAACACCGTCAGGGCAAATTTCGTATCTACTTTCCCAAGGTCCCTTTTTTCAAACAAACAAACAAAAAAAAAATCAGTTTGTTTTTATAGAGCTTGGGTTAAAAAGCCAGTCTTGGAAATGTACTGAGTGGAGCAATCCTCCAGCACCACCCAGAACTAGCCAGCAAATGAAAGCTCGCCAAGGCTGTTAATTTGACGGCTGGGGGGAAAACGAAACCTATTGCTACCATCTGCACAAAGGAAACAGAGGCAACAAAAAAACCCTGCTGTGAAGGCAGAAAGAAAGGTTCAGCATAGCAGAGGGAACACAAACCATATGAGACACTTGTTAAACCCCCTTCCTGCTTTTTTCTCCACCACTAAGTGTTGCAGGACAATGATCAATCTATTCAATGGAAGCTTAAAACAAGACCCCCAGGACTGGCAGTGGTGCAGGTCTCTGTTTTCTTACAGATTCCAGCAGACTAAGGCCCTGCTCCCTGCTAAATCTGTAAGACAACATGAATAGTTTGCATACTCTGAGCCCCACAGATGGTTTGGATCTAAAAGACCTTGTGCAGACTGCAGTGGTCATGAAACCCATCCTCACAGCTAGAATTTGGGATGCATCACATTTTTACTGATGTTTGTACTGCTCAGTTTGTGAACCAGAATAAACAAACAAGCTTTCAAGACAGAAAGGCAGTCTGAAAAGAGCTCAGGGTAGTGAGCCCTTTATTCAGCTTTTTTTACCCTAGAGGTAACTGTGGCTATTTCACAGGTGAAGAAAACATCTCTCTCTATAATCCTCTTGCCATGGCAGGGGTTAATCTGTAATCAGCTCTATCTGTGGAGCTGGCCCTTACAGCTGCACCAACATCTCAGGCTGGAAAGCTGGCAAGAATACCTTGGTAGTGCACCAGGAGGCTCTGGGAATTTCATTACATTTTCCACTCACCCAGCGTGTCTCCGGAAGGCCATCTACAGAAGAGAGCAGAACTAGCATGTTGCCGCCCAACCCTCTGGAGTTTCTTCTTTCACACCCACTGCTAAAGCACAAACACCCTTACCCTAGGCCAGCTTCTGATCATCTTTATACCAGTAAAAAAACAAAATTTGGTAATACCAGCTCCAGACTCTTGCTTGCAACATCTACTGACCAGCAAGTCAGAAGAGGTAAGCCCTTCCCCCTAGCCCCAGCAGTGCTGAGAACTGATTCTCCCTTGCCTCAAACTGAAGCTACAAGAAAAAAAAAAAATCCATCCCAGTGCTGTCCATGGAGCAGTGTGGCTGGCATCCCCACTTCCAGACTGGGACACTGGGACAGAGCCCAGTACATGTCCAGGCTTGTTGCAGCCTGCTTCTCAGCTGACACTTGCAATGGTGCCATGGCACTCCAGCACTTTTCACATGAGCTTTAGAAGAAGCTGCAATTCACAGATGTGGCAGGGGTGAGGGGTAAAGAATTTATCAGCTCTGCAGTTCATTTTAGAGAGGGCACACAAAATGCTGCTCAGCTGGATTCACTCATCTCCTCATCTGAGCAGATGTGAGGATATCCGGTGACCTTGTTGAAAACAGACTCACCTGGAGAGACTCAGAGGTTTGCTTCACAACTAGTGTTCTTTGGAAGAACAGTTTTCACTTGGTGACTGCAAAATTATCCTTTTAAGCAAAAAACCCTTCTGCAAGTAACAGACCACCAGTGGGGTCTCACACACAGACATCTCTGCTGAAAGGATTCAATTTCTGTAGGTCCTTGAGTCAGGCAGAAATGGTTGTGAGACCCAGGAGTCCAGCCTGCAGTGCCTGAAAAAGACCATTCCTCTTTACAAGAAGACTTATGTCACCTTCTCAGTATGTTCACAAGACCAGAGGGAGCTGGGTGACAACTAGGCAGATATCCTGCCCCAGGCATCCAAGCCCTGCTATACACACTAATGAGGGGATGAAGGTTTGTTGGAATTTTGTACCCTACTTTAGACCTATTGTCCAGGAGAGAAATGGCACAGAACCTTCAGGGTTGCCACTGCATGAGGAATCACAGCAGTGGGCCCCAAGATGATGGACAGTGTGGTGTTAACAAACCTCTCTCTGCAGGACTGTCTAACTCCAACTTAAAATTGAGCTTCTGTTTCACGTCAGATTTTCCCCTGATGTGCCTCATCCTGCCCAGAGACAAAAATAGAGAAAGTGAGAAAACAGACCTTTATTACCAACTGCAATCCCCACTGCCCAGCAACCAGCCTTACGCTCCATGTTAGCCTTGCATAAAGAGAAAATAATAAAACCCAACAACCCGCACTACCCACAAAATAAAATATAGACAGCAAAAGCCTTTTTGCAGCCCAGGCAGCAATCACCATGTGTTTGCAAGCTGAGCAGAGAAGAACTGCTGTCCTTGTCCTAGACACTGTCTAACCTCTGCTCTTGCTCTGGATGTGCACCAGGAGTGCTGATGCAGGAGGTGAGCACTGCAGTACAAATCATGTCATGAGGCAAGGTGGGGCTGCAGGGTCAGGTCTCCCATCTGTCCTGCTGAGTAAGATCATCCATTTCCAGGATTTCTCATTTCTTACCTGTACGTAGCAGACCATCTGTAATTATTTTTTTCTGCTGGAAAAAAAGCCAAAAGGCAGAGGATACAGTGATGACTACGACGAAACAGTTACATCAGGGTTAAAGTGCCAGCAGTTGTGGTGGGGAACATGAGAAGGACTGCAGCCTGCTGTTGGCATTGCCTACCATAATTACCCCTAACCAAACCATGGTTACACCCTGTTCTGTCCAACACTTTGGATTTCCAGATTCAAACACATCTCAGACAGATATGGGGCACATTTCTATCCCTTCTGATGTCTATAGCGAGATTTCAAGGGTCCGAAGTCCACATGGGGCTGCTTATGCAAACCTGGTATTTAACAAATTATTTGGATGAGCCAAGGTAAATAGGCAATGCAGAGCCCATGGAAAGCAAACCAGCAGTTTTAACTGAAGGAGCACATTATGCCTTCACATTATTTTATAAGGAAAACAACCCCAAGGGAGAAGTGTGAGGACACAAATCCCATGTCACTGTACAAAGGCCCATGCTCTTTTTAAGAAATACACTTATACTTCTGCAGCCCAGACACACACCTTCTCCCATTACCCATAGCTTCAACAAGAGGGCCAAAACCATCTTGAACTGTCTCCCACCCTCTCCGATTGTCCATTTCTCTCTGCCCTGAAACCACCCTGGGGGACCGTCCTGCCCTTGCAGCTCCCTGGATGCAGCTGGGAAGCGGGGGAAGAAACAGGAAAGCAGCACTGCTCCCCTCTCAGCAAGTCCCTTGGGACAGACCAGCACCCTGCTCCTGCTGGGCAGTCCCTGTGGAGCTGGAGCCCAAGAGTCTGGGCTCTGAGGAGCACGTTCAACCTCTGGCATATAACCCTGCAACACGATCTCCACCATTTCCACGTGGGGCATCCCTTTCCGCTGCCCAGAATGGGCACCAGCTTCACCCACCTGCTGTGGGCTGTTAGCTGCTCAAGTGTGCTCTGCTAACATGGAATTTATATACAGTTTCTGGGATGCTAAGAGGCAGTCACGACCCTGCCTGCTCAGGGTAGGCAGGATGTGTGGGCAGAAAGCCTTCTGAAGCTGCTGCAATGACAGCCTCTGCTCTAGTGAAGCATTAACCCCCAGGACCAGTCAGGAATCTGAAAGCCAATGAGGATCTTCCCACAAACAGCCCAACCCTTTGGCAGATGGGGGCAGGAGGGCCAGGGCAGCACACAAACACAAGCCCTCATAACACCATAAAGAGCTTCTGTTTCCCTACGGTCTGCAACAGAGGGAAGGCAGAGGCAGAGAGAAAAGCAGCAGTCTCAGGCCACGTGGCAGGTCAAACCACCGCCCAGTTTGTTGGCATCCTCTAAAGTTTAAATATGCTTTGAGCCAGCAGTGAATCATCCCTGGCAGGTAAGAATGATGTTAATTTATGACATGCCAAGTGCAAGCAGATCTTTTGGTGTCAGTCCAACAGTTTTAAGTCTTATTAACACACGGCGATGGCTCAGGTTGCAGCTGTGCACATTAAACTCTGGCAAGTGGCATTTTAAACAATGACAAACTTCAGAACAATCACTCCCCACATGGAGCCAGGCCAGGCAAAACTGATGGGTGGCAGAATAAAGGTCAGGAGGGTAACCTGTTTGTCTGGGAGAGGAACAGGTGGCCGCTTGGGTTGCTGCAGGGTCTTTAAACTGTCTGAAGGACACAGTCATGGATCATTTTAACCCATTAAAGCTGCTTAAGCCTTCCCTTACACTAGCTTGAACTTCAGGAGAGTATTAAATCTTAAAGAGCTTAGTAATACATCTTAGGGAAGGCTCTTCCCTGTGCTTATGCATCCACAATGCACATGCTGCACTGTACATGTGCACATCAATCCTTGGGCAGCAAAACCCCTCTGGCAGCTGAACCAGATCCACGCAGCTCAAAACCAGTTAAAGCTTTAAACTGCTGCCTTGCACCAGAGCAGCAAGTCACAGGGGGTACAGACAAGGAGGAACACATCACTGTCACCACTCAGTAGGCCTGAGGATGAAGATGAGTCAAGAGAGTAAAACATTCCCTCATCAGTTCCTCCCTTACAGGGGGCACAGAGCTAACAGAGGTTGCTGAGACCCCCTGGCAGCCTTGGGTTGTGTCTAGGAACTACACTCAGCAAGGAGGGGTGTGTTACAGACTGATTTCTGAGCACAGCTTCCTACCTTGACACCTGGGCAGAGCAGTATCAGTCCAAATCACTTGTCCAATGCCAGTTGTGTTTTCATCAGGGAATGTGATGGTGGAAACATAAAAGACATTTTCACAGCAGGTAACTTCAACATTCCAAGCCATGTTTCAAAGCTGTATTTCTTAATTTGAACTATTAAATCAAAGTAATTTTTTTTGAAGTGTCAGAAGACAACAGATGTTTCAGAATAAAATAGCAGAATAAGATCTGACATGAAACAGTATTTTCCAATGCAGTGCTTCCAAACAATTTGTTTTCATAATTTTTATATTCCTCACCCCACTCCCACTCCCTTATCCTTACAAGCAGAATGTTCATTTTCCAAGCAGGTACTTCCCAAAAGAAAGAATTTTAAACAGTCAATCAGGTCTTGTTAAATGAATACAAGGATTTAGCTACACATGAGATCTGATGCAGAAATGAGCAGTAAATTCATAAAGAAACAATTATCTCAGATTTAAATACCAGGTGTGTGGATGTACTTACTCCCAAATGAAATTAAAGGAATTCAATTTTTTCATAACAAGACCCTTTTTTTCTGGAACAGGAGCATCCACATATGACAATAATCAAGAATAGCTGAAGTCACAATAAGGTCTCAGGCTACTGGCTGTAAATGAAAACAGTAAATTCATTCTTCCCTCTTGCAGCTTCTTGCTACATAACATACTAGATCACCCCCCAGATAAAGGTTCCTGTAAGTAAAAGACTAGTCCTAGCATGTCTGCAAACACCTTATGATAATACTTCAATGAGATGGACTGGAATCAATATTTTCCATCTTTGCAGCTTGGGGCCAGAGAGCAGTGTGCTGGGCAGGGATGTCAGACTGTGCCACATACACACCAGGGAGGGACCTGCCTGAAAGGGTTGTCTTGCTCCTTGGTATCAGTTCTTGCACCACTTGAGCCTCCTTGAGGGGAGAGGGAAAAAGGGAGATAATTAGAGGTTTTCACTTCGAAACTTCTTCTAAGTATCCTTATAGAAATAAAGACAGCAGTTTGGCTACAGTTTAGACAGAGCTACTGGAGAAATCCGAGTCTCTATGTTCCATGGCAGTCCAATTAGATACTGCTATATCTTAAAAAAATGTGATACTTAGCACTGCTTTAATATAAAATGAATACATTAATTTAAATTAGATACCCTCTATCTACAGCTAGAACAGAATGCATGTTTGTGATCTAGGTATTTTTGCACAAATGTGATGAGGTGCTTTTGCCTGATGAACAAACAAACCTACGTCACAGGGCAGGTAAAACACTTCATAAATATTAGTGAAAATGGGACTACAGCAGGAGTTTGTGTACTGACTAGATAATGGAGCATCCTTTTCTAGCCAGGAGTGAGAACAGAGAAGAAAGAAGGGCATTATTTGCATCTTTATAGGGAGAGAAACAGATGTTACACTGTGAGAGTAATGAGGGTATCAGAAGTATAAAAATCCATCTTAATTCTACAAAGATACAAGCTCCATGTCACGGTAGTTACTCAGGTTTTGGTTATTATAGAAACAAACATATAAAACAGTAAGGTGTGAATATACAGAACAATTAATACTGGTAGACAGAGAGTTCACTACTACATGGACAATTCTCTGTTTCTCATCCTACTTTAAAAGGAGCACTTACCTGTAAAGAAGTCATAAAGGAGATTGTGCCAGCCCTATTCCAAGCTAAGCTGTCTCAAGAAACTTAAAGAAGTTTTTCTTGGTAATTCTTCTTTTTATGTATCATCTACATTGATCTGGCTTTTTGCTAAATGAAATTAGAGAGCCAGCAGAGACAAGGCAAAAGCAAAGGCAGCCAAATTCAAGTCAATGCTCAGACTGTTTCGGAAGTTCAGTACCAGAGAAGCAATCACAGTTATCACCAACTGACCCGAGAATATTCAAGCTTGATACTTTTAATTGCTTTAACAATAAAAATCAGTCACTAGAACTCTCAAGTATAAAGGAAAGCTAGTGAGATTGATAATAGCTACCATTGCAAAATTATAGAAGCCAAATACTTGCTCCTAGAATGAACGCTGGTTCTCTTTTTAAACAATGTAGGTAATGTCATCATCTTCAGAATGTATCTCCATTTTATCAAGAACTACAGTGCCCTGGCTTTTTTTCATTCTTAAACAAACATCAGCTTTGTGGACCTTACCAGCACCAAAATGGAACTTAAAGCATTTTTTGCTTTCTTAATAGAATACCTTGATTTTCTGTTATAATAACACATCAGAGAACAGTCACAGTAGCAATCAATAAACAAACTCATTACTGCAATTTTCATTGCAAGAAAGCTTTCTCAATTGATCTGAAGAAAAACAGTTAAACCTTGTAACTTGATGAGGTTCACAGAAGATGACAACAGAACACCTTCAAGGCACTGGTCCTCATACCACAGCTGCAGACCTATTTAGCAACAGAACAGACATCCATGACTGACAACTTTCAATGACAGAAAGAGCCAGTCAATATTTACATTCCTCATGAACACACAAAAAAGCATCAGGGTACTTGAGAAATTAGCCCTTGATTGCCACTTGGAAGGCATCATCAGAAAGGCAAATCACTTCAGCACCTCCAACAACACAACTGCTTTTATTCTTGAAACTGAAGATCTCTCACAGATGTGTCAAGGTCTTCTGCCTCGCAGTGGGAGAAGTCTGAAGGGCATAATGGATGCTGAAAAAGCAAGCTATGAGTGTTTTATTATTTAGAGTCAAAAGATAAAGAAAGCATCCAGTCAACTCTTGCTCTCTTTCTTGCTGAAGTAGCAGACAGAAATCTGATAGTCATAAATGGCCACTTCCAGCATCCTGAGCCAGCTACAGGGAATACTGATAGGATTCTTCAGTGCAGAAAGGAGGGGGCTCTACTGTAATATTAAATGATCACTTAAGTTGGGGGATGCAGACACAGTGGTTCAATTCGGCTCTCAAGTTCCCAAAATGTCACCACATAGAGCAGCCCTAAATCTTGGCTTAGAAGTCACAAAACATCCAGTGCCTTTCCAAGTGAGATCTCAGCTCCTCTCATTTCCTGCATACAATAGCATTATTCAGCCACTGAAGTTTCCACTTAGCTTGCATTTATGCCAAGTACTTTTAATTGCAGAGGAAAAGGATGTTAAGCTCTCCCATTTGTTTCTTTCTAATTCACAAGAGACACAGCAGTGGTTGGTAAAAGTTATAGGTTAAGGGCTGCTCTTCCCCCACCACCCCTCATCTCACTTATAAAGGGACTTGCATCCTTTTCCTGCTCCCTCATGGAGGTTACCTATGTGGCAAGGGCAAGAAAATTTCTGTTGTCATTTGTTAGTTACTAAAAAGGCAACACACTGTAAACTTACTGGGAAATAAGCATCAAGGAAGTCTGAATGGTATCTAAACCCTTCAAGGCATCCATAAGAACTGATGTTCAGAGTCACCCAGACCAACAGAGGACTCATTCCAAGTGGTATGCTACTTGTATTCACCCAACGAATCTCCAGTAATCCAACAGCATCCAAGGCAAAGAACTCAACAGAACAGATACAGAGTAGCAGCTTTAACCCAAGCAAAATACTGAAGAGAAAGGAGAGAACTAACTGAAAAAAGCAGATGCTTCATTTCTACTTGGTTTTGGCAACCTTGTTCCTGTGTGTTAGATGAGGAAAAAAAGCTGCTGAATGTTACTTAGTAAATAATACCTGAAACCTCGACACAGCTATCAGGGTGGCACTTCCTACAGCCCTACTGAAAGTTATTTTTCTTTCGATCAATCCACAGAAAGGTCTAAAGTGACGTTTCCATATGGGTTTTGTTCTTATTATGCAAGATTTGGTGAATGAGAGTATCTGAGACAAAGGGATTAAGTGCACTGAAGTGGTGTTTTGGGCTTGGGAGCCTTTTGAGTGTCTTCATTCCATCCCTTCAGCCTTGGGACAAGACTCTTACTAATTATTACACAAATGAACTAAAATGTAAACTAAATGCTACATCCTAACATAGCTCAGTAGCCCCAGGAGCAAGAATTCAGTTAATTGCCTGTACTTCTATCCAAAAATATAGTTTATTAACAAGCACATACAATAAATTGGACCACTAACTTTAAATAGAACATCCAGCAAGCTCACCTTCACACTAAGTGACATTTGGTTAATACAGAGCAAAAAAGCAATACACTTCTACTTCCAACAGACATGGAACAAACTCAGTTGCAATCCAAGTTAAAGTTGTAGTCCAAAGAAGGGCACATAAAAGCAAAAGTAATAAGGACTTCACATGAACCTTGCCATTTCTTTCCACCAGACCTTTGGTCTCCTACAAAATAGGTCTGTAATACAAAAAGTAATAAAAATTCTGGATTCAATTTACTTGGCATCTTCCATCACAAGTTAACTATAACATTTTGTAACAATGTGAAATGTAGTATGAGGGAGGTAAAAGACAAAGATAGTTAGGTCTTGGAATTACTTAAATTCAGCTGCAGATAGAGAGCCTGCCTAGCAGCAGGCATGGACTCCAGTGTCATTGTCCTTTTTGCAAGAAATAAAAAGGTTATGAAACACATTCTTCTCTTTCATCAATTAAAACTCAATCCATCCACCACTGACCTCACGTCTAAAGTTCTGTCATCAGTGGTAAATCAGATGGTGCTGCAAGTGGCCTTCAACAAAACAAAACAAAAAATTCACCCTCTCTAGTGGAAGGTTTGTCACTCGCCAGTCCCCAGCTTGGCTGTGATGTCAGTAAAACCTAACACGCTGTTACCACATGGGTGTTACCATGGCCTTGTCCTCCCTTCATGCCAGAACAAAGGGATTCAGCAGAATTTGATCTATAAGAACTGAAGCCAACTTGGCAACCAACAGCTCTGCTCTGCTCGCTGTAAGGTCTTAACCTCCCCGCAATGAAGCAAACAGAAGGTTTCTAATGAACTTCAACACGAGCCCAAGAGAAGCATGGGCCAAAACAGAAAAAGAGGCATGGCTTGATATTATACCTTGTTCTTCACACAGGAAAGGACATCTGTATTTCTGCTCCTCCAGAGGAGTAGTCTGAAGGTTCCCAAGAACAGTGCTCCAAATCTAACAGTGTCCACGGTAAAGCGGCCCAAGTGTTACTTTTAAAGCCAGAGATTCCTCTGTTTCCTTGGTGGCAGAACACAGAGTTATCTTTATAAACAAAAGCATCCCAATTTTATCAACATGGTGCCTGTTATCACAACATAAACAACAATTATGCCTGTGCTCCCCAGTCATATTAGGATTCATCTTTACTCCAAAACAATTTATTGCTATATCAATTGGTTAAAGTCTTATCTCTCGTGTTCTCTCCTGCACCTTTTTAGTGCCTAGGAAAAAAGCCCAGAAACTTCTCCTTTTCCCAAGCTAAGAGGTAAGATCTACTTCTATGACAAAAAACACTTTAAAAATATTCATTTTTTCAACTGCTGCAACCAGATTTTTTGCAGTACAAGGAAAAAGGTATCTCATTGTGCACTAACCTGATGAACTTGAGCACGCAATCCAAAATTCCCTAGAAATAAATGCATTAAAAAATAGTTCAAGTATTGTGACACCTTGTATGAAAAACAAGTGATGCCCAGTTCAATCAGCAACAAGCTTCCTTTCCCCTCTGCTACTTGCATAGTTGGCTCTCATGTTAACTGATTATGAAAGACTCTTACAGCAGAACATCTTTAGAAAAATTTGGTCAAGTGAGAATGGAGTTATTTTAAGCTAGAACAATATCACCCAAAGATACAGATGAATACACACACTGTTCATATAAAAAAAAAAAAAAATGAAAACAAAACAGAAAAACAAGAATTTAATCTGCATTTCCAGTCTATATATTGGCTTTCCTCTTCTTTGTTTTATAAAAATAGGGTATGACATTTCAGCTTCAATCACATGTTTAAGTCATTTATTCATTGAACATTCCATTCTTGAAATATCAAGTGTTAGTTAAGACTCATCCTGATTATAGAACAGAGTATACTTCTTCTGAACTGCACTGAACTTAACAATAGTGAAACTGGTATGAACTCGAAAAAAATTAAAATTATGGGAACAACAAAAAAAAAAAGAAATAATTTAAAAATAATAATCAATAATCAATAATTATCAAGCTCCACTCATACTATCTGACCCCTAAGAAAAAAACCCCACCAATGCCTTTTAGATGATCAAGACATTTAACTCCAAAATATTTACAGGCTGAATTCAGAAATCAAATGTATTTTCAAGTTTGTAAGTTGCTACAAAAAAAGGACAAATAAGATTCCAATAAGAAATCTCCTCCAAAGTCAGAGGAAGCCACAGTAAAAATAATACTGAAAATTCCTGATCAGAGTATTACATCAAAAATGAGTATTTGTAACACTCCCATAGTTCTCCTAGATCCACTTAAAAAAATAGATTCTGTACTACACTTACACATTTCTGATAGAGATATAAATGTATATGGGCAGTTTGTCCCTCAACTGTTTAGTACTGAGGAAAAAGAAAAAAGTGTAAGCTGCATTTTGCTGCCTCAGCAGTGAAACCTCCCAGGGGGGGGAGAGAGGGCCTGTTGGAGATACCAATATTAAAACAAATTAGTGAAATGAGAAAGTCAGAAACCCAATAGTACAAAGTTTGCTTGGATATGGCTCTTTACCCTACTGCATTTAATAAATGGGATTTGTTTTAGAAAGTTTCAAAATTCCCAAACAGTAGATGATACTTGCATTCCTGAAGGATTAAGTTCTACATTTCTTAATGCTAATTCAACTCTCTAAAACCAACCCAATAAAACCAGCAAAGCTTTTGCAAGTAACATGCACAACCTAAGAATTCTACCCTAAAAAATTGCCTTTTTAGAACCTTCTTAAGCTCTTAAGATACTCTATTTATTGAAGAGATGCCAGGAAGCCTGCAGGGGGAACAAATGCTTCTTTGGTAAAAGGCAAACATTTTACTGCCTCCTCCCTTCAAAGTATGCACACCTCACCACAACATATGCTAATACACTATCAAATAAGCCTCTTTATCTTGCCATTTTTATAACAAAATGTTTCATTCATATCTATTTCAGCTTGTAACTACCTACTGCACAGAGCAGCACTCTGTGCTAAATCAACAAGTAGTTTACACCTAAGAAAGTGGGGGGAAAAATAGAGAACACATTGTATTAAAAGAATATATATTCCAAAACAAGTCAAGAGGGGCTAATTATTTTTATAAACTGTTTCAGTGCAAAATTAAAATTAAGCCATGCAGACATTCTGGGCCTTTCTTTCATCCTTTATCTTTTATTTGAAATGAACCAGATCTAACAAAAAAAGATTATCACAAACACCACAGTTGAGTGGAAATGCAAGTTAAATCTGCCATTATTATAGAAACCCAAATGGTACTGCCATTCTGTGAAGGTATCTAGGTATGTATATATACCTATGCATGGAGACACACATTCCTCCCCCGAGATTTCCAGCCTTCTCCAAGGTTAACACACTCCACTGACACACTCAAAAATCAGCCAAAGGCTGAATCTAGAAAAAGATGACCAACTCTTTGCAAATCTACAGTCTGCAATTGTAAAAATATAATAAATATAAATATTTACTATCGTATTAAGATTTTTTTTCAAGTGAAATTTGAACTTAATCTTCTTCCCAAAGAACTCAAAGAAGCAAGAGGGGATGTGTTTTTAAAAAGACATCAGTGATGAAAATGAAGAAAAGACAATCTCAAACTTGCTGGAGCAAGACCATCAGTACCAGCCTTCCCTACTGACTCAGGACCTCTAGCAGCCAGACATATCCTTGTTACTCCAATCAAATCAGTGTGGCTTCTAAAGATACAAGTGCGAGCTGCTTTTAATAAGTGGATTTAAATAGCAGACTTAACTGTGAAAGACCCAGGTATACAACTGGGATAACTCTGCTATGGAAAAATATAAGAGGGAGAAAATAAAGCAAAATTCTATGGAGAAGTCACTGGGTTGTTCAAAGGTTTCCGTAGGCTTAGATCTGTAGATCTGAATCCAGCTGTAAGAGGTACGATGGGAGGGGGTAAACAAAAACTGTTGTATCATAATTGGACCTTTTTTTCCCCCTGTTAGGAATGAAAACTGCCTCAAAACGATGCAATGGGTCAACCTGAAGACAGCCACATTTGGAAAAGAATGGAAATCCTGAAGTCAGAGCTTGCGACTTTGTTTGGTTTGTATGCTGCCTTGGAGGAGAGAGAAGTTAATACTTTTAAAAGCTTGGTATTTACACTTCCGAAAAGTTTCTGCAGTTCATCCAAATTTGATAGGGTAGGATTTAAGTGCCTCTCAGTGTTCTGGCCTGGGCACTTCTGCTGCTTTGGCACAGACGCACGCACACAGTATTCCAGTACCAATGGGATACGATGTCTGATGCAGCTTTAAACTGGCAGCACTCCTGAGCAGTTTTAAATGTTTATCAACTCAGTAGGTCAAAAGTCTGCAGACACTGGGTGGAGCAGCAGTATGCCACAAAACTAACAGTTGTCCTCCTAGAAAAGAAAAAAAAAAAAAAAAAAAGGGAGGGGGAAGAGTTGTCAGTAAAGATTAAAGCTTCTGGCCCAGTTCCACAGCAGACAATATGTTGGTTTGTAAAATAAAGGATTAGCAGACCTCAACACTTGAGAAAAAGAAGGTTCATTTGCTCTAGAGGAGTGCTTCATACAAAGGCAGGGAAACACTGCAGGGGTTCTCCAAAACCTTCCTGGTTTCTTAAATATTCACATTAGAGAAGCAGCATGTGGTTTTTCTTTCTGTGGAGGGTGTGGCTGGGTGTTGCAGCCAGTAGGTTTAACAGCTAGAAGGAAAATAGCTGGGTAATTCTTGCTTCAGCTTTGCTCATGTGCTTCTTAAATTGCTGCTTGTAGGCATGAAATAACTGAAGTCCAGTGTCCTCCTGGGGTTCAGTCAAGTGAACAAACTGGGCCCCAATCTTCAGAAAGGCTGACTGACTGGCAGTGCTGTCACACTGTGCCAGGCACTGCAGGGATGGTGACATGAAAGCCTGACTGTGACCCTCCTCCTGCCCCCAGCCTGGCAAGGACCTAGATATCTGTTGTTAAAATGTTAGGATGTGTTTTTTTTTACTAACCCAGAAATCACACTTTACCCAGTGCTCATGTCATCTGTGCTTTTTCAGATAGAGAAATCCAGTTCACCACTTAGCTATTTTTTCCTGTAAGAGGATACAGAATGTGATGTGGAAATCCAGACAGAAGTTACTGGCATGGATGTGGCATGTGCTAATCAGTGCTGCTCAAATGTTTCGGATCCCTACCCTGTGTTTTCATCCTGGTCATTGTAAGCTCTTTAGAACAGGAACACTCTCCTTCATGTCTTCCTAAACCAGATATTACACCTCTACAATTCTACATAATCTTGCCATGTCAAATGCACGAGCTACAGAGGAAAGGATGACAGGCTGCTCTGTTTAGATCTTATTTTCTGTGGATTTGCATAAAATGGCAGCTACTTAAGACTGTATTCATGAAGGCATTTAGCAGAACACAGTACATTCTTGTCTAAAGCAAGGAATGATAACTATTTTTTAAACATGTGGAAACCATACAGAAATATGTATTTTTAATTACTGGATTTTAGAAATAAATAGTGTTATTCCAAAACAGCCCTAAATTATGTTTTTCTTGAGATGTGAATTTTAGTAATTCCTAAAGGTGTCTACTGATATTTCTATCATCTCCTAACTGTAAGTTCTACAATAAGCAACACTTAGCAAATAATTAGAAAGTAGAGCTCTCTTCTCTAGTCCAACCTCTCCCATTATTGGATTATTTCAGATAATGTAAGGATTCAGTGACCAGCAAGTAGTTTTCTGCCACTTTCTTAGAAAATTATACTGTTCAGTGCTTGAAAGAAATTATTTATAGCATGATTATAACATATCTTATGCCACTGAATACTCAGACTGTAATGTAGAAGCAATTTATTTTACTCAACATGAAATCTATTGAATTTCAAGATACAACTGAAGGCTAACAGAATGGCAAGTCCAAGTAAGCAATCTCTGCAATCAGAGCTTTCTAAGAAAGATGATTTGTCAAAAATAGCATTTATGCAGCCTTCTGGCAGCTGTCCAGATTTGGCATATCTAAACTGCTTTCATTTCATGAAGTTGAGCTGCTTACAAATCAGGTATCTCTTAGGCCACAAATTCACAGCAAAATAACCCATGATACAGCTCTGGAATACAGGTACCATCAACCTGCAGTTTCTTATTTTTAAGGTAGATAACTACTGAATCAATGGATTTCAGCAGGACAAGAACTCAGTGGCATTCTTGTGCATTATATACACACCAATTTCAGAAACATTCCTTTTTAAAGCACCTTTCTTTTTGCTCCCCACCTTTAGGCATATGCTTTGTAACTAACAGCTTGACTTGAACTCTTTAAGAGCCACCTGACCATCACGTTTGCTTTTTAACTCCAAGTGACTTGTCTTTAAACCCTCTATATAGGGTTCCAAACATTGCTGTACTTTTGTCCAAGTAGAAGCAGTTGAAATTTCTCAGAGGTTGCTTTTCCATTGCAGAAAGTGGATTCATTGATATAATGGCTCATGGCAGGTTACAGTATCAACTCAGACCAAGAGGGGTTAGGGTAAGAATCATTGCAAAGCAACCAGTGCTCACTTTAAAGAGATTTTAAATCTTTATCTACATGAGAGCAGTATTCCCTGAACCATATCCCAGGTCTGAATTCCTTCTATGACTGTACTGTCCTGCAGGTCAAGAAGTCTATGTGGGTTATCTACTTGACCTGTGAATCCTGCAGACACACTCAAAACTGCTATAACTATAAAACCTGAAATATTTTAAACAGATGTGTTGTTACAAAATGCATATTAGAATGCAGAATGTTTTCACAACAAATCTCAAGTTAATCAGCATGGAAGGAAAAACCAAGAGCATTTTACTGCAGAACAGTTTAATTAAGCTCTGGCCTTGGAGAATTCTTCCATCTTTAAGCCTACTTCTTTTTGGTGGTCACCTTCTCCTGAGACATGTGCTGCACTACCACAAACAAGTCAACCCCATCTTATCAAAACCCTTCACTATCTTAGAGCAGTCTGAAACAGGCAAGTGTAGTAGCCCTTGTTAAACAGTGTAACAGCAGTAATCTGGTTGTCATGCAAACAAAAGGTTTGACAACTTTTACATGCAATCACAGAACAGGAGCTTTAGATCTGAAAGACTGCCAAGTTAAAAAAATTCTTAAGAATATGCTTTGTTCTTCAGGGTGTTTTTCTTCCTAATTGAAACCCCAGTGTAATTTGCTGTATAATTACCCTTGATGCAATCCTGCCATTGGAGTCTCCCTCAAGGGAAAGAGCTTTGGGTAGACAATGGTAAACATAGGCTGGCTGCAGCGGTGGCAGTGTCCCAAGGGACAGTGCAGCAATTCCAAGAGGCTTTTGGGTAGTGAGATTGGAGTCAAAAAGTTCAAATCTAGAGAAGAAAAGAATCAAATAAGGCTTGTAATAAAACAATTACATGATAAAGTCAAAATCAACAAGCACGAGCCACAGACAATTCAGAAAATTGGCTGCCTCACATTTCTTCAGACTTTATCAAAAGAACAGCAAGGTAACACAAATTACCACCATTAGAGTGAAGCACATGATGTTTGCCATATATAATCTCAAAAAGTTAAAATATTTAAGTTGAGCATTGTGAGCACAAGATTAACTGGGCCCAAATACCCAAGCAAAAAATATTCTAGCCCAAGCAAATACTAAAAACCAGTAACATATCATAAAGCTTTTTCAGACACAAAAATGATCTAGACAGGTAATAACCATACAAAATCCTGAAAAGGACATAAGTAGTATTTAACTAAAATATTTCAGCAACCAATCCAACAGGACACCTAAACTCATTGAAATGCCTGAATTCCATCGTCAGCAAAAAGGGAGCAGAAATATTTGGAATTACTTGAAATACAACCCAGCCTAGCATATTTCTTACAGGTCCAACCAAAAAGACCACTCTAAAAAGATTAACACATTCATAATGTCTTAAGTGTGTCCCCACAGTTTACAAGACACCAACATTTTCACCAAAAGGGACTCCAGGGTCATTTCATGGGAAAGCCAGGTAGTGTTTTAACAATTCAAACCAACATGCTAATCTCCATCTAGAAACTGAGGCACAGCCAAAACAGGTGAATGAGTTTAGGTGCTGAGTAATCAGGACAAGATGCAGTCCCTGATAAATCAGTTTTGAGATATTGCATTGGTTTCAGCTTTCAAACAAAGTGAAGTTGAACCCCCATACACAATGTACCACAACAGCCTCCGAGGAGTGCATTTGCGTCAGAAAGAAAAGGTCACATTCTGTAGTCAAGCAAAGACTGAGGCAAAGTAGTCAAGTCACTTCTGTTGTACTTTGCTAACAGCAGCCAAGTATTTAACAGCACCCTTGAAACTGCAAATTTTGGCAATCAGGGATAGCTGAAATCTGCTATTTTAATCATATATGCCACCTGCTACCCCAGCACAGCATCATCTTACATGTGCTGAAACTACACAGTGCTCACTGCAATGTGGGTGTCACCAGTGGTAATGCTCACACTCTTCACTAAGGTGACTCAGGATGGTTTTTCCTGTCTGTGTATATAGAAATATAGAAATAGACAACAAAGTGCAGTGTTGTAACCTTGAAGTAGGCAAGATAGTTCAAAAGAAGTTTCATCGTCTTTGCAGGTTCTGCACCTTGGCTGCAACCAGATAATCCTCACAGCCTTGTATAAATCATTGATAAACCATTGATAAACTGATTTTGCAACACTACCTTGCTGTTCTCAAACCCAACCTCACCAGTGTTCACAACCAGGAACTGCATTCACACAGTTGTATTCCAGAAATTACTATGCAAGTCACAACCGGACTTGATGATCTTAAAGGTCTTTTCCAACCAAAATGATTCTATGAACTGGGTAGAAAAGTAGTTTTTTGGTGATTTGTATGATCTTGTACCTATGTGCTCAAACTTCTTCTCAAAGACTAGAATTTTGCACTTCAAAATGAAGCAGCAGCATCCATCATTGGCTAATTTTGGTGCAGCTGATATCCTGATACAACTGAACAAACAACATACAACTTAAAACCTCTCCCCTCCATATGCAGAAATAGAAAAAATACCCAACCACAAACTGGCCAGTTACATGCTCTCTGTGTCACTACATACATTCTCCACAGAGCAGTGCCATTTCCTATAAACACAAGCTTGTTCACATGAGTTTCTCTCATACTTTTATTCCTCAACATGAAGATTCTTCCCTTCAGTATTTGCTGCAGACCTCCCTCTATGCTTTTGCTGGCAAAGCAAGAGCTCAGCAGTTAGGATTTTCTCCCCAGTGGCCATGGTACAAGTGACCCTGACCATAACCCTCTCATCTTCCCAGTGTAGCTCTCTACCCTCCTGCTTTCTACTTTCACCTCTAAAGCTGTCAGATTCCCAAGCTGCTATGGATAGGGGAGGGTCACAATGCATCTGACAGCACCTGAATCTGCAGGTTGTCATCAGATATTGCCAACTCATGTGACTGCATGATGCATAACCAGAATGAGCCAAGGGCCACTTCACAGCAAAGACTCTGAATTGGGGCAGAACTAAAACAGCTCAGCTGTCATGCTGCACTGAAATGGCCAAGGGCTGCTAACATTTCTTTTGCCTTATGTATAACAAGTCTGCCAGTTTAGGGGTGTGCTGCCTGGCAAGAAGTTGCATTGTTGGCTGATGCATCTCATCTTGCCTCAGGAACTGTATTTCTCATCTCCGGTTTCCATTAAAGAGTTTCTCCTGCAAAAGGCATCCTTTATACAGCCCTCAAAAAAAGAAACCATTTTTAACAATCACTCGACCTCAGAAGCATCTTTTGCATGTCTGTTTTTTGACATTGGACATTTTTGTTCTGATACAACATTACAAACATAATTTCCCTAAACAGATCTTAGTGAATTTTAATCCTGGCCCAACTCTTTGAAGAGCTATTTGAAATGTCCCTATCATTGGTAGAAAACCACTTCCATGCTTTCTGCAATCTGAAGAACAGAGAAATTTCATACCTTTTAAAAACCTGTAGTAGGTGTTATAGAGGGTCCTCATGGCCAGCTCTTGCAAAGGCAGCACATGATCTGTTTCTGTCCCTATGGATTTCACCTCTGCTGGCAGGAACACTGTTAACTGGCCCGATGAAAAAGAGAGCAGTTTCACCTCTGAAACTTGAATTGGAGAACCACAACTAGAAGGACACAAGACATTTAGGAAGTGGTTAGGGCAAAAAAAAAAACCAAAAAAGTATCTTTGTGGAGAAACCCAGATGCCCAACCTGAAGTACACTTGATGCTGTTCTTCAGTGCAGCACCCTTCAAGGATTCCTTGCAAAGTGCAATACATGTTGACACACATTTTCTACAGATCCCCACCTTCTGTGATGTGCTAGTCATGGGACATCTGGAGGTCTTTATTTTTCAAATAACATTCAAAACCTGGAGAAATGAGAACGCAATCCCAAGGAAGTAAACCAAGTGCAATACGTGTTCCTTACTTTGCCATTACTGAATGCCATTATTACTAAATATTTTACATAGGGGAGTAGTTTCATATCTAACAGTTGGCTTCCTGTTTTGGATGATCAGCCAATTGAGAATGGTAATGGATTTCTTAAGTATAATATGTGAGGCAAACTACAACCACCAAAAAAATCATTTCTATGACTCTTTACTACACCCTTCCCCATCCACAGAGCTCCCTTGGAGTGTGAAGGGGGGTGAGTGAAGGAAAAATCAAAAGAACGGCCTAAGACGTAGTGGGATGATACCCTAGGAAGTCTACTAGCCCTATCCCTCCTAAATCATATAAGGAAAAAGAAGTTTATTTGGATCCAAGGAGAGAAACCTTGCCTCTAGTAAAAAAATAGTAACTCTTTATATGATCTCTGTTGCAAGCTATCATACCAAAGAGACACGCATAGGAAAATTCTACTAAGAGGTTGGGGAAGTCAACAGGGGAATTGGAATTGTTTATGACAACTTCATTTGAAGCCAAGAGCAACTTGTTAGGGCCAGTCCTAACAAATGTAAGAGAAACACAAATTTGTCAGCCTTCCCAGATATTGGACCTAAAACTGAGGTAACTACACTAGACCTTACCAGATGTAAAAGAAATCCTATAGTACTTGTCTGATAACAAAAATCTCTCCATCTCATTTCCTCTGATTAAAGGAAAAATAGCCCAGAGAAAAAAGCAAAAAAGAGCAGCATCAAACTGCAAGTCAATAAACCTCTTGTTAAATATTTAATACTTTCCCCACAAACCATTAATGGGATTAAAATATATCTGGGAATTGAGAGAGCCAATATTCCCACAATCCATTGCCCAGCAATCCATACCCAATGAGTTAGCTATCACAAAAAATAAATCTATAATGTTTTTTTTCAAGTTGATTAACCCTTTACCACCCTAGCTGGAAGACATAGCCACATATTCACTACAGTTTCTGCAGTTCAGAGCTGGGCCATTTGGTCTACTTTATGTAAACTCAGAGGCTATTAATGTCTGACCACAACACTGAAAAAACAAGGAAATGAGCAAAATGGATCATCAGAAGGAATATTCTAAGAGATACACACCCTTAAATCAGGATGGATTAAGGAATGAATCACAACCCATCAGTAGTACTGGGCGCAAAAAGAGTTGAAAAAAACTCCACACAAAATCCATGGAGATTAAAACATGGCACAGAGAACCATCTAACTTGCTGGAAGAAAATGGAACTGCACAAAAAAACCTGGTGAATAAATAACTGGGGAAAAATAGCTTTGAAACACCTATTGGCTGTCTTCAACAAGGCTAGAAGAGACCTAGCTGGAGACTAGGAAATCCAATCTGTAAAAAAAGAAGATCAAAATTTATTTTGAGTGCTGAGATCATCACCTCTTACATAAAAGACTTTTTCAGTCAGCCCGACTGCAGGATTCCCAGACAGAGATTCATTACTTACACAATGCAATTTATATTCTATTTTCAGATATCCAGCTTTATGTTAGTAACAGCAGCATGTCAGATTTTATTCTCCAGTGGATGACCAGACAGAGCACTAAAGCCTGGATCTTAAATTCTCACCTGACCCACAAAAACCTTGCATTGGTTACTAATGCTTTCTTGGAAAGAACACAGAAATTCTTCACACATTATTACACAATTTTAGTGTCACTCAGCACATTAGCAAGTAAAACCTTAGTTTCTTAATGATATATGTAATTGATCTTTGTGTTGAAAACTCTCCTTGAAAAGAATCCACAATGTTTCACGATGGTTTCACAACATAAAGACAAATAACTCTTTTAAGCAAAATATTTGTATCGGTGTATTGAAGTAATTTCTTTGTATTCTTTACTATTAAAGGGGAGCAAAAATATTTTTCTCATTCCATGGAACCATTACAAGGATGTATTCCATTGCAACAATTGCAACTTCTGCAGTCTTCTCTATATATTATCCTCCATCAGTGATACAAGCAGTTAACTCTCAGCAGCAGTGTAAATGTAATGACAGCAAAAACTGGTGGCATCTTCAAAAAGGTCAGCACAAAGATAAAATTATTTTTACTGACTCTTAAGACTTAAAGCATTAAAAAAATATAAAGACTGTAATGGATGTTTAAAACCACATGAAACAGGCAGGACGTTTGGACAAAACTTGTTGGAACAATTCCTGCCTTGTCACTAGTGTTTTTGTTCACAATCAATACAGTTCAATTACCTCTTGGGTCAATTTAATGTCTGGCTGAGTATTTACAACCTGTTCTGAAAGAACAAAGGCTTGAAATAATTTTTCCTGAAAAACAAAATTAGTAGAAGCTTGAGGCTGCCCAAAGTTCAGCAGAATTATAATCCAACTGCAAGTATTTAAATATCATACAACCAGCTGACACGGGAATATTAGAAAAACCTTAAAATGCCAAGACTCAGCATCTCACATATTGCAGTAGAGTGCAGGCTGTAGAGAGGGAATTTATATTTAATGCAAGATTTGCTGAGAGAGAGCATACCAGAAATTTATAATTAGATGGTAATGGGGACAATCCTCTTCTGATCAGTTTGAGACCAGTAAGGCTCCATTCATCAGTGGTGCTGATCCTAATATATGCCAGTGTCAGTGCAGAAAGAATTAAGCTAGTGTCCTAGACAGACCACTTTTTTTCCCCACATCTTAACCACAAACTTGAGACAGCCTAGGATATTTTTTAAATGCACATGTAAAAATATACCTTGCAATCCACAATTGCTAAAAAAAAAATAACTTGTTTTCATTAGTAGGTACCAAGACTTAAAAGAAGCTGATACTGGGATGTAAAATGAGTGATGGAGCTACATGTGACATTCAAGATATGGCCCATAACTTAAAGAAATACAGAACTGATGAACTTCATAGCTGCTACAACACATTAAAAAATATTTTGTCCATTCTTTAATTCACGAAATTCTGTGAAATCCACATTTTTGGCCAACCTTTAAGTGCAGCTAGACTTCAGCTTTGGTCCTTACAATATAAGTACAATAAAACAGGACTGGGAGCTGCAGTAATCTCCTCAAAGTAACATTTCTGAATCACTCACACACACAAAAAAATCAGTTGTATCATACAGGAAGATATTTTTGAGAAGTTTTACAAGAAGTAGATATACAAATAATCTGAATTAATTCATACTTACCCATTGCAACCAATGACTTTATTATACAGATAAGATGGGAGGCCTTTCAGATGAATATTGTTATCCACATAAACATACTGTAGCTCTCGAGAACGACCTAAATCTGGGTTTAGAAAACAAGAAAAGTCAGAGGGGGAAAGGGATGACAGTGACAACTATAAGCAAACCAATTCTCTTCCCTTATAAATAAACTAATCTGACTCAATGTAAGCAAACCAATTAGTACTTCTCAGTTGTCAAACTTCGACCCATGATTTTAATATGGATGAACTGAAGAGCAGTTTAGAAAACAGCACCTACAGTTACAAAAACAAAACAAACCATTTTTCAGTAGCCCTGAAAATCCCATTATAAACAATTTCATTTTAACACTGATCAACTCTGAAGTCAGTCTGAAGAAGTAAAGGGACAACTGATTTCAAATCAAGTTCATAAGGTCAAACCTGCTTTCATTAACTGGCCTCATGTCACTGAAGTCACAGCTTCACTATCTTTGTTAAAGTGGTAAAGACACAAACAAGAATGCAGCCTGCCCCACTCTTCTTTTTCTCCAAGAAAAGATTTGATTAGATTAGCCATAAGCAAATGCAGCCAGTAATCACCCAGAAAAGCTTTGTGTGATTCAGTAAACTAAGAAAAGCAAGAAAATATACAAGCATTAACCTGCAGAATATTGTGGAACTAAAATTTGTGGCTACAAGTAAATGATCACACATCTGAAGGTGTGCTTCCTGTATTAATTCTGTTAAAAATATTAATGGCTGGCAGTCAAAAGAAGCAAGTATAGCATGGTTTTAGCAATACCTTAATATAGAAATATACTAACTTACCACCAGAAAGGTCTGGAGTAATTTTATTTTATTTAGAAAATTAAAGTGGGGAAATTAAGCTAAATTAAAAGGGAAAATGTAGGCTTCTAGGAATAATTCTCAGGAACAGTAATTGCCAGCTCAGTGGTAAAACTGCCCACTACCAAAAGAACTGAAAAACAATCTCATTGTGAGATGCTTAAGAAGACAAATACAATGAACTAAAAATAACAGTTTTGAACTGGCAAGAAAGCTGACATGTAGGATCCTCCCAGCATCCCATTTCATCTGTAGCTCCTGCACTGCCCAAGATACTGGTTTAGGAAAAGACACAGGCATTTAATACAAAGCATAAAGCAACAGAACAGTGGTTGAAAGCCCCTCTGCCTGGGAAGGGAGAGCTGCAACCCAGACAAACTGCATTATGGAAAAAAATAAACAAACAAATTAAAAAATCTGTATGGCTCTCAGCTGCTCAAACTTTTATGAGTACCTTATAGAAACTAAGCAAGATAAACAAGCATTTGGCTGGATCAGCCATACTGCAAGACAATACTGGTACTGATTAATTCTGCCTTCCCATCTTTATCAACTGCCTCTTACCTTGGATGGCATAAAGATAACAGTGATAACAACTTCTGTCCTTTTTGTAATCATGGGCATGAATGAAACAAAAATTAATAAAATTTTCCTAACATTTCTATTCAGAAATTCTACTTGGAACAATGGTCTCTTATCAATCCCCACCATGACAATAGGTAACATAATCCCATCTTTATTGTTGTACAGCTCTATTGTACACAAGAGCTTTGGACATCACTTAGTGCTGATAAAGCAAATGATATTTTGAATGGACGCCCCTTAAATGTTTGAGCACCTTAAAATATACTGAATGTTTTCAGCTGTCACCCACTTGAATGGCAGCTGCAACCACCAGAAACCTTAAAAGCTCACACTGAGGAGGAGCTTCAAATTTTTTACATAAAGAACAAGTGATGATACAACAGAAAATTAATATATTCCTCTTCTAAAATGAAAATGGTAACGTAGAAAAACTGAAGGCTTTTTTTTTTTTCCTTTTAATACAGGCTCTTACCCTGCAACTGTCTATGGAGATTCCAGGGACTGTAATTTGGGCTTTGTTCAAACTGGGGTGACTGGACATCAACGGACACGTTCACCCATCACATGCTTCTTTGACCCTGTCCCAAAAACATTCTTGTTCATGGAGATATCTGCTGCATCAATCAAGCCAAGAAGCAAGTAGCAATCTCTCTGCTGACTGATGGGCACTGCTGTGAGATGCTGCTGTGCATCGTTTTGAGCTCAGAACTCAAAAAGATGATTTTTTTTTTGGCTCGGTATTGCAGAGCTGAAAATAGTTTAGTAAAGTTCCAGGATATTACTAGATGAGAAAAGCCAAAACATTGTTATCCTACAATGATAAAAATATTGCAGTACCGAGGCACTGTAACACCATACAATGTTTTAAGGGTGGAAAAAAAAAAAATCAGCCAAGAAAATCAGAAGCAGAAAGCTCGTGTGTGACACACCTGATGCTTAGGGAACATCCCCTCATGTGGCACAAGCCAATTACACCAAGAGAAGAAAACCATGGGTTGCTGGGGCAGCTTGAGTCTGCTACTGTTTAACTTAATAATTTAGAGAATGGAACTAAATTTTTAAAAGAGGCTCATTTTGCTCATTTCTACACAGATGTATGCAAATGGGCTGAAAGTCAGGCAAGTCAAAAAAAGCCCTAAAGCTGTTCTTTTCATATGCATTGAGGAGGTAGGCTGCATCTCATCTCTTCCTTCTGTCTTTATCTTATGCTATGTTTAGATTCTAAGTTCTGAGTTGACTGCATTTCCTAGGTAATTAAAGCAAATTTTTGGATGTTAGACAAAATATCTCAGTAGGAAAAATTCAGCTCCCAAAGCCAAATAGCCTGTAACTACAAATGTTCCTTTGATATAGCTTCTTTGCATTAAATAACCAAGCATCTTCTAGTCCCCAGAAGATTTTTTTCTCCTTTTTCAAACACTATCTATAAAGTTAAATTTAAATAAAACACTTTAAACAGCGCTTTGTATCCCATCCACATTAATTTTTGTCTTACATCAGTCAACAAATATTGTTCAAAGATCTCTAAAAAACAGGGTTCTGAGGAACTTTGTAAAATAAGGAAGCTGTCCATCTATGAAAAGGCTAAAGCTACAAAGAAGGTTTTCATGTGGCTTTTGCAAGCACTGTACTGAGTCTAAAACATTTCCACTTTGCTCCTTCCAGGCTCCCAGATCAAAGACCTTTCTCCCAGAAATGACCAAATGCCATGAGTCCTGAACAAACCCCAAGTCTATTTTTTTTTTATTTTCCTCCCCCCCTTTTTTTTTTTTTTTTAACCTCAGGGCCCTGGCATATGCATTCCACATGGCTGAAGATGGAACAAAAGCTCTTGTGTGACCGCACTGATGCTCTTTTAACCAGACTGTGAAGGCAAGGACACAAAAGCAGCACATACTGAGGTAAAAAAAGACCTTTGTTTACTGTGCACAGATAACTACTAGACCCATTTTCCAAACAAAAAATACACATAAACCCTCAATGTATCAATAAGGTGATATAACACTGAATATGTGCTGTCATAACATCCCTTGTACTTCCAGTACACTTGGGAATTTATGGCCTATTTTAATTGTATCCATTCTTCATGACATAAATCTTTTTTATTTTTGCAATGTCATCAGATTCAAATTTCTGCTTCCACTGGGATTTGTTTTCAGGCACTGGAGAATTTGCCAGTGGTAAAATTTTGCAGCTAAATTTTCATCAAAGGAAAATTTATATTGTAAGTAGATTGATATAAAATGATCAGTAGTCCCATCTGCCATTTAAGAACAGAATTCCTAAGAACATTTATTAGGGCAGCATGCAAGCTACACTGATGATAAAAAGGACTGTCCAGGATGCAGTTTCCAATTCAGCTTACACATACAATTTATTAGTTTTTTAAAAGCAAATTTACTTGGCAGGCCAAATGGCTCAAATCCACAGACTCTTGTTTTGTAGAATACACAGTGGGATATTCAACAGTTTAATAATAATAATAATTTTTTAAAATACTGGCACATTCAAGAAAGAAGTGTTTTCTGCAGAACAAACAGCTAATTAATTTTTGCTTATCCATCTACTTCTCTGTGTAGCAGTTCTGGAAGTCAGAGTGTGGCATCAGGTCTTTTTATTGTATTCTGTAAAACTAATTAATAGTGTTACACTTCTTTTCTTGAGATGCCTGTGTCTGCAAAGTTAAAGGAACCTACATGACAAAAAAAATACATAATACCTGTTCAGCAATGCTGTGAATGTAGTGTGGTACTGCTAGAATAAATTTCTATTTACACTTGCAGATTTCTCTACTGGCACCTACAAGTAACAAACTCAGATGAGGAAGAATGGATTCCTTGGCACAGTGGATGTCAACCACCATATGAAATAAATAAAGTAAATCACATTTGAAAAAGCATTAAGCAATATGTTCTAAATATGTTTCTTCTAACGTGGACAAGTCTAATAAAAAAGAGGGGAAAAAATACCCCACATTCTGTTAGGAGATGAATAAAATACCTGCTTTTCAACTCAACTCTCTAACTAAAAAGAAAAAAAAAAGTTTGACAGTTCTTGCAGGAATAACTCTCGCAGGTATTTCTACAGTATCTTTCACTGTTATTTAATGTCTTTACTCAGTCATTAACTAGTAAAGTGAAGTTGGATGTAAAAATACACACAAACAAACCATTAGCCAACATGTGCAGCTAGCAGAAATAATGCTACAATTATGCCTTAACTTGTGTAATACTCCAAGAAAAATATTTTCCCATACAGCAGAAGACAGATTTAATCTTTCTGCTTTTCAATGCACTAACTCTCTCTACTACTTTATTTCATCACATCTTGACCACTCTGAAGCCTTCAGAGGAAGGATTAAACATTTACATTTATACTCTGCTTCTCTTCCTCTGAACTCTAGGATTTATGATTCAGTTTCATATCCACAGATAGCAAATTATCTCCAAATGTTCACCAGTGAATTACTATTAAGAACTACTGAACAAGGTCAATTGACAGTCTTTGATGTTTCCCGTTATTTTAAAAGTTCCTTCTGAATGTTTTGAATTTGAGTCTAAAAATAAAGAAAAAAGAAGGTGTGTCATTATGTTATAGATTTATTTCCTCCTTTTGAACTTAAAACACTTGAGCAGATCTATGGCTTATCCAGGTCACAGCTAACTCACAGATAAGCTACTAGTAAGAAAGTGGCAAAATCCTTTACCCTTCAATATTTCCTATCTCATCATACTGAACAGTATCTTATTTTTGCTAAATTAGAAAGATTCAATCTCCTGCCTCATGAAATGAAGTTAGAAGTATTTGCTAAAATAGGGGAAAATACTTGCTTGTTTCAGCTAGTACTGTGGAATCTGGATGATGCATCCTGGAACTCGTTTTCTCATTTATATAATGACATATGTTGGGACATAACTAAAATACTATGTCTGGAGCTTTCCAGTAATATAAGCTAAGGTGCTAAGAAAATCAGAAAGATCACAGATTTCTTAAAGAGACTAAATTGATGAAAAAATTAAGTAAAACTTATACAAAGTAATTAATGTAGAAATTCTCATTTTTAGCTTCTTTTCAATGTGATTATCATAACTTCTTCTGCACCTAATTAAAACCAACCTCTGATTGTATTCTAAAAAAAAAAATAATTAATGGCTATTCAAATGACATGACAGATCTCCATGTATGTCTCTATTTCAGCAGAGATTAGCCCGTGGCACGACTGAAAATTAACACACACACATGGAAGAGGTCTTACCTTTCACAAACAGAATATCCAGTCCACCCTCACTGACAACACAACTACTTCCCACAGAAAAACACCACACACTGGCTGTGCCTCCTGTTTACTCTGTAAAACCTGCTTTGACACTTCCAGACTTAGAAAGGGTTGAGAAAAAGGCAGAGAAATTCTTTCCTGGGCTACTACTGTGGAGTTTTGACAGATGCCCATACACAGCACAAACTAAAGCTTTGCTAGATGATGCAGTACTGACATTCCTAATAATGAGAAATAATTTGTGTGGAGTTACTGGGATTCCACTGCATGCTTTAAACCCTTGCTGAAGAATCTTAGTCAAATCATCAGATCCAGCAAAGAGAAACACATCATTACCCAAAGTGGTGAAACTCAGATTACATAGTACTATATTTAAACACAACATCATTTCAACTTTTTTCCCCTCTCAGCTAAAAATAAAGCAAATTTGATAGTTGACCTATTGCTTTAACACAGACACAAGAACTTAACCTGAATATTTTTTTTTTCTTGATTAGCATCTTTTCCAACAATACTATCACTGTTACAGCTCCAAAACCAGAGCTTCCAGGGGCGACCAAAGAAAACCACCCATCGCATTTCATTCTTTTTCTTTTGGGGACAGAAAGTTTGTTTTCCTGTCTCTTCCCTGACCAATGCCAGGGCTGACTCACCAAGTGGCAGAAATGCCAGGCGGTTTCCAGCCATGGAGAGCTCATTGAGGCTTGGCAGCTGGCAGAGGTGGCGGGGAACATACCAGAGGTGGTTTCTGTCTGCAGTCAGGTACTGCAGGGAGAGGCACATGTGCAGCCTTTCGGGTAAAGTTATCAAGCGGTTGGTTGAGATGTCCAAGGTCTGCAGCTCCCTCAGGTCTCCAACCTCTACAATTCAAAAAGGAGGCACTGAGGGTTAATAATGTAGCTATTTCCACAACCAAGATCAGAAAAAGATAGCTCACAGACACTGGAAACAAAGGGCATCAGTTAGCTGGGCTGTTTTTCCCTTAAGACACTGTTTTGTCAGTTTGTATTCAGAACTGCTACTCATCACCTCCAGCATCTTCATATTTCAAGTCTTTTTTATGAGTAACAGGTATCAGTTGTTTAAATATGAGCTCTCTCAAAACAGAGAATTCCTGAATCGTGGCAATTACTGAATTGTCACAATTACTGTCAAAAATATCAAGAAGTTTCCTGGTCTTAAATCAAAACCACACATACACAGTTTGCTGTTACTGAGGGTGTTTTGCACAACTGCAAACTGAAAATAAATTCAAATAAATTTTTTTTAATTAAAAATAAAACACATTTGAGGGTGCAGTGCTTATAGCCACCATATTTAAGATTCTCTTGCAAATACATGCATAGCACTTCCTGCTAAGTGACAGTCTCTCACCAAGTCTGCTTAGGAAAAACAACTCTCTTCATAATACAATTCAAAAGACCTAGTTTAAATTAGAAAATAAGATTTTTAATAACCTGTAAATTATACTGTAGTAAGGCATTACAGTAAGCTCTAGCCTGTAGTTGCAATAATTGCAGCTTCTAGAGGTCTCCTTTTTCTAACATTTTAAGACATTTAAAAGTATGTTTTGTGTTTTAAATAGTACTTTTTTATGTAAGTCACAACTGAAGTTCTTAAAAATCTGCAAGACAAGATCACACAAGTAGCCTCACTTGTGCAACAGAGTGATTTTCCTTGTGGCTGGCCCGTGGAACAAGAATGCTCATCTCTAAGGACTGACTCACAAATGTATTAAGCAGCTCTACAGGTTATCTCATTGTTTATTGAGTTAATCTTTTATAGTTACTCTAACAATTAGGAAGGCTATAAATTATTTTCCCCAAACATGGGAAAACTGTAAATAGTTTTGCTTCATTTTTAAATACTTCACAGCAATGGAATAAAATCATGAAGTGCTTGGTGCCCCTTATTCTTTCTGCAGTTCTCAGCTTCTTACCAAATGTACTTTGCTTTCAGCTGAAGGAAATCAGCTCTTCCATCTGATAGCTGCTAAAACAAGATTCCCTAGAATCTTCTACACTGAAAGCACCAGAAAATCTACACAATCTGCACCATTTACAGCTCTACCACCCAGCTTTTTTTTTTTTTTTAAGATATAAATAGGGTGACACTGTTTAAGCTAAAGCTAAAAGAACCTGTTTTGCCCTTAAGTTCTCTCTGCAGCAGGAGCTAGAATATTTGCAATTCCCTGAGCTCTGATGTAGCACCTTGTGTACTATACCCAAAGAAAAAAACCCAAACCACTCCGTTAATCTCAAACTCTCTTCTAAACACTGGGAAAAAGAAATCACAAGTCTGAAGCTGACCTTGGGAAAAAAAAACGCTGTAAGTGTTAGTTTCAAAAATCAAGACATGAAGAGGAGAAAAAGGAAGCTGTCACTCAATATTAAGAGATGTTCACAAAAGTACTAATTAAACAAAATGGCATATGCACATTTAAAAGGCATTTCTGCCCACTGCAAACAATCCCAGCATTAACTACAACAAAGAATCAACACCATAGTGCATGCATCCTTTTATACAGCGTTACTGACAGAGCAGCTGCTATACACAGATGACCATATTCTTCAAACCTCTTACTTTTGATGACAGCAGGCATCCTAAGCTTTATTTATAAGTTTTCTTCCACTACAAGATTGGAAATGAATGGCAAAAGCAAAATAATCACAACTAAATAGCAAAAGACTGCTAGGCAAAAGAAGTACAGTAGAACTCATTTTTAAGTTTTATATTCATCACAAACAAAGCCATATGCTTGAAAACAGTGACAGGAAAAGAGCCACCTACATTCAGCCAAACCACTGACCACATGCAGTCAATAATAGGCCTAGCTATTTTCATGCACTAACCTTTTTCTCTGCCACTAAAAACAGTCCTCTAATTCAGTTTAGGTCCAAAAATCCCATAAATGTTACGGTTGGCAAAGCTGGCAGAGTTTCAAAGGCATTGCTAGAATGATATGTTTCAAATCTAAGAGGAAATAAAAGTATTCTCACTTTATCCTTCATCCAAAAAACACATACTGGCCCAGAACTTCATCCTCTCTACCTTCATCTTCCAATGCATACCAGATGTAAACATCCACTTTCAACATACAGTGCCATATGTTACAGAAACACCCGTGCTGAAGTTAAAAAGTAAACCAAACAACTTCAAGTGCCATCAGAACAAATATATAAACCCCAGACTCCCCACTACAGTATTGGAAGCTCATTTTGAAGAACATGCTCAGGCATTTACTAATGACACTAAATTAGTTTCAATTTCATTAAAGCAGAAGGAAAACCACAAAGAATAACACAAAATATAAACAGCACACGAGTAAGTTTTTTCAATCTTTTAGTTAATATTACCAATGCTTTCAAAATCTTGCAACATAAATACTGAAGGATACCTTGGCTAAGAAACACAGTGAAAGACTTAAATCTCTCTCATGCTATCACCTCATAAGACCTGTATAATAGGTGGACTTCTGAAATTTGAAGCATTTGATCCAGAAAAGAAAATAAGATTTTCCAAACAAAAAGAACTGAGAAAGAAGGGGCTTTTATTCAGCCTCCCCCCCACATCCAAGGGTAAGAGACAAGCATTATACATCACCATTAAACCCCACGGAGGGGTTCCCATTACATTTGAATGAAATTCATGACTGTATAATTTTTCATGTGCATCAGCTCTAGCATAAACATCATCAAAATCAACATGGCAGAGCACTGAGGCCCAGTTTAATATCAGAAACCATAAAGTCTTCAGCAGCTTTGCTAAACTTCTGTGCTAGTTCTTGGACCCAAGTCCAGGAACCCAATCTGCATGGATTGCTGCCTTCACACAGAGCTGGGCAATTCTGTGGCTTGGCCATATGGTACAAACATGTTCACAGCAGAGTACACACAAAATGGCTGTAAATCCACACACTACCTCACTTCACAGAAACATAAATGCAGGGTTATAACCCAGAATCCTGCCTACAGCTAGCTGTCAGCTATAGACACAGATACACAAATAAATACTTCAGACTGTATTCTAAAAGTCCCAGTGTGAATTCATCTTTTTCATACGTGGCAACAGGACAATTAAGGAGTTCTTACTGTGCCTCTGCATTCGTGGCAACAGCTTTCCCAACCACTTGGAGAAAGGAACATGGGAACTGCCATCATATGTTGGGTTTTCAAAAGGAAAACTGCCAAGCAGGTTTGCCTCTCAACACATAAGCATATCTTATTAAAAAAGAAAGTGAAACCTTGGAAGGATTTCAAGAAATTTCCAAAATTACTGACCTAACAAAAACACTGTAGTTGTATAAATGTAGCGACCACCAAAAAAAAAAAAAAAAAAATTTGGTTTCTGATTCAGATGGTTTTAAATTTTTAAAATTAATTTCCATGGTTTTATACGAAGGAAAAAAAAAAAAAAGATCTGGAAGTAAGCAGCCCATGCAACATAGAATAATTGCCAAAGGCAACTCAAACTTCCTTAACCTTCTAAAGGTACAGGCCTCACCAGCTGTCAAACTCAAGAAAAAACATCAGTCTTCTCTACATTTCAAGTATAATCCCACCTTCCCCTGTTGGGCCATAACCCAGAATTTCACCTGAGGATATATGGAACACATACACCATTGGATTTCAGTGCATGGAAGACATGGCTTTATTTTAAATCAAATGCTATCTGAGTCTTTCCATCCAAGCAGAGGAAAAAAAGGGAACAGGAAAGGGCTACAGACGTACCTGCATGACAATGCACCTCAAAGCAGGGTATTAAGAGAAAGCAGAGAACCTACAAGGAATGGAAAAAGGGACTGATCAGCAAAGAGAGCTGGTAGTTAGAGGTCAGGCCACAGAATTTAAATGAAAACTACCAGGAGGCCAGAATAATGGGAACTCACAGACAAAACAAAAGGTTTCTCAACAAGAAATAAAGAGGAAGAAATTAAGAACTGGTGTCAACAAGGAGTAGAAATTAGGAGGACAAATCAAATATTAAATTAGCTTTGTTCATCATTTTTTCCTGTGAGAATAATGCTGTGTATGAGGACAGTGACAGAATACCTCATGGGAACAAGGACAAAGAACTGAAAATTACCACATCTATTACTAAAATGAAAAGAGGCTGCTTAAAAAATTTCCATCCCAGAACACTGAAAAAAAAAAAAAAAAAAAAAAAAAGATTACACATCAAAACTGCAAGCTCAACCATGAGCATTCTCAAGGAATAAGACATTTTCTGGGATAGTAGTCTAGAGCTAGAGAAGGCATCTAGAACCTGTGTTCAAAAGAGCTCTGTTGACATGAACTCAGCCCTTCAGCATCTTGTTACAACTGTTCTAAGGGTGAAATGCAACTCAGAGTAACCAATGACTGGAACATAAATAGAAAGCAGAAAGAAAATCAACTCAGAACTTTCCAAATGTACATCATGTTTTACTGGCTTATCTCCCTGCTGAAATGTCATAGTTAATGGTAACACACAAGTATCACATCTCATGGCAAATTATTGGAATGGAGAAAACATTATCAGTGATGATGTTCCTCAAGGGTCTACTTTGTTCACAATTTCCATTTTCTACCTTGGTAAAATGAAATACTAGGTTTTAGTTTGCTGCTGACAGGCATATGAAGCACTGCTAATATGATAAAGAACCAAATTTTATAACAGAAAGAAGAGCAAGAATGTCTAGATTTAAGTGACTGAAATGGAATGAAAAGTAACAGAAAATAAGCATGAAAGAAGGTTCTGCAAGTCTTGGAACACTGAAGGAAGGACTAGTTCACCACCTAAAGATAATAACCCACCAGGAACAATAGCCAGCATTGTATTAGGAGCAAGAAAATATGTTAATATACCTTTCTACTATATGCAACATATAATCTTGCTATTATACAAACATTTCCATCTTCCATCCTGCTACCAAAGGTTCTAAGACAGGGGAGATCCTCTCTCTTGCCTTCCTGCCATCCACTCTGCAATGCCAGCAGTGTGTTGCTTTTCCAAGACAGCAGCACTAAAAATCTTTGCTCTATGCCATGGACTGATGTTTCCCAGCTTGTGGTAGCCAGAGGGACATATTCTCATGAATCCCTGCAGAATTAAGCACTTCATGCACCCAGGGACCCCCCTGGGGTCTACAAAGGAAGTTGGTTGCTTCAGGAAAGGAACAGAAGGTGCTAAAAGCAACTACCATACCTCACCCTTGAAGTAAAGTTTAAACCAACTTCCATGACCCTGAGTAAAAGATGTGTTTTCCTAGCAGACCTGTAAAACCATGCAACTGTGAGTAAAAGGTGTCTAAAGTCTTTTAGATTACAAAGCTTCTTACCTCTCCCATTGGAAAAAAATCCAAGTCCCTACAGCTGCCTGCAAATTTCCATTGCATTACTATTATCAGTTTTAAAGTGTAATGGACAGGAAATATAAGTTTAAATCACTAAGAGCTCAATGCAAAAGATCCCCTTTAGATCTGCTCTGTGATGTCTCAAGAGGACTTAAATAGATTTTAAGATTGTTACAACAAATTAAATAGCCTATTATATATTACATTACATTTACTGTCCTACCACACAGCTCACATTTCATAGCCTATAAAAATTAAATTTTCTAGCACAAATTGGCACTTATGATAGACCTGTGCCATCTTCAAACAAGGAAGTCTGACCATAACTGAAAATTGGCATCATTAGATATAAGGACAAAGAAAGAGGGATGCAAATTTAATCTGATTTACATTTTGACACTGCTGTATGCAGGTCTGTTACTGTACTGTTAGTGAGAGAGTTTGAAAAATGTTCTATTTCTCAAGCCTAACAGACCTGAAGATAATTTTTTCCTTGTATTTTTCCCCATCCAGGCTAATAGTTGCTCAGTATTTTAAGAAAAAAAAAAAAAAACAACCTAAAAACCTACATGAGACATGGTGATACTCCAGCAACTACTTGGCAAATGACCAATTTTTAAATAAGGTTATGAATATGAGTTCAAACCCTTAAAAATTCTATGAAAAAAAGCCTGTATCTCAGCTGATAAAATTGAATCTATTAGCTTTTTAAGCAATATTTATGGTTGCATTTCACACATATATCCTAGATGGAAAGAAAAGGGGAAAAGATTTGAGGTAGGACTGTCCTTGTGAATTAACACAGTTGTGTAAGTAACACTTCCAAGATATTCCTCATTCTCAGTTCCACCCCCTTCAACCATAAATTATATTGATTTTTCTGCAAAACATTTAAGCAGCAGACAAAACCCAAAACCAAGTGAAAAATATATACTTCTACTGAACATGACCAAATAGAATCTTTTTTCCTAACCTTGCTAAATGTCACACATAAATTTAGTACCAAACCTTATTTACTTTGTACCATCATTCAACAGCAAAGGTGAGAAAAGTGGCTTTTTTAAAGTCCAATCTTGCTAAACAGTAATTCTAGTTCAGCTAAAAGTGGCTGCAAACAGACATCAGGCATGAGGGTCTCATGTAGTCAAACTCTTCTAAAGGTTCCCTATCTTTTACCATAATTAAGCTTCAATTAACAAAACTTGCAGTGTTCTGTATTTCATGGGTCCACCACTCTGAGCTTTCCCTAGCATTAACACTCAAAGACCAGAGAGCACAGATCCAGAGCAGTTATGAGGTTGTGCTCTGTATTTCCCCTCAGTGCAAGTTTGGAATCCCATCTTCTTCCAAAATTTGATGGTCTCCATGAGAACAGTTAGAACCAAGTGGAGAGAAAAAAAAAAAAAATGCAGAAAATAAACACACGAGAGAAGTAAAAAAGGTGAGTAAAAGGGATGGAAAAACTGTTTATTCACAAAGGTAACTCAAGGCCATGAAATGATCAGGTTTGCTGTTTGGTTTGGGTTTGGCTTTTTTGTTTGTTTGGTCAGGTTAGTCTTTTTTTAGAAGACAACCTATCCTTTCATTATGTTCTAGTGCACTCTGCCTAGTACTTTACTGCCCCACAGCAAGGTACTACTGGTACACAAATAGATGTGAAATCAATGTATTATTATTGTTCTATGGTTTTATTAAATAATATCCCAAGTTTTGGATGCAGGAGCCAAATAAGTGTGAAGAGACAGGATGGCATTGCATCAAGCACATTGCATGAAAAATTCTGCAAGCACCTTAAAGAAAATTCTCTTATTTGGGAAGCAGTGTATTTTTATATGTTGTCTTTCCTTTGAGGAGCAGCTGTTTTCCTTTTTCTGGGTGTTCCTGGGTGGTATGAACATAAACAAATGTGACATGAATAAAGCATGAGACCTGCTATGTTTCTTTTGTTTTGTTTATGTCTTACCATGTTTATTGCTGCACATCATCTACAATTCACTGTGCAATAATATCACTACATGGAAAGAAGTAGGGGGAAAGTTCCAGAAAGAAATTATTCATAAAAAGCACTCAATTTGACCTCAAGATGCCAGCCAGCTTGAGATGGTTAGTTCTGTACCCTGCTTCAATTAAGCACTGTAAAGCACTGATCATCTAAAATTAAGGCAAACAAAACGAGCATCCTGAAGAGAGGCTAAGGATTGCTCTGGAAGCCACAGAGACAGGGCCAGTCCTGGCTATAAATTCACAGCCAGCTTTTTCCCTTCTTTAAATGAAAAACTTGAGATCAACACAAGGGACTCCAGTCCAAGAAACACAGATAAGGAGCTCCTTACCCGTTACCACATTAGTGTCTGAATAATCCAAACAAAGCCCTATCTGTTGTGACTGTTGCTATCAACTGTTTCCAACCAACTGCAGAGAGACACATCTTTTTTCCTTTTCTTGAGGTTAGTCAGGACTTTTTGTTTGTTTGTTTTGGGGTTTTTTTTGTTTTGTTTTGTTTTTTCATTTTTCCAAGAAGTAACTAAATGGGTAACAAACCCAATTGGTTTGATTTTAATCTTTCAGGGTAAAAGTATTATGTTATGTCAAGCCCACTTATGCTCTGTACCTTACTACTGGGAGATACCAGAGAAGCCCCTTCCCAAGAAAATGCAAATACAAACCTGAGTGGTATGAGGAAAATGAAAAGAATCAAAGGAATATCTTTAGTATGGCATCCTGCTTCCAGCAGTGGTCACCATATTTGATTTTCAAAGGAATGCAAATGGATGGGATCGTTTTAATTGAAGTCCTATGAAAATAAGAGTTCTTCCAGGCCACTGGAAGTCACTACAAATTGCTACAGTAATTACAAGGGATGCTGAACCATCCCCGGGAATACTCTCACTATAATAGAGGTGAATCTTTCTCTAATATCCTTTTCTAGCATCAGCAACAGGAGCTTCTCTTGCTCTTCCACTTGCCCAGCCAGCATCTCTGTGGCCACCAAGCAGAATGCCTGATTCACCAGTTCAGAGGGGTAGGTAAAAGCTATTATAATAATGCAGCTACTGCTGAGAAAATGATATGGACCAACTCCTGACAGCTTCTAACCAAGATTATCACCAAAATAAAAGAAGGCTTCTGACTTCAAACAACGTTAGCTATGACCTGATTTTCAAAATGCTGAAAGCAGCTGCAAGCCTCATCTTAATCAGTGGAAGATACTGCTGTTCAGTGTTTGAAATCAGCACAAAGTAGACAAATAAAGCTTGCAATTATACTCCAACCCCCCCACACTCAGTCATTTTGAATTGCTTTCCTGTAGCTACACAAATAAGTAGTCTGAGTCCGTAAAACTCTCAAACATTAAATAATTACCAACTGGAGTATACTTGAAGTTGCTTGGTATCAAAGCCTTTCATAAAGAATGACAATTTAATGCAGATTGGAGCAGTGTTAAGTTAAACATGGGTCTTTATTTTAAATGCCTCTGCAATAAAATTAAGATAACTGGAATACAGGTACAAACTCTGTATGTGTGACATGAACCACAGGAAAGTTAATCTCATGTAATACCTCCAGTTCCACACATTCTCTTTAAAGCTTTTTCCATTTAGATTTAGTCTCAGTAAATGACGCATTTTATTTTGCTTCCATTTATTTAATAAACTAGCTAAGTAAAAACAAGGATGTCAATACCAACTCTTACTGTAACTTTTTCACAATGGTATGTATAAAATAAAATTATATTTGGCCAGACAGGTCAAAATTGAAATGGAAATATTCTGAAATTCTTCTGTTGCCACAGCACTACCAATTAAGTGTTTGTTCACTTTCAAAGACTGAATGACTTTGTTCTCCAAGCTTCCCTGAGCACTCAGCTCCTACTAGTAAATTGCATTTGCTTAATGCACAAGTAAAATCAACTACCCGTTAATATAGCTAATCACTGTACATAAGTTACAGAGACCTCAGGGAAAGAAAAAAAACCTCAAGGGAACCAAAGAGACAAAAGTACATTCACAGATAACTTTATAAATAAAGACTTGAAGAGTTCAATGGGAAAACAAGTTAACTTTCAATTGCCAACCCTAAAAATTACAAAAACTAAGCCTCAAGAGCTAGTGCTTTTTCTTGTCACCTATGTTAATTTGATGCAACAAAGAAGAATCTCAGGAATTTCATATTTATAAATGGTTTTGCATTAAAAATAAGCAGGAAATTATTTTAGTGTAGTTAACAAGTAATTTTCTTCTGAAAATAGTTGAATAGGCTCTATGAACTAACAACTACTGAATTTCATGAACAAGTTTGCAGCCATAAGCAGTCATAGCAGATACATAATAACTTTTATGAACTATGTTATGATTAAATGAGTTCCATTTTTCAGCATTTACTTATTTATTTTAAAACAGCGTTGGTAAATGCAGCAAGTATGGACATAATCCTCCTGAAAAGCTGATTTTGCTGGTATGACTTATTTCATCTTTGCTTAGGACTCTAATGTAAGTCAGATGATGTAAGTCAGAGCAGCAAAACAAAAAAAAGTAAAACAGAAATAAAAAAAAAAAAAACAGAAATGCATTTCTAATGAGAAGCTGAAATTTGCAAAGCAGTAACTACTGCCATTTCCTTTTTCACACATTTACAAACCAATGAAAAATTTCAGAGAAAAAAGACCCACAGTTTAATATCTGCTCAAAGCTGAGGTTCTTTGAAACCCTAACTAAACACTATTGGACAGATTGTCTGTATTAAAGAAGTTTTCATGCTACAGAAACACAAACACTATCTGTATATGAAACACATCTTTCTCTGCATACATCCAACCCTCCATCTTGGAGGTTTAGTCTCAGCCTTGTCAATACACATCTGTCTTCACCCATGTGAACAGTTATTGGCACATGTTTACAAGAAAGGCCCTGAGCATCTTAAAAACACCTTTTAAGTTCAGTTTTGCTTTTGGGCAACATTTCTAAAAAGAAAGACTTTTACAAGTATTTTAAAGAGCATCTGTTCTGAAGTTTCAGAATTCAAGTTTATATATATCACATGTGTCTTGAACCAGGCTATCAGGAAAGTCAGACCTTTACTATCAGAATCATCAGCAGAAGAATTCAGTGCTGACAGATAAGTTACAAACCACCTTTTTCTGAAATTCCTTTGCTTAGGGAGCCAATCTGATGTTAGGCACTACATGACCACTCAAATTCAGTTTAATATCTCTGAATATATTAACTTTCAAGAATAAGTGATGATTTTTATAAGAATAGTCAAAGGGAAGAGACTTAGTGGCAGTCCCATTGTCCTCCTTTCCTAAAGGCAGGCTAAATACACACATTGCACAGGGAGGAGAATCCACTCATGTCAGCCCCAAGCTACGCTGCTCAGGTGACTGTTGGCAGCCACAACATGGAAAAACCCTTGTATCAAATTTCAGAGAAAGAGGCTTTGCTGTGCTCTCAGTAGAGGATTCAGCACGTTGGGGAAAAAAGTTGCAAAAGGTTGGGAATGACACCTTGAAAAGTTACAATAACTAAAGTCAATTTTATTGTAATGTAGTTTTCTCTTATGTAGGCATGAAGTTGAGGAAAAAAAATAATTAAAGTTTAGTTTTAGTTGAAAGACTAAAAATTCCTTTTTAGTTTTGTTCTTTAAAGTTCAAAAGCAAACAAACAAAAAAAACCCACCCCCCAATATAACATCAATCCAAGGATTCTATTGTAATAAACACAACAGCAATTACATCAATTTTCAGCAGTACTGAAGACAGTTGTACAGCTGATCAGCCAGACAAGCACTGAAGCATCATTACCTTCCCAGTTATGAAGATTGTCAGAGAAGGCACCAAGAATCTGGGGGGTGGGAGCAGATTTGCCAGAACTATGAAGGGAGTAATGATCTGTGGAGCTTGAGAGCCCACACAGGCAATACATAAAATTAGAGCAGATAGAAATATTAGTTTTTATAGTCTTTATAGCTTTTCAGAAACATTTCTATAACACCTTGAAATACTCAGGGAAAGACTACAGCACATAATTACATACCTACAAAATTGAGTTCCTGGTAATCTGCTTTCCTACATCTTAGATTCAACTCCACAGGAACAGGACTCACCAAAGCAATCAGAGACACTGCACTTCTTCCCCTCCTCTGCTATGCAATCAATAAACTCAGATAAAACAAACACCACAAATGGAGTAATCACTGAATTCAAACATAACTGTGGCCAATTCCAGAGTTATTTTTTTCTGTGGTGTATAACCATGTCAAAATGAGTCCTCTCCACAAATCTCAACCCAAGTTTTCAGACAATCAAACGAAAAAACAAATAATTCTACTTGACCTTCATTATTTAGGTCTGCATGCCAGGTCCAATCAGTTTTCACAAGCACATTCCACTTTTTAAAAACAGACTGTAGAAATACATTTTTCAAACTAAAAGGAACACAATGCATTGTTTTGATGCTACAGCCTGAAGCCCTTTATCTGAGTTTTATCAAAGCATACTCTATCACTGATCAAAGCAGCAATGACAATTTAATGTTCTTTAAAGTTATATATTGCTGCATAAACTTCCCACTTTCGTCTTGTGGCCTCCAGCTCAGCATGTCATTGGGAGTATATTCAAAGGTCAAGAGACTTTCCTCCAGAAGCCCTCTGTTCCCAAGTGGCAGCTCTAATGATTGCAGGAGTGGAGCGTAAAGCAGGGTAGATTAATTCCATCAGGGCTCTGTTCTTTATATACCCTAGAAAATTCAGGTTGTCATTTCTTCTGTCAGATGTTTCAAAGACTGCTTTGTACACGACTGTATGAATTATTTGCATGTGGTACTAACATTTCCATGCTGCCCTATTACTGATTTCATTATTGTCTAAAGACCTCTTCTCACTCTGCTGTTGAAATAAGTATTTCATTTTAAATTTCTTTCCATTTGGTATTTTGCATGACATGTGACTGGCTGACTTTCTAAAGCAAAGTTTGGAAGTCACTTGGACATGTGAGACCAAAAAAGGTTTTTAATCTGTATTTTAATAATTTGTTGAGAAATCTCAAATGGAGTTCACTAGAAAAACACTATGCAATTTTATGTTTAATTAAATGTGTTGAAATTAGTTGTATGTAAGAGTTCTTATTTAATAAAAAGGCACAAGATCATGCAACATAACTACTATGCTTCTACAGCTATATTTAAGATGTCCAACATCTCTATGAAGCTTTAAGCTTCAGATGAATGCTTGTCATGATTACTTACAGCACCCTCAACATCTTCAAAATTCCTGTTCACCCCCCATATCCGAGAGGAAAACCCCTGGAGAAACAAGGCTTACAGTGACTTAAGAAATTAAGGACTGCATGAGCCAGGATTCAAGAGGCAGCACCAAATCTCTTAACAACACAGAATGCAGTTCTATCTGCTCCCATGCTCTCAGGAATGCACAAATCGTCCAAGTACCTCACATCAGAAAGAGCACTCAAACTCCTTTATCTTGGCACAACTCCTTTATCTCCTACCTAAAAGCCCTTGAGGGGGACTGCTACCAGGGGGAAAGCCCATGGCCCAGAGCTCAGAAAACATACGTGTTCCTGCAAAGATTCTGATTTTCACAAGTGGAGTACTGCAAAGCCAGAAGCACAACAGGCTTGAGAGAGAGCACCACTGGTGGTAATGAGGTTGGCTCCGTCCTGAGTTCACCTACACCTCACCAGGTTACTTCCCAACTTCTTTTCAGAGAAGGAAAGGAACAGTAAGGGAAAAAAAAGAAAGAAAAAAAAGATATGGGGCATGGTAACTTTCACAAGGATCTCTCATGGAATAACAGGGAACAAAAAGGAACACTGGCCCCTCTTCGAAACTCTTTTCAAAGCATGAAAAACACTGAAGATGTTTCAGAGGAAATAAAAAAAAGTCTAATAAAAAATTCAGTAACGGCAGCTCACAGGCAGCCTTACACCGACATATTCTTACCCTCTAAAATCATGTTTGTTCTAGCAGCAATATAATACAATAAAAAAGTAGTTTAGAACTCATATGGTATAATTCTGAGAGATGTCTCTTCCATACATGAGATGCCACCATAACTTGCACTAAGGTTCTGTGGCCAGTAAGAGTTTTCACATTAAAAGGGAACCTTTACTGGTCAGCCTCTGCCCAGATGCTACACAGAATCCAAACTAAATTAACATGGTCTGA
The DNA here is from genome assembly GCF_036169615.1 of Heliangelus exortis. NCBI lineage: Eukaryota > Metazoa > Chordata > Aves > Apodiformes > Trochilidae > Heliangelus > Heliangelus exortis. The sequence continues at coordinate 3,783,134 of NC_092432.1, forward strand.
AACATTAATATACAGCATTCTACTCTCCAGTATTCTTGGGTCTATTCATGAACTTACTAACAACATGAGCACAGTAGCCACATTTTAAATACAGTCAAAGCTCAAACAGGCAGAGATTTTTCAAATTAAAGCTACCAAAGTAGGGAAATAAGAAAAAGTGTGATTGTCCAAAATTATCGTCTTGCTAAAACAAATAATAAGAAAAAAATTACCATTAAAGTTAGGTTAGAATCCTGACTGACTTTTAAATATTGTAAAACTACTATTAAAGAACTCAAGCACTTGGTGATCAGGCTTTTGCTTCAGCAGGATTTTAGCCTTCAATGTCTTGACATGAAACCTCAATGCCAGTTTCAGGCTCTCACTGATCACTTTTCCAGATACAAAATGACCACAGAAGTTGTTTTAAGACTTATGTTTTACTTGGAAATACGAGGTACTAACTTGTATCAGAATTCTTTTTTTTCAAACTAAAAACATAGCCATTGAAATAGCTTAACTTCCAAATACTTTTTCCAGTGATTGCACTAAATTACAATAGCAAATTTTAAGATGGAATTTTCTAGGCCAATAAGCCTAGAACACAAAGCAATATTTGAATACATAATTTAAATGTTACAAGGAAATATACTGATGGCTTCTTCCAACTGTTTCCTATTAGGTTTCAGGGTAATGAATTACAACACATACATACTTAACACATGCATTTTTGAGAACCTGCTGTGTAACACACCATGAGGAAGCCATTGTTGAAAGAGAGAGTTTTGCTGGGTTTTGTGTTTCTTAACGTCATTTCTGCTACAGTTACGGGAAACAGTTCCAGTGCTCCCCATAAAACCTATCTGGAAGAAGTACTGGAACACATTATGCATTAATGTATAATGTAGTATGGAATACATTAAAACAACATTTTTAAGCCTAAAACACAGCTCTAGAATTCTTCTGACTAGATGTTTATACTACTATTTTTGCTACCATTACCAAAGGATGTTATGAAGCTTGTGTGGAATACTAAAAATGTTGTATGACACTAACAAAGAGACTTCTCAAAAGGCCCTCAACATGGGGGGAAGTGGAAAAAAATAACTGTAAGAAGGGGGAAGCAGACAAGCAGGAGAATAGTGAACAGCTCTGTGTACACAGATGACTGAGTGACACAGTCAGGTGAGGGTAAAGAGGAAAAACTTCAGTTAATGAAAATTTCCAGGAATGCAGTGGAATTTTTTTATTCTCTGTTTTCACTTCCCTCCCCATAAATTTAAAGCCCTTAGAAGTACTAGTAGTCCTCCTGAGAATTTAACCCAAACTAAATGTTTAAGCAAAGCAGACTGTTATACAATCCCACACAACCAATGCCCTTTATTTAAACAGGCACTGTGTTTGGACACATGTGAATGCCCATCTGTAAGGAAACACCATTTGTACAATATGCTGCCCTGTGCTTTGGTCACCTCTATTTAGGTCACAAAGTCCAGAGGCAGCCACTAACCATCCACAATGCCATTTTCATGCTGACTCTTCAGAAATGACTCTCTGCTATCATCTCCTAAGGGAAATTTTTTCCTATAAAACATTTCAGCCCTTGAGGGCTGTCTGGACAGGGCTGCATGGGAGTTTATAAAAAGGACATGTAAAAATCTTTTGGTCGTAAAAATCCGAAGAATGTCTTAAAGATACTATCAGATATTTTTATTGTGTTTCTGCATTAATACAGCATAATTACTGAAGCCTTACTAATCTCAGTGTGAAAAAAAACATCCAATAATATGCAGATGTGGGTAAGTTTTCCATTGATTTATTTATTGTTGAACATAAGAGCTAATGTAAACCTTAGCACACTGACTCTTGTTTTTTTAGAATAAATTGAACCTAGAAACCACTCATTAAACAGAGTATATGTTTGAGAGAACTATGAAAAGAAAAACCTATTTTCAGTAATTAGGCATCAACCTACTTCAAGGAAAACAACCTATTCTAATAATTAAAAGGTATTTTTACTTAGGAGTCCATGCTCCTTTAACTAGTCACATACTTTCAGAGTGCAAAGCTCATGTAACCTAATCTATGTTTTCCTCAAATCCCCACAAGTCCATTTACTTAAAAACACCACACTCCTGGATGGGTGCCTGGCGTACCAAACCTGTCCCATCGTGCATATTTTTATACATGTTACTAAATTAGGAAAGCAGAGTGGACTAAGGTTATGCCAACACTGAAAAAAGAACAAGGTCTGCATCAGTTTGGGCCTTTGCTTTTAAAGTCACAATCACTGTAAAATTTTTTTAAACTTTATTAATTTATAAGATCAAAGAGATCTGCCCCGATCAGAGAGAGGAATAAAAATAAATAAAAATACAGGACGGGGGAAAAGTAAAATTTCTTTCCCCCTCCACACACACACCTTTTGAAGGTTTTAAATCAAAATATGGAAATCAAGCTTAAAAATTAGTTAAGACTTGGTATTTTGATGCCAGGGTCTAGAATCAGAATTAACAGCATGCTCTACCCATGATCAGTGGGAATCTAGTGTGAACAGGAGGCAAGGAAGAAGTTTTTATGTGCCTTTAATTAAAATTCACTGAAATACCTTATATTGAGCTCTACTGAGAATTACTAAGTTGAGTATTCAGGAAGTCTCGACCAGTGAAATACTGGTATGAATAGTAAATACAGATATTGTGCTTCACAGCAACTTGAAAAAAGTGAAAGAAATGAATATGCAGTTTTCATGTACTGAAGGTTCTCTTGCCCCCCTTTAGCAAAGCAAAATTCCTAAGCAAAGGACTTAGCACTAATCAAGTAACATTCCAAGGGTTCCTTTATAAACAGACAAAGCAGTAATCAACAGTTACAATTTGATTTATAATTTTAATAACAACTGAATCCTTCTTGTCATTTCCACTGAGGTTACCTATGCCAGAGAAAAATGATCCAGCATTTATCTGTAAGTTATGTTTTCCAGAATTCATCTTTATGAACTCACCCAGCCTTCTGGAAACACAAGCTGTTTCAGTTACAAAACCTCACTGATCTTACCGCTATTAATTTCCTATTAACTTAGAGATTATTAATTATGTAGAGATAATTATTAATTTCCTAATAACGGGTGGAAAGATTCAGTCCTCTCCAATATTAAATATGATCAACCTCAAAAAGGTGTGGTCCTGACAAATGGAATGGGAACACCCAGGTTCTATTTCTGGCTAACACTGACTCCTGCCATGGCCTGGAGCAAATCACTTCTGTTAAAAACACTTTTTTTTCCATTCTGTAAAATGAGGATAACACTCCCTTATCAACTTCACAGAATCTTTCTCAAATGCTTTGAAGATGAAGTTTTATAAGCCTACAAATGTATTTTAATGAGGCTTAAACTGACTATATTTCTAAAACAATTTGCCTTTAAAAAGGGAAAGGATTTGAACAGAAATGAAATGAAGAGTAGATATGCTCTTAACCTCCCCTAAATATTACTGCAGATTGCACTTTAAAAATACCAAAGGCAGAGGAATAGATTTTTCTTCAGATTCTCCCTAAATGAAGCAAAATGGCAAGAAATGGATGCAATATGGAGAGACAACACTGAAATGTCAATTTGAAATGGAAGTCATACATTTCCTTATATAGGGAAGAGAGGGCATTTGCAAAACCTGCCTCTCACTCCTGCAGAGATCTGTACCCTCCCTTCAGCACCAGCAGCTGCTGCTGCTCCCCAGTCACTTGCCCTTTCACTGAACAGATTAAAGCAGCAGCACACTCTACATGAAATTCTGTATCATTTGATTGCTTTTTTTTTTTTTTTTTTTTTTTGCTTGATCAATGTGCTCACCTCTTGTTTTTAAAATCTTCCTGACAACAAACACAAAGGAAACTTGGTCTAGCCTGGGTAAAGACAACTGCTGATACCTATTTTTTTTCCCTTCTTGAAGGGCACTTTGCCAAAACATGGGCTGGGATCCTAAACCATACCCTGTTCTTTGTTTAATTACTTTGCTTTTGCTCTTGACTTGGCAAAACATTAAGCTTTTCATTTGAGTAAATCTATAATTAACTCCAACATGTGCTGAGTAAACATAGCCTCATTTTTAATTAAATCTTAGAACAAGATGCTACAACTTGCCATTTCTAAGGAGAAGTATTTCTCAAGTAATGTGCAACAAAAAAACCCACCCTAATCCTTGTCAAATATGAAACTTAAATCCAACTCTGAGTTTACCTAACCCTCTCTTAAGACATCTGTTGTCCAAAAGTGTATTCACCAACCTCAAGACCAAAATATAAAACTTCACATCAGAAGTTTCTAAAACTTAAGTGAAATAAAAACTAAAGTGAAATAAAAACTAAAGTGAAATAAAAACTAAAGTAAAATAAAAACTAAAGTAAAATAAAAACTAAAGTAAAATAAAAACTAAAGTAAAATAAAAACTAAAGTAAAATAAAAACTAAAGTAAAATAAAAACTAAAGTAAAATAAAAACTAAAGTAAAATAAAAACTAAAGTAAAATAAAAACTAAAGTAAAATAAAAACTAAATATCAGCAAATCCGAGAGATAATCTTGGCTTTGGGACTCCCAAAGAATTTTTCCAGTATATTTCATGGCTTTTTTTTTTTTGTTTTTTTTAACAATGCAATAATTCTTACACAAAGAGAAATATAATTTCAGAAGAATGAAACGAGTTGAACATCATAGGCATTATAAACATCAGAAAAAAGGAGGACCTCTCTAATTAGTCATAGGACCAACTGTACAATTCTTAATTGAGGCATTGATTTTCTGAATAAAGAGAAACCTAAAAAATAAAGCTACTATGGAAACAATGTCAACTCTAACTCAAGCTTACACATGAACTAGTGGAATATGAAATAATAATCATCTTTTGTTTATGCTGCAACTCTAAGATTTTTTTTTCAAACGTGATCTCTGGCACTACAAATTTCCAAACAACCCTCAAGAATTCAGATTATTTCAATTAAATCATACAAAACTTCACAAAACTTTGCTTCATGTTCAAAAATTGCATATACCAGAGCCAAGAGCCAAGAATTTGCTAAAGACAGAAGCTACAAGATTTGTTCTGTCTGCAGAACAAAAAACGCTGTGCATTTCAATGAAAAAAAAAAAAAAAAAAGCACTTGAGAGTACTTTATATTAAATCTCTTCTATCTGCAACTCTGTTCATCAACTCTCCTCTTAGAGGCACAATCTCTCAGAGATTCTGATTACCCCAGAATCCAGATGCTGATGATTCTGCATTAGACAGAAGCTGCTCTACTTAACCTTATGCAAAGCATATTCAAACCATGACTTCAAGAGAATTCCACAAAGCATTTTCTTCCACCCATTTAATGTTCAATTTTAATTTCAGTGTGCTTTATCTGGACAAATTTCCCCCTTTGCTTCACATCAATTTTCGTTTAGTCACCTTTCAACCATTCTCACACCAATTAATGATGTGTGATGGATGTCCCATTGTTTCAGGGGTAGTACACAATGAAACAAGATACCTTGAAGCCAAAGTCCATGATTTTATCCATGTGTGACACTGACTTGGTGCTATTTGCCAAGAACAAAGGTAGGAGTATAATTTACACTACAAGAGTGCCTTAGCATAGCAAGTGCTTTCTAATCTCCAGGGAACACAATTTCTATGCTTTACCTAATGCCCTTTTTCCTCTCATCAGTCCTGTACTGCCTGATTCCTTCAGGAAACCAAGGCTTGTGTATTCATGCTGTCCCCATGTTTTTTCATATTTTCCCCCACCTCCTCCCTCAAAGGAACTTTTGAAAACAGGTGGACTACCATGACCAAACCTGAGATGTCTTCATTATTAAATTCTCACCAGTTTTATGAACACAGGTACTTAGAGGGTAAAATTTTGCCTATCACATTGAAGGAAAACCACATTTCAGGTCCAGCCTTTATTAGTCCAGAGAATGTCTACAATCAGATTGGAGACATAAATCTTTTTAAGGCTTCATAATGCATACTATATCAATTGCTTTCAAATTAGAATTATGCTAGATTTCCATAAGTCACATCTGAAATACTAAAAATTAATGTCAGAAGCACAGTTGTGGAACAAAAAAATTAACAATTGATTATGATTCAACAAATGCTATTAGCTGCATTGTTTCCTTCAGTTCTTAATCACACTCCAGGAAAACCCAACAGAGAATCATCCTTAACATACAAAAAGCAATAGAAAAGTGCTGTTAAGAGTCTTAACACCCCCCTAAACGTTTACTGTCCAAATGTTCTGCAGCTGTTATGAAAAGGATTTTTTAGCAATTAAGGACATTTCTAAGAGTATCTTCTTATATATACATGTGGTTTCAACAAAAGTGAAGGTACTTATACCACCACAGAGTGGGAAGGGAGAGACAAAAGGAATGTCTAGGCAACTACTCTAAAGTAAGCTTTGCTTTTTATGTGATGGCATCATTATGCTGTAAGCATTATGCTTCAATACATATAATACATTATATGTATTGGCCTATCTGGTTACACAAGGTGAACACTGATCAGCCTTTCCTAACCAGATCCTCTGCTGTGCTGAACAGTCCACTGCCATCTGGGTGATATCTGCAGGACTTGGTCTGGAAGCCAGTGGTGGTCACAAGTTTTGAAAAATTACATCCTTAAGTGACCACCATCTATGTCTGAGATATCTGAGAGGTTTTTTTTTTTAACAGTGGCACATTAGTAGATGGTAAATTATATTACAAATGGTTATTTGTTATGAATCAAGAGCACTCAGGAGTTGTCTTTTCCTCACAATGCATTGCAATGCAGGATCTACTATCAAGAAAGCCATTAGCACACAGTAAAATGATGAACTGTAGTGAAACTGCATCCCATCCTACTTCATCCTATACACTTTGCCAGCTTTCCTGAGAGAGCACTATCTAACACCATTATGAAGATTTACCAATACAACAGAGGCTAAAATAATTCATCAAAACTTACTGGCTTGCTCCGTTTTTTCAATAGCTGAAAATAAATGTTTTCAAACTCACATATTTTGTTAAAAAGTTCTTTGAAATCTTTGCAATTTTACAAAGAAAAACTGTGAGAATATGGCTGAAAGCCCTCCTCAAGAAATACTATATTTAGAAAACAGTGCAGTAGATTAACTCTCCAGTGGCAAACTCCCCAGTGCAAGTGAAAGATTAATCTTGCTCAGACTGATAACACTCAAGCTGTGTGTGACCCAGTCAGATTCATACTGACAGCATCTGAACAGTCAGGATTAATAATGATGGCAGTAATGGCAGATGGATTAGCTGATTGAAGCCCAGCAGCAAAACCAGAAAGACCAGACACCACTGGATTCTCTGATTCCAAAGTTGGCAACAGAAGTATTATTTCTAAGTGTACAAAACTCGACACACTTAGGAACAATGCTCAGTACCAAAATTCTGTAAATTTGGGGACAAATTAAATGCAGTGTGCCTATGCAGCTGATACCAGTTCTTAATCAAATGTGGTAGACTTGAAATGAACTCTTCAGTAATGTAAATTATCCGTTTGAAAGTCTTTTTTGGAACCTTTTTAAGTTAATGTGTGAAGTTTTGCAGAAAATGTGTTACTTCTTCTTTGAACAAGTCTTTCTTTCATGGTACAGCACCATAAGGTAAATTATCTTTGAGGAACATAAAGCACACTCAAGTCACTCCTTTCTTTTGAATGTAGGACATCTGAAAATTGATGAAAATTTTATTGGCCCTGGGTCATAATGTTTAACACGTTTAGCTAATTTCATTCCAGAGCATTTACATAGTCATATAATTCTTTTCCTTAAAATCATCCTTTGACTTATTAAGCTTATTATGCCTAGAAAAGTACAAGGAAAGGACAGGTACATTTCTGCACCTAAAACTTCAAGGAGCATATGCCATGTACTTCTTGAGACTAAGAAATGTTAAACTTGCAAACATATCTACATCATGTTGAAAAGTTAGTTAAAACCAGAGCCAAAAATCTAATTCTTTTAAGTTGCACCATTTTTTTAAATGCTAGCCCTTACATTTCTGTCATCTCTGCAGATCAAAGAATGCAATTATGCCAGTGACTTTTTTTTTTTTAATTTTAAATAATTACTATCACCATCAGCTTATCTGTAAAGATATAAGGGCAATGGGAGAAGAATAACCAGCTACATCTGCTTACTAAAGTAGTTAGAAGGCAAAAAAAAAAAAATCATTCCAAATTTTCCTATGGCCAACTTCTGCTGACTTTCTGTCACATTTACTTGGAATAAATTTTGCTTTTTTTCTTATAAACTAGGAAGACAAACATTTGTTATTCACTGCCATAGTGAGGTAAGACTGCCACAGGCAAACCTACTAGACTTTTCCTTTTAGAAAATACAAAAATGGTGCTGCTGGGCAAAAATTAAGGAAGGAAGGACTGCAATCCTTTATATTCTGAAAAATCAGAAGAAACATCCCCTTATTATAATGCTAGCTGTCACTGGCATTTTGTGTCTTCTTTAGGCAGTTCAATATCTTCTTTATTCCATGGCAAAGACAGTCAAACAGATAAGGTTTTTTTTCCTAGCTCAGAAGCATTTTACTGGATTTTTCTGTACCTTATGCACACAGAGCATGGATGTTTTCTAACTACAGAGTATATTTAGTACACATACAACAGTAAGCCCTGCCAAGTCTTCAAATGCAAGTTGCACCACGCTTCAACTGTAAGATACAAATAAACCTAGAGCAGATCACTATGCAAATTAAGTCCAAATGTAATTTGTCACTGCTGTAATCCCTCGTGCATTTGCACTTACCTGCAGGTAAATATTTCAGCTGGTTGTTGGCCAAACGCAGGTGACGTAAGGACCTCAGGCGGCCGATCTCTGGACACACAATTTCCAGGGCATTATCACTGAGGTCCAGAAACTGCAGTTTAACCAGGGAGCCAATGGCTGGTGAGAGAACAGATGAAAACATGAATGTGACCCAGTGGTGATGTTAAAAATCTTAATGGGACTAGGAGAGGATGGATACAGTGCCTAACACCTATGTCTGAGCTGATTTTGATGTATTCAAGTGAGTCTCAGAACTAAATTTCCAGTTTGTGGAAACACTTCTCTAACAAACACTTCTGCTGGCAGTGAGACTGGGAGAGGAAAAAAGTGTGATGTAGAGAATACTCCCATTTCTAGATTATCTTCAGACAATGCTGCTCTGACATCACTTTTTCCATCCTTTTGCTTTTGTGTCTATATGATTTATATATTCAGAGGGAGTTTAAAGGACTTTCTTGAAGTTGGGCATATAACTCTACAGTTAAGGCAAGGAAAAGAAACAAGTACAAGTTGATGATATTTTAGGTTTCAAATCTGTCTCAATCTAAACCAGCCAAATACTCTGACTGAAAGCAGAGGCACTCTGGATTTTTGTTGCTGTAGATGAGTGCCATTTAGCATTTTCACTTTCTGCAATTAGAAATGAAGCAGACAGCATTTAGGTGCATTTGAGAATTCATTAAAAGAATTTAACGCAGCATAAACAAGGATATTATCAACTAAGAGCCACACTGGTTTATGTTATGAAAATCTTTAATGTTCTATGTGAAAACAAAGGAAAAATAGGCCTCTTCAAAGAAGAAAAATTAATATTTTATGATTGCTGCCACTTATTGTGAGGTGGTAGATTACTTACCTTCAGGTACAACAACTATGTTATTTGAATGAAGGTACCTGGGGGGAGAAGAAAAAAAGAGGACACCACCTGTTACCCTCAAGGACTTCTGCTACCTAATCAGTTTGCAATATATCCAATTTCAGACTGAAAGAGCACCCTTAAAGCCATTCCTCTCTATGACAACAAAAGCTCTAAGAACTGTATAAACTGGCAATATATAGGTACTAAAGTTTCACTTAGGATATTAATCAATTAACATAAAAATAAGAGAATGATATACAATTATTTAAAACAAAGCATTCACTGTTATACTAATAATAGGCTTTTGTTTTGAGAGTTATAAGAGGAAAGCAAAAACTAAAAAAAAATAATAATCATACAGAATAATCAGAATGAGCCATATTTGGTCCCCAGGTTCCACACTAAACGCTGGGCAAGAAAAGAAAAAAGCCCAACCCCACACAAGTTCCCCAGTTTTCCCTTGCACACTAAAAACTCCTGCACCTTTACTGACTAAAGAAACAAGCACATAATCTAATTGCTGCAAGTGGGTATTTCAAACCTAGAATACAGTTTTCAAAAGAGAAACCCAATCTTCCATATGGTCATTTAGGCAGTTGTTGAAGGTAACATTTTTTGCTAAAAGAATATTCAGCACCCTCTGCTGGAGCACGTCCAGTACTGCTAGTAACACAAAAACTATTTTTAGCCTAACATAATTTTCAAATACTGATAAGTAATTGTAAAGGTAAACTGACTACTGCATTTCCAGTCGATTAGGCAGACACAGAAGTGACTGCCATAGCCTATTTCTTTACCATTTTGTTCAAAGAGAATTTCCAAAAGTAGGAGCTTCTTATCTTCTCAAGGAGGCAGAAAAAGGAAAAAGCCATACAAACATTTAACTGCATGGAGGACCTGAGCCTTCTCTTTTCCTTTAAAAATTGCAGACATTTAAAGTTTACTAAAAATGTAGCAAACCTAAATATAGCAGATATATTTGTAGAAATCTTTATATATACATATATATACATATATACACTTCAGGATGAGAGCTCCTCCTATTCACTTCAGCTGCAGCTCCTGAAAACACAACTATCTCACTCAAGAGAAAAAAAGAAGTGTTTTATGAGGATCTACACCTAATGTCCCAGCAAGAGAGACACAACAGACAGATAAAGAGACTTAAAAAAAAAAATATATAGTGAAACTGCTAAGGCTATAACTTTCAGGAAAATCAGAAGTTTGACTTTCAAATTTCAAGTTACTGTAACAAGTTATTATTTCAACAAATCTGTTTCCTGATCTCTGATAGCAAAACATGTCTTACTACCTGATCAAAATTGCCTAGTGCTAATAGAGCTACACAAACCACAGGCCCACTGCAGTTCTCTCTAAATCACCAGAACGTGTGGGATAATGGTGATACAGTTTAGCTTGCTGAACCCCAAATAACTAGGAGTCTTGACTCCTACAACAGTGAGTTTGTAAGAGATTATTTTAATCTGTAATTCATACAGCTTTTCCTACAGGCACCATCAGATAACGTGGAGATTTCCTGATGCCCCCTGGCAAATCATTAAAAACTATATCAAATATAAAAATATTTACTTTACTGCTTCAGAGCATAAACATACTCTCAAGACTCAGGCATGATGAGGCATGACTGACTCTTAAGCAAGTCAGAGACTGCAGTGACCTACAAAACAGTTCAATTATCCTGTGGTCGTGTGTACCAGAAAGGTGTGGTTTCAAGGGCCAAATTAAGATGACAAGATCAGGCAGCTGACTGCATGAGGCTACTCAGAGATACCTCCTCCTGTTTGGAGCCAGCCATTAAATAAACAGAATCGATGGCCCATCAGTTACTCAACTGAGAGTGAGCCACATGAGTAACAAGGGGAAGAGCAGATGTCCCTTTTAATCCCTTTGCCACCAGTGCTACCTTACAAGGAAACTGTAACTTTAAAAGAAAAGGGGAGGGAACAAGACATTGACTCAGGGGTTTATAGCTCAAAACTAATTGCCAAATGATACAGTTCACATGACATCTATTCTTTGGACAAGATAGGATAAACTACTCTGCCTCAAGCAAATATCATTATATAGTTACTACCACTACTTGCTCATTCCTGCTCCTATTTGATGATCTGTGACTTGGTTCCAAAAAAAATTATTACTAAAGTCAGCAAGACTGAGATCATTACACCCCTGGTAACTGGGGTGGAAAAGAACAAGTAGGGATGGGCTGGAAGCAGTAACCTGTTACTCTGGCTCTGTCACAACCATCTGACCACTGCATTTAAAGGTTTCAGTGCTTTATCAGGGTGACAAATGTCTACACAAAGTTTTTTCCCCATGGCAGCATTGACATTTGTCTAATAGTTCTTGCCATATAATAAACAAGAAATTATATAAAATTTTAACATGGGAGTGAATACATCTGAATATACCTCTCATTATTTAAAAAAAAAAAAAAAAAAAACAACAAAAACCCCCACAAACCACAAAAATTACCCTTTCTTGCCCTCCAAGAAAACCCTTCACACTTAAGTGGGTAAATTATGTGCAAACAATACGTCCTAGAATTATTTTAACATGGATCAGCATAATAAAAACACATCACAACTTCTACAAAAACTCACAATTCCACGAGGTTTGGAAGCTTCTGTGCAAGGTTTTCTGGCTGAAAAAGAGTTAGAGATTTTTTTTAGGTTTCAAAACAAAAACCAGACACATACATACTGTGTACTCAACTCATTTTAATAGTGACACTAAAACATGTCAGCAGCTAGTCACAGAAAAAAGGGCAACAAGGAACCTGCACACAATTCCCTATTTCCACATCCCTGCACATTCTCCATCAGTACAAGCTGGGATTTATCAAGGGTGAGCAATTTATTACTGACACAGAACTAGAGGCAGAAGTGACATAAATGTGTCCTCAGCTAGATGACACTCAGACCACTGTGACTGAAAAGATGGATTACCATAACCTTGCTTTGGAAAACACATTCAAATAATTGAGTTAGTTGAAGCCAAGAGAATGCTAAGAAGCTGCAGCCTTTACAGACTTGAAGCAGAGCAAGAACTATACAAGCTATCTAACCACAATGTATCTTATTTTGTATTGCTCCTAAACTGGGAAACAACCCACAAACCATGTGCAGCTTAATCAATTACCACCAAACCAAAAGTGCTGAATCCATCAAACTAGATTTCCATATTTACATATTCAAGTATATAATTTTCTAACTGCCAGCTCACCCCAAGTTGCCATTCTGTTTCTGGATAGCATTTACAACCACAAATATGCATCACAAAATCAGATTCAGAAGCTTCAGATGTCATGTTAGTGGTAACTGGACTCAAAATTATGCAATTTTAAGACAGCTTTACTGCCTAAGAAATCTAATTTAAACATAGATATGTTTTATTGAATAGAAATTTTTACAGTACACACATATGCTGAAAAAAAATATTAAAAGCAGCTTGATGACACTGTCAATTTCTTCTTTAAAAAAAAAAAAGCCTAGCAATTTGCAGGGTTATGTAAATTTAAGGTATATTATCTAAAATACTTAGCTTGGTGTTTATAAAATTGTCAACCAATATGCTAACCTAAGGAAGTAATGTTATAATATTCTTATATTGTAAACATGCCATATCCTAGTACAAGAAATAGTTTACTTTTAACTACCAAGCAGCAAATGATGACTCAATAAAAGAAACCGTTGACGTAAAGGCCCAAGAAACGGGCTATAACTAATCGGTTGTTGCCACCTACTGGAAGATTTGCTACAGTACATTTATCTCCTCGGCACAGCATTTTATTTGGTCAAAGGGAAAAGCTGAAGCTGGGAAAACTTGCAAAGGCTGCAACATGCTGAATGCACAAAAAAATTAAGCTTTAATTTAAAAAACGGAGAGGGCATATGAAAAAAGAAGTTCACTGTCATCTTACACCATTTATTAGGAAAAGGATGCCAACCTGAATCACAAACCATTTGTACCTGATGGTTTTACTCCTGCTTTAACTGCTTCATTTGGTAACAGAGCTGAACTCAGGGGAGACAACTTCCCAGTTCAGCAAGTCCACAATAGAAATCCTGCTTATCTTCAAGTACCACAATAGGAATGGGTCTGAGACACTGCTCAATATGATTCCCTACCATGAAATTGTGATTTTTAAAAAATATTCATGATCTATCAATTGAGTGGTAAAACTACTCTGGTCTCTGTTGGTAACAACAAATGATGATAAATGAATCATCAATTCTGCAACCAGTTTAGTCAAACTTGACTCACTCACACACCCTCTGGTCTTTTTTCAAGAAGTGAACCTGTTGATTTGTTTGAACAGGACAGCACTGAATGTTCTGAGTTTGTAAATTAAGAATAATTGTTCTTTTATATGACTGGATTGTGCTTCTGACAGTGCCATCAAGGCAAACGTATTTCCTTTTAATAGATGGAGAAACAGGATTATTGAAAGCTAATGTCATCACACATGAAATGAGCAGAATTTGGAAGACTTGTCACTGGAATACAGGTGTCCCATGTAGCTTCCTGATCCATTCATTCTGTCATAGCACTCAATCATTTCCATCTTGCCAATGAAGATAAAAAAGAAATTATTCTGAGGCAAGGTATATGTAAATGCTGTCAGAGTAACTATTCCAGCCACTTTAATAGGAATCATCTGTCAAGGACCAGAGTCATTTCATAAAAGCAAAGAACAAAAGCTGACTTAGTCACATTTTTTTAGAAGGAATAAACTGGTGGGACAAAAGTATTACCTAAGTTTAAAGAATGATGGTGCAGATATGGTTTTGAAGACTGCTAAAAATCCATGTGCAACTCAAGTATTTATTGATGAACCAGTGCTCATCATCTTGCATAAAATCAAAGGAGCACAAGGCTGAGAGATGCTCCTTCAATAAGATGTTCCTTTGTTTTCAACTATTCTAAGAACAGATCTCCCTGCCCCCTACAATGGGACCAAATTCCTACTATTTTACTGAAATTGAGAGTATTACTTATCCTACTTGCATGGGCATGATAGAAAAAAGTCATTATGAAAATATTGCTTTGTACAAGTCCTGATGATTTCTGCTCTCATTTTTTTCCTTGTTGTCTTCTGTTTTTTCAAGAGGAATTAACTTAATTCTTTCAGCTTTCTCTCACAGGGCATGTTGTCTAAAAATCCCTTGTTGCTACTTCCTGTTTTTTGCAGTTTGCCTAAGATGCTCCTAAGTATGAAACTCCAGACTCAATCTTTGCTCCAGCTTACTCTTTAACACTATCCAACAATTATTTCCTTCTGTTTTTAGTGGAGGTTGTGAAACTTCTTGTGCCCTAGAAAGCCACCTGCCTTTTCTTGTAACACACTGCTGACTTGATATATTCTGGTCCACTACAACTTCCAGCATCTATTCTGACTTACTACTACTACTATTTACCCCACTAGATAATTTCACAAAGTGTCAAAGCAGAAATCTTTATACATTCTGGTTAATTTTTAAAGCATCTTTACTTCCTAACTACAAATCGTATCCTCCTGTTTAACAAACAAAGGACTCACCCAAACCCAAAAAGGGACAAAATAATTCTCTCGAGTACATACAAACCAGTGAACCATTCAAGATGAAGGAAAGGCATGAATCTTCAGTATCCTTTCAGCTTTTGGCCCATGAAATGGGACCTTTATTGAAGATTCTAATATATCATTGTTAAAGCTCTAAACACTGTTCCTTAGAGTACTGGACTTCCTCTAGGAAGCACTGAAAAACCTAATTTTGGTGAATTTTAAGTAATCAGGGCCTCTAGGTCCTCTGCCCTGGCTACTGTTTTACCTACCATACCACAGAAGAGACCAACAAACCTAAAAAAAAAAACAAAACAAAAACAACAAACCAACAAAAAAACAAACAAAAACCAAACCCTAGTTATTTGGACACTTGAGCCTTTTGACAGTGGAAAGAAGTTTTGTCTCTACAGAGAGCCTTACCAGCTCAGAACATCTCACACAAATATTTAATCACCCCACATTGCATTCTGAGGTCACAGCATTAATTCAGAGGAAGAATTTGTTCAGTTCAGAAAAGAAACAACAAAACAAGAAGAAACCACAACAGGAAATCCCACAACCATGAAATTCACTGCTTTTTCTCATATCGACAGCTGCCCAAAGAGAAAAATTTTCACTGACACTTGAAACACAAGCTTTGAATCAGACCCCTGAGATTGAAGATGACTTTAAAATAAGGCACAAACCAGGGTAAAAGCAGTTTAGCCTAATGAGGGAATGTAGACTAGACTGCATAATATCTCCTGGGCCTGACATGAGAAAAATTTGTAGTCATTTAAAACAAAACAAAACAACAATCCTCAAGAAAACCCCCAGCAGATCTCCACAGAATATCAAAAGGGCAACTACAAAATGTCATGAGCTTTTCCTTTATTATTCTCTACATTAACCTATGAAAGTTCCAACATAATAAAACAAAATACACTTCACAATGGATTATATCATTCGGAATCAATTTTGCTAAATTATTATTATTTGTTTTTCTAAATTATCATGTGCTTTCTATTCAAAAACCAGAATTCCTAAACATACAGGCAGTAAATATTACAATAAAGAGGTTGTCATACCAATGTGGTCAGGGAATTTCTTTTCATGTAGAGTCTCTCCAGGTACTGCAGCCCCTCATCTTTCAGAAGCTCCAAAGGAAAGTGATGGAGGTTTCGGTAATTTAAGAACAAGTTCTTGTGCCTTTCCAGCTTTGCCTCAGAGATTGTTTTACATAGTTCTGATGCCATGACTAATCATGTTCCAAGCACCAACCCTAGTGCACTGCATCTTCTAAAGGTAGACCCATTTCTAGGAGACAGAAAAAAGAAACCACATTACCAAAGTGTATGCCATGCATTCTTTTGCAGAAAGTTATTACACATTGATTTATCTAAACACACTTGTCCCAATTAACATATAAATACAGTACCCCAGAACATCCACACCATAAAAAATGTTAGAAGCAAGTCTTTGGCTATTTTCTGGACAAAGTTTTAGCAGTTATCAGGCAAAAAATAACAATATATTAACATACACATACATGTTGGGTTTTTTTTCATTAATTCCTGATGTAATGTTCACATAATTTTGTCAAAGAAAAAAAACAATCAAGAAATCTCTCTCAAGTAACCATTATTCATGTCTTACATCCACAAATGAGAAAAATGCACAATTTATTAGAGGACTTCTTGTTCAGAGATGACACAAACATCTTTACATAGGTTTTAAGTCAGAATGACAGATAGCAGTGAAAGTTTAAGCTTTCATACATAAAATGACCAGAAGAATTTATCAGTCAGAAGAGAAATTGGGAATAGACAACCAGTGAGGCCATTTTAAACTAATATATAAGGAATCAGAAATTTACAGCAAAAAAAAAAAAATTAAGGGCCAGATGTGACAGATTTTCAGCTCTTCGCTAAAAATAAAACCAGAAATAACTATGTCAAGCTTTAATTAAAAATTTCTAAAAAACAAAAGTATTAAGACAGATTAAAAAATTTTACCTGAAATCAAGACATTATTTAGCTATTTTTTCACGTATAACCAAAATTCTAGTCATCAATTTGTTGTCTAGACTTAGATAACAGCAGCAATGCTTCATCTTTTCAAATCCAGACTATTTATTAACTTAAAGTCAGTTTGCTACAGACTCAGGCATAGAAATTAATTTCCACTAACAAAAGGCAGGAATGATAACTGCTTTCCACCAATAACATTTTCCATTTTAGTTCATTCCTTTACTGAAGTAGATTTCAAATGCTAACAGATGCCTGAAGTGAAGTTACTGAGTTAGAAACAAGACTCCTACCTGATTATACAAGAGTCCAGACTGACAGCTGCACCAGATGTATAAATCAAAACTACTTTATCAGTTTCAGTGATTTCCTCAATATACAGCTGAGCAGCTTTTACCAGTGACCCACATCTGGAAGAAAACAGCATTTGTTTTCTTAGAGTCCCATAAACACTGCTAATCACAATTTAGGTGTAATACCCTGCACATCTTTTCTAGTCTTGAGTTAATCCCAGTCCAAGCCATGCTAAAATCAGTTCTTCAGGCAAGTGATTACCCTGTTGAGATTCCTACCTAAGATTAGAACATAACAATCCAACTTTGGTTAAATAGTTTGAAAAGAGCCACGGCTCCAGCAATTGCCCTCATTAGCTTTCTTAAGGAGACAGAGTACACACAGCTGGCTCTTGGCACTGGCAAAATTAAAGCTCCCTTAGTTCAGCAGATGAGGGAAATTAAACCAGTACAATTCCACACTCCACATCTGTCATCAGCATTAAAATAACTCAAGGAAAAGCATTAGACTTTTTAATGTGTATAATCTGAAAGTATCTGAGTATTAACTGCTACAATATAAGAAATGGTAAGGGAAAGCTTACCTTTCCCTGAAGTATTTTTAAATGGAAAGCTATGAAGCCACAGAACACATACATAAAAATCCAAAATCCTTCCCATTTGTCCAGAGATGCTTTTTAGGTGTTCTGCACTTGCAGACTTCTCTTCAGAGAAGTCCCATACACCACGGGGGCCACATTTAGCCATGGCACACTCGAGTACACAGCCAAGCAAGCCCACAAATTCAAAGTCCTGTCATAACATACTCTATTTTGGCTCTTACTTCAAAAGGAAAAACCCTCCTACTCCCTTCCACCACCAGCCAAACTTTTTCTCTCCAAATAATCTTTGTCCAGAGATGAGACATGAGCACTGCCAAAAAGGAACAGACACAAGCAGAGTTTCCAAGGAAGGTGAGACGGAAGGATGAGGAGACAGGGAATACACAACGAGGATGGCCCCGAGAGGACTCGGCTTATTGGGGGAATAAAATAAAATAAAAACCCCGCCGTTTGACTGAGGATGGAGACGACAAAGAAGAAGCGGGAGAGGGAGCGGTGACGAACGGGGTGACAGAGGGGGGCTCAGGCGATCCCCAGACCCGCCGGGCTGGGACTGCCTGAGGGGAAAAAGCGGAGGTGGACGGGGGAAAGCTCAGAGGAGCCGCGGGGCACAAACGAAAGGGGCTGCACGGAGCCTCCCTCCTCAGCGCTCCCAGGGCCCTGGGGGGGAGCCCGGTCTGCCCCGGGAGGGTACGACGGAACCGGCCTGTCCCAGCTGGGTCTGTGAGCAGGACCGATCCAAGCAAAGGTCTGAGGCGACGGGTGACCGCCTCGACGGCTGAAAGGAAGCCAGAGAGGGGCAAGGAGCAGGGGGTCTCGGCCCGGGCAGCGCATCGGAGGCACCACACACACTCACACACACATACACCCCGCTCCGCCCCGCCTCGCTCCCTGCCCGACCGCTCTCGACGGGAGAGTCACTCACCGGCGCCGGTGCTGCGGCAGCGGGGAGCAGGGATCGCGGGGATCGTAGGCACCGGTTCCGATCGGTGCCGCCGCCGGCCCAAGCACCCGGGGGCGGAGCGGCGCGCAGGCGCGCGAGACCCCTGCCGCCACATAACTCTCGCGAGACACCACCTGCCCGCCCTCCCTCGCGTCCCGCCACAACACCGCCCCCGCACCGCCCACACCCGCCCCTCAACCAATCACAGGGCAGAACACCGCCCACCAACCAATCACAGGTCCTCCCCTCCCTCTCGCCGCATTCCGTCTCCTCCCCCGTCAGCCAATGAGAGGGCGTCCCACCTCAGCGCCTCGCTGGGGTCTGGAGTGTGGCGGGGTGTGGAGTGCGGGGTGTGGCGGGGTGTGGCGGGGTGTGGCGGAGGGGTTGGGTTCCTTTTCCTTTTTCTTTTCTCCTTTCTCCTTTTTCCTTTCCTTTTCCCTTTTCCCTTTTCCTGGCATGAGCAATGTTTATCTCTGAAACTGGAGACCCCTGGGCAGCCTGGCTCACACCCCCACCCTGCACATCCTCACCATTTTAATAAACCATAGCTCCCGTGTGGAAGTTCATTTTACCTGCCTGCTCTTCACCCGATTTTCTGTGTTTTCACACAAACCGAGATGTTCCAATAGATGAATCCTCTCCAAGGGAAGCTCTTGTGTTATATTGGTGCTCTACTGACAGAAGTTCCCTCAGAATATTTCACATTATTGTTTATTAAAACTTTTTTGCTGAAGATGAGCCCTGCCAGGGCTGCCTGAAAAAGGAATTCATAGTTCCACAGACTCATTAACACAAATTTCTCATAAAAAGATGGACATTGCAGGGGAACAGAGTGTAGAAGCTGAATCCCTGCAGAGAACAGAAGGCTTTCCATGGGTTTTTCACTGGAAGCAAAGCATCATGCAGAAAAAACTTAAGATTTTTTTCTTGCAGACTCATTTCTCTCTCACTCAGTTCTAAATAAAGCAATCTCTAACTGCTCATTTGTCATTTCTTACACTTGAAAAGCAATAACTGATTTTGACAAATTCACTTGCTGAGTCTTACTTGTCACTTGCAGGCTTTTTGGAGTTGGTTTTGTTTTGTTTTGTTTTGCTTTCCCAGATAAATAGATTGTATTTTATTGAGGTAATTTGAGATGAAATAACTCACCCTTCAAAATTCAGCATCCTCTGTATTTATCATGTCATCTTTCCTGCATTACTTCTTACCATGGCTGAGAGTCCTTCTCTGTTTAAATTCCAGGGAGTGGACTTCTTGGGTACCACCTCAATTTTAAAACCAGCAATTACATCACATGTCCTTATGTCACTTAGGTCACACATTATAAATATCTGAGAAATTAGAAGTTAATCATAGTTCAGAGCAAAGTAGATGCTGAATATGGGCACAGTAGGCAACACATTCCTCAGAGGGAATTCAATAACATGACAAAAGCAAATATTCTTCTCCAGGATATTAAGACATTGATCAGGACAGAAACTGATCAGGACAGAATCTGTGTTTCTGGCTCCTTTCACTTAAAAACAGACTGGAGAGATGAAGCTTTTTTTCTTGGGAGATCTGCTCCTAACAGAGCCAGGATACTTAATGTTGTTTGTATTTTGGTTGGGGATTTTTTTGAGACAGTAACAGGGAGGAGATAAGATTACTGCCCTCTGATATTTTTGAGAGCAACCTTTTTTTCTGCTTCTTCATTTCAGCTCACACTAACAAAGGGGCTACAGAGATCAGAGCTGTGCTAAAATGTCTTTGGTTCTGCTCTGTCACAGAAACAAATTCAGCTCAGGGGGTGCCTTCAGTGATTATAAAACATAAAATACACATGGGTTCAATGTTTTTAGGATCACTTAAAGTATTAAATATGTTTAATAATATATAAAATACTGGGGCTGTCAATATTTCAGTGGGAGGTTTTAAAACTGAGGATTTGATTTAATCGCTTTTTTTTGCTTCATGAGTGATTCTGAGTGGGGGGTTCCTACAAGTGGCATTAAAAATGTCTTCTCCCTGCTGATAATAATGTGTATGATTCCCTGCAGGCTGCTTGCCAGCAGAATCTGTAGAGTGAGATGAACTGTCCTTTGCCAAGCCAAACATCCTCACCCACCACAGCTACATTATATTTTTCTTGTTTTTTCCAGAGCTGTATCAGGTTGACAGCAATATACAGGTAAGTGCCAGTGACCTCATAGCTTTGTGACATCCACAAAAAATTCTGATTTGATTTGAGTGTTCACACATCACTTTATCTTGAGTTTTCCTCCTGAGGCTGTCACTCAGGATTCTCTCCTTGTTGTCTTGTGTAACCTGCAGTCCTCACACTCATTCATTCTCAGTCTGATTGTTTTTCCCTCTGACCAATGCCATGGTGATCTCCCAGGCTTGTGGCCATCCAATTCTGATACGGTGCCTCTAAAAAGTGCTGCTCTCTCAGATCTGAAAGCTGATCTTTGAAGCTCTGATCCTGTGTGGCACAGGTGGACAGTTTTGCCTGTGTAGTCACAGGGCTAAAAATTATGAGCAGAGCTGGGGACATTGGAATCTGATCTTCCATTCAGGAGAGTTCTTACCTCATGGTTGCCAAATCATTCCCATGTAATGAGAGAGAGGCTAGTGGGATACCCTTTGCTAACCAGGTTTTGGTTGTTTCTTTATCCTATTTTAATTCTTATTTTTGTGCTTGTGAGAGCAGGGAACAGAGGCGACTGAAATTTACATTTTGTTTAGGTTGATCTCATCTGTACCCACATGAAGAAAAAACTTCTTTGGAAGTTTAGCTTTGAAGATGTTGATCTAAGGAGTTGGCAGGTGCCAGTGTCTTGAAGATTCACCTCCATCAGCTGCTTTACTGGAACAACCCCAGTAACTGAGGCAAATGGGCACAGCTCCACCAGGGATCACTTTTTTGTGCCAAGGCTATCCAAGGTGAACTAGTATGAAAAAGCATGCATTTCTTTTCCATGGCCAGACAGGAAAATAATCTGCTTAACACATGCTTGGGATGTTTGAAACAGTCTAGGAAAATGGCAGAGCTCTTCATTACATGGCAGGATTCCAGTATGGGGGCTCAATAGGTTGTGCAATCCTTTTGTCTTCTTCATATCCCTGATGTACATTGCTTAGAATTTTGGAAGTTCTCATGAAGTTGAGTACACAATTTCATTTTTTTGCTCTTGCATACACTAAGATTGGCTTTTCCCCTTATCTATGAGGTCTTCTGACATTTTGCTTCTAACAAGAGCTGAGGGCCTTGTGTCATCATCAGATTCTGCAAACACACTTTAAGGAGCTTACTTTTCTACTTTATAGGAGAGACAATATATGCTGTGGTGTGATTGTCAATACTAAGACTCTTTTTCAGTTTGTATTTTTTCTTCTAGAACCTCAAATCTATTCATTCTACTTACCTTTGTTTTCACTTTATAACATCTCTAATAATGGGTTTTTTCAGTATATAGTTTTCATATACACAATGATACAACAGCTCCATTAGTATAAATCTTGAGAATTTAGGATTTTTTTTCCATAAGAGGTTTTTTTTTTGCATGACACACACATTCACTGATTTCTCTCTCATATCAGGAAGAAATAAAGTTAACAAAACATTCTGGGGATATTGATGGAGATGGAATCCATCCTCCTGGAAGTCCTGGCTTTTCTTAGGACATCTTTCCTAAGTTCCAGGTAATAATTCTGGTGTAGTGACAAAACTGCCTTATTTGAGTGGAATTAAGCTACAGCAACTCATCCCACCACTGCTAACTTCGATTTTCTAAGCTTTTTACTTAAAAATACTGGCGTCTGCAGCAGTACCAGAAACTGGAAGGCAGGTGGAGCTCCTGTATGCCAAGTGCCAACATCCCAGTATAATCTTTAGACACCATCCACCTTTGGCATAAGCCTTTTTATTTTCAGTTTGTCACTGTATTTTTTTAAAACTTAACTGACTCCTTTTCACAGTAACACTGAATGAAAACACTTAAATGAAAGCAAGTTACTCATCCTGCCTGGTATGGTTCAAATCAGCCTTGCTCAAAACAGAAGCTTTTAAAACAGTCTTTTTTTTTTTAAACAGCTATTTGGGGTGGAACTCATTTCTTGAGGAAAGTTTTGGGTAATCAAATTGATTATTCTGTGGAATAGATTTCCCAAGAAGTAATGGGAAGTACTGGCAACGTGGGCAAACTGCAGTTTGAATGGAACAACTCCAACAGAGTAAGCAAGCAATGGGGTTTGGCCCTGATCATGCAGCCTCTGCTCATTCTGAATTCCCACTGATTTAATTTCTCTCAGTTGGAAAAAGAACAATGCAGCACTGACTGCCCTAGAAACTAAATTCCTCTCTTCATGCACTAAGCAAATGTAACAATAGACAGAATCAACATTTCTGTCTCTGCTCCATCAGGAAATTTCAATAAGGGATCACCACAGAGGTGACAAATCAGCTCTCCATGTTCACTTGCTGGTCCTTCTTTAGTGAGGGTTGCAGGTGCATTTAATTGATATGGATTTACTTTCTATTTCCTCTTTTTGACAACATAAAGCTTTCAAAAGAATTTCAACTTCTCAACATTGCTGTATGTCACAAACACATTAATGAATAAAATTGTTTATCTTTTGGAATTTATCTTACAAAACTCCTTAAAATTGACCAATTTAGTTCAATTAAAGAAATTTACAATATTAGCTGAACTTTTGCTTCACTTCAAGTCAGAAAAGCACTGAAACTTTTTAAGAGCACATTTAGGCAGCACATGGATGTTTATTGGTTTCAAGCTGCAATTGACAGGAATTGTTCTTTCTGCTATTTTAGTATGACCTCAAAAATATTACTTTTTACTCCTACCCTCTGCTGTCATTGAGGCTGTGTGGTGCTTATTCCTCCATCTTTCTGCCTGGCCCAAGATCTGCTTTCTTTTCATCTTCACTGTACTTCCCTTCAACCCACAGATTTGCTGAGTGTACAATAACTTCAGAGAGTATTTCTCATGGTTCTGTGACTCTCATCAGAGGAAAAGTTGTTATTCACTCACCTGAAACCAGAAGGTTTAAGCTTATTCTGGAGCAACTCCTACTTTTAGACACCAAGCTTACTCCAGTTCTTTAATCTGATGTATCTACTGCTGCCTAATGTAATTTTCTTTCTCCTCTGTTAGCCATTTATTTTTCTGAGGGAGAAGTCCCATTCTTCTGTGTCAGACCAAAGAAACATTTTGGAGAGAGAATCCATCTGGTCAGTAAAGCCGAAGTGTTCCTATAAATTTACTTAAGAAGTTTGATAAAATATTAAATCCTATACTCTTAGCCACATAAATCTATAATTTCAGTACATGTAAACTTGAAATACAAGTGTGCTGCTTTTTTTTTTTGCAACACATACACACAAAATAACATATTTATGTGTATTTATGAAGTGTTTTGTATTGCTTGTGGAAAAGGTCCAAGTGAGGTGCCAAACAACTCTGCATAAATTACCCTTTCTGTAATTTTCTTCTGCCATTCATATCAGAAGGGTGGCCTCTTACATTGTGATAGAAATGAGCCAGGTGGTGACCTATTTTTCATTCCAAGTGAATATAAATAGTGAAGGGGGGGGAAGTGTGGTGTATACAGAGCTCTTTGATTTATGCAAGCACACTGTGGAACCTGTTATAGTGAAGTCAGATACAGAAATCTTCTGTTCCCAAGACCACGGGGAAATGTGCTTTTGGAGAACTTGCAGAGTTCCTCCTTTTGATGTAAATCACCCCCCTGGTTACAGTTAGGGTTTGACCCCTTTCTCTTTACTAAACACCTTAGGAATACCATAAACACACACCTGGATGTTCCACCTGTTGGAGTGACACTCAATAGGCTGCTTCCTGTTAAATGCAGAATTTTTAGTGTCCAGGAACAAAACAGAAGAGTCAAAGGTATTTGCTTTCTTGTAACTCACTGCATACCCTCTCAGAAAGTTTTCCTATTAATTCCTGAGCACTTTGGTACTGAGAATTCCAGCTTCAAATCTGAGATAAAACAGGCAACAAAAGTCAAGACATAATTGGATTTGAGGAGGCTTTTAGGTAGCTGTGAATTAACAGCCTTACAGCAGGGATTGTTTAGCATCTGAACTTTAATAGAGTCCTTACCTCCTGCCTGGTTTTCTCACATTTGCAAGACAACATTGATAAAGACCTTTCCAGACAATAAAACCCTGGCATCACACCAGCTCCCAGCTCCTGTTTTCCTTGATACAAAGAGTATTTTGGGCAATATGTCACTGTGTCTGGCACCAGCTCTGCTCCTAGGAAATTACTCCAGATCGTCTGTCTGTAGCAGGTTAACATTCTGCCTGACAAAAGGAGCTAATTTACCCTTCATTCAAAATCAGAAATGGAGATTCAGAGAAATTTCAGCTGACTATAACTAGACCCTCACACTCAACTATTTTCCATTTTTTGATAGAAAAAAGTCATGTGCCTTTGAATCACTTCCAGGAATTAATACCCCTTAATTCTGGGACAGTTAAGTAATTAGGTCTATTAAACCTTTTTAGTGACCTAATGCTTTTAGCATTGAAGTTATGCTCAGTGATTCAAGTTTCTTTACTAAGCACAACCATCCTCCAATGAATGATTGCACCTTTATAAGGGCAACCCATAGATGCTACAAATTAGAGCCAGCCCTGCCAATACAGGTTGCAAAGAAGCACAGCTGTTACTACCATAGAACTTCAGCTTTCCACTCCATTTACCCTTTTGGCAAATCCCAATTACTTCATGGAATCATGAACCAAAAGTTGTTTTCTTTTTCTTTGCCTATGTAAAGGCCAAGTTCTGTAGGTGAGTAGCCTAGAAAAAGAAAAAAAAAAATCAGGAAAAGCAGATGTATGTAATTAAGGAAACATGGGCTTGCTCTGGATTTATCAGTTCTCTTACTGTTCTCATATAGTTCCTGAACACTTTGATCAGGTTGCTGCAGAGGAATCTGACAGGAATTTTATTTCCAGATAAGATGGAATGGAAGCAATGCTTTCCCCTGTGTCATTTTAGCCAGAGTAACTACTCCTGACACTGCCCTTGTGCAATATCTGTCTGTGGGGGAGTTCCAGTGACTAAGGCAGTAACTGTAAGTATTCCACATGCTAAAGAGAGCAGCTCAGGTAGTATATTGGCAATACCTAGTTTAGCATCAGCTCAGAGAGCCAGTGCTACCTATTTCATGTAGGCAATTTGTTTGCTTCATCTTTTCCTGGGTGCAGAGTTTAATTTGAGTGAAAGCAATTTTAGGTGATCTCCTGCCTCTCTCTCCAGCTGTGTAGCTGGCATTAGCAAAGTGAAGTTACTGCCTTGACCTGGTAGAGACTTCTTGGATAAAGCTTAATACTTTTTCAAAAACAGATTGTTAATGCATTGCTTAAGCTAACAGAAGTGCTCAGAATGCATATAGTTTAGATAAAACCTGCTCTGGCTTGGATTTTGTTGTTGCTTTATCCTATACCCATTGTACCCACACAGCTAGGGTGTTTTAATTTTTAATTTGAAATTATTTCCTTATTCTAGCTTGCAATAGCCAGTGTGATGAAAAATAGATCAGTCTGGATTTGAGAAACAGGTTGATAAATGCATGCCAGTTTGACCTCTATGTTATGTTGTTTTTTTAAAATCAGCCTAAGTAATCTTAATGTACCCTTCAATAAGTGGCAAAAAGAGAGGAAAGCAATAAGGTGTTGTGATATTATGAAATGGAGAAGCCCACTTCCAGGGAAGATTTATGTGGAGCAGTATATGCCAGCACTTAACAGCATGTGTCAAATTCCTGGGGGCTGATGACAAGGTAAGTTTAATTTTCCTAAAGAGGGGGCTCAGCTCTCAGTGACTTGGCCATCCCTGATGCAGAGAAAACTCTGTCAGTGAAGCAAATAATTTTTTTTCTACTTCCTTTGTCATGTGTTCCCTCCATGGCCTCTTCTCCACCCATACATGATTCTCAAAGCAATACAGGGTGAAGAGCAAATCCTTCATGTTTGAAAAACATCCAAACTTTTTCCCTCAGTTCCTTAGGGGAGGAACTGTATTGAAACAACAGGAAAGATACTTTTCCTTCCTGGGAAACAAAGTCAAGGATCAATGCAAACAGCAATATTAAAAGAGAAGAGCAAAAAGGGAAATTAACAAAGTTCAGTAGATAAAAGCATCACAACATAAGTGCTCAGATGAGTCTTGGTGTTCTGACCTCTGCTGCTGGGATATTTGATTGTGTTCAATACCTGATAGAAAAAAGAGTCTAAAAACCACAGAAGTTGAAGCACGTGAAGAGGAATTTCCTTGTTCAGTGAGGATGGAAGTTGTGCCACGGGAGCCTGCCCTGCTCAGACAGAAGCACCATCTTTAAGAGAACCAGCAGTGAGCATTTGTTTTAAGGAGCTCTGTTAAAGCTATGGGCTATTGTGGCTCTCGTGCCCAGCAAGAGAAAAGCAATGGAAAAGTTGTGGATGGCAAGTTTGGAAATGGAAAACAAATGGAAGGGAAATGAAAAGATTTTCCAGCAGTGTTTGATGGTCCCAGCCCACATGATGGATATAAGCAAACTTCTGGCATTTTGCTCATGACATTTTACTGGGTTCCCTATTGTTTGCAGATCCCTTGGACTTTTTTTCCTTTGCCATCCCTCAGTGAAGATATATTATATTCCAAAGGCTTAGATATAAAGTCCAGTGAAATTACAGAAGCAGAAATATGCACTAATCATAAAAACAAACTTACTATGGTATCTAAGTTTACATTAATTCTACCTGTGTTTTAGATAACAAACCATTTTGTTTCCTTTGTACTTTTCTGTGTATTTGCCATCTTATTTTGAAGTTAGGTAATAGGAGTTCTGCTTCCTTCCTTCAAGTATTTAGGAAGAAACATGGCAATATCTTCCAAATAAAATCTTACCAATTTTTGCTGAGCACTGCAGCACAGAAAAGTTTTGATGATGTCAGGATACTGCAGGTTTAATTCAGCCCCAAGCTCGTAGTGAAT
Source organism: Heliangelus exortis (assembly GCF_036169615.1). Taxonomy (NCBI): domain Eukaryota; kingdom Metazoa; phylum Chordata; class Aves; order Apodiformes; family Trochilidae; genus Heliangelus; species Heliangelus exortis. Next base: position 3,811,232 of record NC_092432.1, read on the forward strand.
GGAACAGAAGTTTTCATACCTAATCTTCTATTGCAAACCATCAATATAAATAAAACCTGGGTTAGAACTGTATCACTGCAGGGACTGAATCCAGTGTGGGGACAGGGATAAAACAATTTAAAATGGTATTCAATCCAAAGTTAAGTTTACCAGTGCAGCCAATAAGGTCAGCAATGTTTGGTGACTTCAATACCATATAAATTCTGGCCCCAGATTACCAGTCAGCTCTTTTCCCAGCAAACTGCAACTGTACATGCATCTTGTCCACTGGAGATTTTTAAGTGCTTTAATTTCCTGGAGCTATTTCCACATCTTAAAGAGACCACAGAGAGAACTTCCTTAAAAGGGTAAGAAAAGCCACTGCTCTTACCAGCTAGAAAAGTCCCCCCAGTCAGATGGTGGGAGCTTGGCTGAAGAAAGAGAGTGAGAAAAATGTTTTGGACTACATCCTGAAGCCCAGAAGTCCCATGGACAATTATTACCAGAGGTGAGAATTTCCTGCAAAGACTTTTATTGTCAGTTCCAGTCACTTGCAAGACAGTCAGTTGTAGATGACATTAAAAGGAATGTCCTGACTCAGGGCTTAGGAAATTGTAATTGAATTGCAGTGAAAGCAATTTAATAGTGGACATTTTGGTAGAATGTGTTGGTGGCTTCACCCATCCTAAACTTCAGTTAATTTCAAAGAAGTTTTAATGCTTCTGGCTGCTTGTAGTGGCTTTCTGGTCTGCATGCAAGAAGGGCATAAATGTTCATTCTGAGATTGCTTAGCAAGGTTCTCACATGATAACTAAGACTATTTTTATTAGATTCTCTACTACTCAAAGACATAGAGATCACAGATTATCACTTTCCCTAAGCTTTTAGACTGGAAGCATGTTTTCTCCCAGTTCCAGTTTTTACAGGCTGTAATGGGTAACTGCTCATAGTTACTGCAAAAACAGCTACACAGTTTTTTCTTCTTTTTCTCATTAAAACTCTCCTGGATGCAGAATCAGTTTGGAGAGGGAAAGTCAACAAATTACAGTCTTGTCATTCTTTTGCTGGCCTGCCAAAGGATGGAAACCTGAGGTAGAGAAGCCTTACCAGGGTGGCCACTGTCAGCTGGTGGCAGACTTTTATAAAATAACACTTCTCCCCAGCACTGCAAAGCATTCAAGACATTTGCCTTTTGTTTATAGCTCTTCCCATAAATGCTATTAATCTGAAGTAGCTTGGGAGACACAGAGTACTTCAGTGGAAACCTTCAAAGGGTGATACCAGAAGCACAGCTGCACACAGGCAGCCTTGTTTGGAATTGTTTCCCTCTTTGCTTTTCAATGCTTGAGCCCCTTCCAGACAATGTTCTTTAAAGAGCATTTGAATACAGCCTGCACAGCACAGCAGGCAGAGACACATCTCTAACTCTGCTGCTCTTCCCCAGGTTGCAATTGTCACAGTTCAGTACAGGGTTAATTGTACTGAATTTCATTTGCAGATTTGGGCCATGTTTACTGTTATTTTGGAATCAGTTCTATTTGCTGTCAACGTCCCCAATTTGTATTTCATGCTTATACATCCCTTATACTATGCAAAACACATTGGTGCTTTCCTTTTAATTATATAAATTTTGTTATTCCAGTTTTATGGCACCTCTGATATGATGATCTAAAAATGTTTTGTAAACACCACTATGCCTCATTAAGCCTGTTGGGCTGTTTAAAATTAATTTGACAGATGAATAAACTGGGATTCAGAATACTCATGTCATTTTGATAAAAATGCTCCTAAGAAGTAAGTGAGGATTTGGGAACAGAACCCAATTTCTTGCTCAGGTTTCTGCCCAGAAATACCCCTGTATGATGCCAGCCTGAGGCAATGATGAGAGGTTCAATATGAACCATGTTCAGTGCCATTGGTTTTCAGCATTTAATCCCTGCCACTAAAAGTCAAGCATGAAAATTTTCAGCTATAATAATCCACTTGCTTGTTAGTTAATAAAATATTTAAATCAACAAGAGTATATTGTTCTCACAGAAAGTGCTTAAATCATCTCCAAATCAAGACAGCTTTTGATACTCTGGCAGCTTTGCTTCCAGTATATTGATCTTAAATTTTTATTTTGTAAAATATTCTCCCCATCTTCTAGTCTTCTATTCACATTCACAATTCAATGATATGACCATTTTGTTAAAAAAAAAAAATAAATAGATGTAGAAGTACATTTTTGGCATTACCAACAATGTCATTTTAGCACAGCCCCCCTGTCTATCACTAGGATTTGAGTTTAGAGATGTTCAACATCCAAATCAAACAGAATTTAATTTAGACATCTAACTCCCTCAGGCCTGTTGGGAAAATGTCAGCCTAAAATAGCATGTGCTTGAGTACAACCAAGCAGAAAGGCACTTCTGCTGTATATATTTGTATGCACAAACAAATGTCACTGAGTATATTGGAACAGCAACCAACCCCTTCTGCACAGAGCTGAGCTGCCAGTCACAGAATGAAGATAAGGAGGAGGGAGGTGCAGGAATAATGCTGCCTTCTGCTGCACAGCACCACCAGAACATCTGAGAAAAACTTCCTTGGCTTCACCAGGTACTGAGTAGTGAGGACAGGAAATATTAAAACAAAAACCACTGAGGTACCAGTTACAGACTGGCCCAAATGCCAAGGGTTTAGCAAGTGAGCTAATGCCCTCAACAAGACTAAAAATATTGAGTAACTTAGGAGTCAAGAGCAAGACTTAATGCTACTCAGTCCCAGGAACACAGAAAGCAAGAGCAATTCCATTATTTGCTTTTCACCAGGACCAAGGGAAATGGTTCTTAGCTTCATTTTCAGTTAGAAAAATAAGCTCTCAGGTGTACATGCACAAATCGTTTGGTTTTGCTTGTAATTTAGCAAATAAAGTGCAGAAGTTACATGTACCTCTTTCAAAGTGTACAAAATCAGTCATTAGAAATCTGCTGCCTTAAAACCTTCCCTGGAAGGCAACAAAAAGCTTATCAGAAGTGTGCTGAAATGTAAATAAAGCATTTAGCACAGCAGAGAAAAAAAACCATCACCACCACAATTTGAAGAGCACAGAGACAGCAGAGCAGAAAGGAAAAGCCCTGAAGCACAATTTTTAATGGGGAAATTGTTGAGGGAAAACCCAAAGTACTTCAATTGGAAACATTGCTGATTCTATCACTTCAGAGAAAGAAATCAATAGCTGGGGTTTTTTTCATCCTGAGCTCACTCTAAAGAAGCCTGACTAAAAGGAATTCTGCATTATAACCTTGAACTAATTAAATAATTTATTTCTCTAAGAATTGCTGAATATTTATGCTCTAGCTTTTTCCTCCGGTTGTTTATTTATAGAGTTATTATTGAAAATTAAACCTGTGGGCTTCCCTTTTTTCAGTTGGAATAGGTAGTTTATACTGAAGAACAGCAAATTGCTTCATTTTTCACACTTAAAGAGCTTCAAGGTTTCAGTCAGATTCCTAGCAATGCTGGTAGTAAACAACATTTTAATTACTACTTCCAGTATAAATTTTCAATGCAATTCAAACTCAAGAAAACTCAAATAATTCAAAGTAAAATTAGAAAACAGATTATTGGAATATTTTTTTTACTGCAAGTTTGTTGAAAAATGTATTTGGAAAAAGACCTAATTCAGCATTAAAGATGTATTCTGTGAGATCTTAGAAAATTGCTAAGAGAGGCATTTTTATAGCAAAGAACTGCATTTAGCTTTTGTTTAGGTGGCTGGGAGATAGCTCCAGAATTTTTTCATGGGAGCTGAAGGTAATATGGAAGATAAAGCTATAAAACTTTGGATTCTTCCTGTCTGTTTCTTACAGCCTCAAAACAAAACCCACAATCATTTCAACAGCACACCCATCTTTGCTTGCTCACAGTTCACCAGTGACAGTATCTAGATAGTGGTTTGGGGTTTTTTTTCCTTGTATTTCTAGACAATACTATAATTTTCTACTCAGCTTACCATGAACACTTATAAAGAAAAACATAGCTAAGAATTTGGTCTTTTTCCTCCCACCAAATCAGTTAAATCACAGACCTGGTACTGCCATGAGGTGTTAAGGATTGTATTTGCAGTGCCTCAGTACCAGTTTGGGTCTGTTTTGCAGTCTGAGGGGTTGGGGAAAGCAGAAGGCAAGGGGTAACTTGAGGATCACAGTGGCATGGACAAGAGGAAGCTCTTAAATCTGTATTTGTGCAGATTTTCCCTGTCCTAGGAGAGCACTTCCATGGTGGAAAATCTTCCCAACTACACATTTGCTCTGGGAGCCTCAATTTGCTTCTTTTATTCTTGCTAATCAACACCTTAGTTGCACTTTTCCACCTTCTGTATTTTGCAAATATTGGCACAGGGAACCCCCAGGCTTTACAGGCAAAAACTCTGACAAATGCATTTGGATTACATTGCAAGGTAAGAATTACAGCCCCAGACCTCCAGGAAGACAGTGGCAAGCTCCCTGCTCTGCTTGGAAGGCTTTGGATGAGGCAGTTTGCTATAGCAAGCTGGCAGAAACACAGCAAAGTATTACCTATCCTAGTGAAATCCCATGAAGTAAACTTTTTTTTTTTAATTTATTTTTTTTTTAAATGGCTCCCTTGTGCTAAAATAAAGAAATTCAGATGGCAACACCTGATGTTATCTTGCACATAGAGTTTAGGTACCCACATCCTGTCTTATCTAAGAGCATCTTCAAAAAGGCCACATTCTGATTTTGTAACAAGTCACATTTGTTTTCATCTACTTTAATAACAAAAACTGAAGTTAATTAATTACCTTTGGTAACAACAGCTATTTTTTGTGTAAAGAGCTTATATTTTTTCCTCGCTTCTTTGGCCACAAGTTCTTAAACATTTTGCTCACTGCTTCTCTCACCAAAACCCAACTGTGTTTCTGAAAAAGGGGCCAGGAATTCAGATGGCTTCACACAGGGATCTTAGCCCAGAAGTAACCAAGACAGAGAGATGCCTGGAAGTGACAGGATGGGTACAAGGGCACAGAAATCCAGCAGACATGAAACCTAAGCAGGTACAACCATGCACCTGCAATGAGTTGGCAAAGTTAGGAAGATGCTTTTCAGAAGAGGAATTCAGACCCTGGCAGATCTTACTCTGCCTGACTCTTTGTCATGAGCCAGGGTTCTCCATCTCAGTAACAGGGACTTGGCTCATGCAAAGCATCCACAGAACCAGGGAAGTGCAAAACCAAGCAGTGAGGATGAATCCTTATTTGTCATCATTGCTGCTGCCTGACGCTGCTGGAGAATCTGACACTGGCATCTGGGCTTGGGAACTCATGGAAAAAATGACACTTCTCAGCTCTGCCACGTAATATAAACCTGGATTTAACTTGTCAGCACTTCTGAAAACTTTGCTGTGGTAGGAGGCAGGTACTCTCCTTCACAGGAGACACTGAACTTGATCACAAATTCTGCTGACTTCCCTGCTGGGAATCATGGCACCAGTGCAACAGCAGCAAACAGGACCAAGAGGAACCAGGTTCCTTGGATCCAGAACACTGTTATGGCTTAAGTAGAAATTTACCCATTACGTGTTTCAGCCTAAGCTGACGCCCATGTCTGGGAGCTGTAGAAGCTGAAGAACTTGAACATCTCCCTCTGCTGCCCTTGATAGAGTGCTAGCTAATTATTGGCAGATAACTGGGGGCAATAAACTCCTCAAGTGACAGAGCCCATCTGTCAGAGCCCTCCTACACTCCTCAGGTTTTGGCTGGTGCTTCACAGGCACTGATGATGGGAAGTTCCTCCCCTCTGCTCTTGCCAGCAGGAAGTGTTTTATTTATGCTACCACAAAAGATTTGCTCTGCTTCAGGACAAAGGAAGAGGGGTTGACACTGCTTGCTTTCCAAAAATACCTATTTTTTTCAGTTTAATTCCTCTGAAAACAAGTCCTAAAAGGGACTCACCAGGTTGCACTGCTAAGGGTTTGAGCATCTCTGGCACACAGCTCATGTCCAGCACACTGTTCATGGAATGATGTGGGATCAGGGCCCAACATACATTCTCTGCAGTTCATACCACAGTCAAAGAATTGCTAAGAAATCTGCTTTTTTTTCTCAGCTAAAAGGCATTTGGTACCAGGATCAGAAAGCCATCAGTATATTGGAAGGCCTGTCAGCAACTGCTCTACATAAAACAATTTTAATTTAGCAACTCAGTGGAATTATTTTAATGAGCATGTCCTTTGTAACTCTACAGAGAAGGGAAAATAAATACAACTATTACAGAACACTATGTTTTACCTTACGTTCTGACAGAATCATATTTCCTTAGGAATGCCAGCAAAATCAGTTTTACTTCTCTTTTTTATTTTCCCTGGTATTAATGTACAGCTAAAATGAATTCCCATGCTTGAAATGAGGTTAATCTATTTTTAACTGCAAGTAAGCAAAACCATATTTGGTGTCACATAAAATAAACAGCACATCTCTAATTTAGATTTTATAACACCAGCTCAACCCATTGCTCTGGTGTTTACTCTTAACTGAACCATGGTGCAAAATAGGATGTGCAGTCACCTATTAAAGAAAAATTGGGCTGTGTTACATTTTCCTTTAAGGAATATAATTTTTTTTCTTTAAAAGAAAGAAAGAAATTAGCTTGCTAATCCTCCCCTCTTTGGGAAGCTCAGTATTCAAAGGAACAACTCCTTGTTACAAATATTTCCTTAAAAATAAATAAAAATAAAAAAGTATCAGTATTTTACTTGTATCAAAGTGCAGTATTTTACTTGATTTCAGAAGCATCTACAGCAGTCTAACAGGTATTATGGCTCACTTCATTATTTTCAAAAGAATAAACAACACAATTTAATTTTTTTCCCCCACACTACCTTGCTCAGAAGCTCATTTTTTCCTTATGCAGGAAAATTCTACTATTACTGGTCTAAAGGGAAGAAATTCATGAAACTTGACCAATTTTAAAGGAAGATTTTTCAGTGAGAGTTGCACCAAGTGTCCCTTTGGAAGAACCAGTCTGATGCTGAGTAGCAACACCTGACAAACAAAGTCAAAACTTTGAAATCTAAACCCAAGCACCAAAAATTTGCCTGACTCAGGAGTGAGAAAGGGAGGCCAGGAGTCTCCTGGCATGGGCTGTTTATTCTGACTGAAATTCTGCTTTAGAACAGCAGTTGCAGGGGTAGTTTCCAGCATAGCTTTTTGGAAACCATTTCAGTAAAAGTTTTTCCAGATGTAGCTTTGAGGGTGCCAAATGGTCTGGCTCTTCAGAATAAAAAGCAAATTGGAAGTTGGTGCTTTAGCAGTGAGCAGCTTTAATCAATACTCAGCTCAAAGAACCTGCCTGCCCTGCACAATTCTAATGGTCCACAGGGCTTAATTTGGAGAGAGATACAAAAATGGGACAAAGCTTTCTTTCCTCAAATCCCCCAAGTTTTTCTTCTGCCTATTTTTATATAAAAATTAGAAGAATTTCTATTGAGACTTCAGAAAATGGACTTTATGCCCGTAATACATTAAAAATACCCACTAATGCTGCTTGTTATATATAATTATTCTCTCACACAAGGATAAATAAGCAGCTGTCCAACCAATTAAATTATTTACCATTCAACAAGATGGAATCTTATGGAATAAATTTGGCAAGGGTACAATTTACCTATCAGAAAAACATCTTAATAAGGTTGCTTGTTCTTAGGTTACAGGAATTCTAAACTTTTAAGTCTTCCCCCTTCAAAGAAATACTAAGTTTAGCAAAGAACCATGTTTATGGACCACAATTATCTGAAGCTTTGTTTCATCTTGTAGATCATTCTATTATTAGAATTCTATTATTATTTTGTTCTATTCCATTACTTTATGTCAACTGGGAAGCATCTGGGCTGTGTTTAATGTGCCACTTCCTGCTGCTGAGGAGCATCTTAAAATACCAGATTGCAGAAGTTAGAGATTTTTAATCTCCTCACCTCCTTCAGGCTGTTTTATTAGAGGATTGACAGGGAGGGAGAGATGCAGATTCTCTGCTGTCCAGTTGCATGTTTTTATTCCAGACTTTTTTTCTTCCTCCTGCTTTTCTCCTGGTCCAAACCACTGCAAGATACTTAAATGTGTTAAACCATGCAGTTAGATGATGAAAAACTATCTGATCTTTTTTATTGCCAGCTCTCAGAAGTTAATGTCCATCTCTCAGTTACTGCCATTCAGGGTTTGTGGAGGTATTTGCATGTAATTTATTTTGAATATGCTGAGTGTTGAAATGAAATCCTGACATTTAGAGCTGGTAGGCTGAGAGCACTCAGGTTTCCTCCCACTACAGGAACAAAATCTTACCTTTGAATGAAGCATCACTGGCATCTGAAAGCTGGACCTCTGAGCATTTAAGTTGGTGCCTAACAGATACCAGCAAAATTAAAGATTGATACTTTATAGGGTTGCATTCAAAACCAACCATATTTAAAATCAAATTCTTATAGTATTTGCTTCAAATTTGGATGAATCAGGCTCTGGATAAATAGCAGCCCATTATCTTTGTCTATGATCATAATACCCAGCACATGCTGCATGTAACAGGAAAGCATCACAGAAATAAAAATAAATAATCTTCTCATCCTCCCAAGAACAAGAACAAACCATGGACCTGAGAACATGAATTTTATTTTCTAACTGCATGAGTTGATTTGGAAAGATATATTTTGTTCCCACAGTCTTGACTTTCAGATTTAGTAAAGAGAATCTTAAAACACTGACCCTCAAAACCAGTTCTCACCCCTCACCTGCCCAAGGACTAATATTGTGAGCCCAGTTTACTCATTCTCATTCTTTAGCTTGGATAAAATTACCATGATAAGTGAGGGAAAAGAAAAACATCAGCTTACAGGTTCAAAGGAAATAAAAAACAACCACCATGGTAGCATGTAATATTATAGCTTACTTATTTTCAGGCTGTTCTTTACTGGCTTTGGTTAATGGTCCAAGGATTTGAGTAATCGTTTTAAAAAAATCCTGAAGTAAATTTTCAGGGCTTTGTTGCAAGAGCAAATCCCTTTGCCTGGAACAAAATACATCAAGTTCCAATCAAGCACTCCCCAAAACCCCTTGCTGAACAGCCCCTGAGCTGCATTATCAGTGATAGCAAAGTAACAATAAGCATTTCTATAAACATTCATCCTTGTACAGTCAAAGCCATCCACAATAAATATATTTTACTTCACAGTAAAGTGATAGCAAAGAGTTACTTTAACCACACTCTCACCTCAATGCCCAGCTCCAGAGGCAAAGTTCTTATGAAAGCTGAGAAATTTAATTAACCATATCCTTATTTAGGTTGTCTGAATCAGGCTAACTGGATGCTCAGAGTAACATTATTTTTCAATACCTCTATCTATACTAGTGGAAAAGAGATGCATTTCAGTTCTCTCCTTTTGAGTTTACTTTAGCATGACTAAGAAATGTGTATCATTCCATTACATGTTGTACTCCCTTTACTTAGAGATCTTATTTGGCACCCACAATAAAAAAAAGGATTGATAGCAATTAAGAAGCTGCTGACATATTTAGAGGTTGTTTTTCAATTAGCTTTTTTTCTTGGCTGAGCATCTTTTTGCATGGTTACAATCTATGTTCCTTTGCACTTCTCAGAGCTATTTAGGCACCAGTGTCACACAAATGCCTGATGGAAAAGCCAGATGAGTCAAACTGTTGGAAAGTTCCCAGGGCAGCAGTTCAGAGTGCTAACTCCTAAATGTCAGATGTGTCACTGATTTAACAGCCATTGCCTGCAGAGATTTGATTATGTGCCACCATCACCCTTCTGATTAACCAAAGCAGCAAGTGAAAAAAAAAGAATATGTTCACCTTCACTTTTATTCCTCACTGATAGGAAAAAAAAAAAGAGTGATTCTCTTGGTTAACTCCTCTGCTCAAGTGGTAACAGCAAATAGTGACAGGGATGGTCATAGAGTACCTCATTGTCTTCCCAGGATGATGCAATGATATTGACTGAGAGTAAAGCCAAAATAATGAGAAAAATCAACCAACAGAAAGCAGCAATTTCCAGCTATAAAGAGAATTTGCCTTTTTACGGAGTTTCATGAAACCACTGGGAATCTTGGAGGCATCCTCTCTCTTCACCACAAAATTAAAATGGCAAACAAGGTTGACCTGATAATAAATTATAAACCTACATCTCCCATCTCCCTGCCTGTTTTTCAGGGTTACAAAAAAGCTGAGAAAAAAAATAAATAAATTAAGATAGATCAACACACTAACATCACCCCACCACGGGTCTCCTTCTGACTGTTGGCCCAAAGCACAACATCACCATCAGGAAACAAGGCCAGCAGGACAGGCTTCTCATTCTCAACCAAGATGAAGGAACTGGTTCCCTTTCTCCTGTCCATAATAAAGAATCCATGTGTCATCTTTGCATGAAAGCAATTTTGCAAATTTCACCTTGGATTCAGGTTCAGCACCTACCAACTCCTTCTCACCTGAAAAAAAGGGTCTGTAGTTGAACCAAATAGGTTAGATTTGTACACAGCAGCTTCACACTGTGGCTTGGAAATTAAACCCCAAACCAATTCCAGTGGTTTGTGATTACCTAAGAGCTGGACACATCATTTTTTCAAGCCCAGATTTTTTCCTAGCTGAAGAAACTTTTCCTTGCTTTTTGGGCACGTTGCTTGTTATTTTGCTTACACTTGGTTGCAGGGATATATCAGGAAGAAAGGATTTTACTGCTGAAACTATTTAAATTTGAGGTATGAATAAACACCCTTTCTTTCCCATTTAATTTTAAGCATTCCTTTCTAGATTGCAACATTGACAGACCTCCATATTTTCATTGCATCTTTAAAACACTATCACAAGTGACAAGTGTGTCAAAGCCAAGACAATGAAAATAAATCTTAAAAAGGGTATTAGAATACCAACCCACTGAGAGTGCCATTCCTTGCTAGTCAGAAACACACTTGGAATTTCAGAGAAATGAGATCTTAACCACTGACAGTTTAAACAGCAACACCACTTAATAGAGTGGATGAAGGCTGGAAATGTTATTCTGACAGAGGCAGTTTCAGTGGAAACTATTTAGTTGGTCATTCAGAATATGCTGTGATTTAGTCAGCAGCTTCACATACTTTTTTTCCCTGCTTTGGAAGAACAGAGGGGCCATGTGTTTTTTTCCTTAGTGAATTAAAAATTCTCAGTATTTATACAAAACCCCATTGTGACTCATTTCTTCACTCAACAGAAAACTGGGTTAAAGGTGCAACATCTTCATTACAAACCAAGTATATAAATAAGGAGAAAAATCAAACTTCACAGCATAGAGAGGTCCCATTAACAACAACAACAACAACAAAAAAAATCCTTTTCCAATAAAGGTCTAAAGATGCATTAAAAAGTTTTCTTTTCTACAAAAGGATAAAAGATAAGACTTACCTTGGTCAAATCCCAGGATCCAAGGAAGATGACCATGCTGGCATCTCCAGGTTCCACCTTCTGTGTTGTTTTCTACTCTGTCTCTCTCATTATCTGCTGTTGTTGTACTCAAGAACTGCTGCTTGTCCAACCACGTTGTGGATTTTTGGACAATAAAGAAGAAGCACTTCAATTATCAATGTGAAAGAAGAAAAGCCTGTGCTAGGTAGAAGCATTACACTCGTCCTTCTAGCCAAAATTTACCAAAATTAACTCAGTCTGAGAGGTCTCAGGTATTTACAGACACAAAACTCTTTTTCTTTGACAACGCAGCCTTAGAAATATCAGACGGAAAGAAAGAAAGAAAAAAAAAATCCACAGTGATTTTGATCGTTTAATACTCAAGAGTGAAAAAGTGTAAAATCACAAAGCTTCTACCACCACAAAAACGCAGTTGCATTGCAAATGACCCAAACACAAGCTGCTGGCAATGTTTCACACAGTTGACATCAACAAACCCAGCTGCAACATTCTTACCGTCTTTTTCAACACCTGCTATTCACAAACATCAGTCAATACAGTGGTCTAGGTCTCTTACACAGCTTTCTTTATATTCTGTACTAGATTTGCTTTCTAAACCAGTGGTTTACACATCTGGAAAACAGTGCCCCACTTCTGACCTCTATCAGCATTAAAATGCATAGTTATTTATTCTCCCCCCCCCCCCCAAAATTACTAATATATTTTTAAATATTGTTATATTTTTAAAAGCATTTTGATTAATCCAAACTCAGCAGTAAACTTCTTGCTTGTATTTAATGAAAAGCACAAGTTATATGAGTAAGCTGCAGAAGTGCATGCTGACCAAAGTTACATCTCCAAGTCTTTCTGCCACAAGTTATAATACTTATACAGAAAGTGACCTTATATAGGGAGAGTTAGTACACCAGGTAGTAGGTTATATTTGCTCTTAGTAGTAATGCGAGTACCTATGGCCCTGATTCTGAAAATGCAACCATTAGGCCTGCAGGATGCAAATATGCACCTAATTCTACTTTGTTGCCTGAAGGTAATATTATCCAAAAGCTGTCATCACTTCAAAATGTCTCAGGAGAATTAAATAGAACATGGGCTGCTTAAGCAAAATTTTCTAAAATTTAACTCCTTTTTACATAAGATATCTTTGTTTTCACAGTCTGAGAGCGTTCATGCAAAGGACTTGGGGATGCCTTTAAATGTTACACAAATGCACATTTCCAGTTCTTCCAATAAACTTAATTTTCCAACAGATTATTAAAATCCTGATCTTAAATAATGTACACAGCACAATTTTTTCCCTCCAGGCAATGAAAACAGAACTAGAGCTTGGTATAATCTACTGCATCTGACAAGTGGTACCTAGAAGAATTTTAAAGAGTTCTTGTTGCCTCAGTGGAACCAATACTGTTTATTTTTTGTTTTCCTCTCCTTTAATACTAAGGCCATTTACATTTTATGATTCACTTGCCCCTACCAGTTTATTCCTTCATCTGACATTATAACCCTCTGAGCAGGTGAATATTTAACAGGACAGAGTGTTGGTACAGCTGTTCCTAAGGAACATGTTTGTCAAAGATTCCTTCAAGTATCAATAAATGAGTTACCTTGTAAGGAGCTTTTTGTTGGTTACAAAATAGATTTTCTGTAGATATTCTTATATCTGTTTAACAGTGAATGTTTAAGTTGCAGCTTTTAACAAAACTTTGAGAAAACTAACACTGTTTGTTTAGGGTTTTTTACTCTATTTTTTATTACAGCCCTGACTTTTGCCTTTATGCAGTTATTCAATACCTGAAGTATAGAATCTGACTGCTTGCACTTAGATACCTCACTAGAAAATTCTGGCTTATATGCATTTATGAAAATAAAGAGAGATGTTATCATCTTTAAAATCAGAGGGTCAGATAAAGAAAGAAAAGTATAGGATGATATTAGAAGAATTACAATCAAAACCACCCTATTTATAAATGGAAGCATGAGGTCTTTTCAGAGCATATATGAAAAATTTTGAAAACACATTATCCATTACACAGTGAACAGTATAAATAAACTTGGCACACATGCCTCTAGTGCTTCTACACAGTTTCCTATTCATTTTCCAGCTGTTTGCTGCACTTCCAATTGCTACAAATGATTTCATAGTGCAAGATCAAAAAAAAAAAACATTCAATCCACATCTCCACTGCTGCTCACACTTACACCAAGTGAGGAAAACAGAGAGAAAACTTTGCAATTCAGATAAACCCCGTGAGTTAATCTTTGGAACACTGATAACCTGGTACAGTTTCAAACTTGGTAATGAAGGCACACAACAATTAAACTGTCTCATCTCTGAAACAGCACGAGATGTCAGTCAGCATGGAGCTTCTCTGGAGCTTTGCAATTACATTCAGTATTAGCAAGTAGCAGTCACTTTGGAAAATTCTACCTTCTGTTAACACTAAGGAATCTGAAAGGTGAGTAGCCATGCCAGGCTAAAATAGTTTAACTGGATTCTAATCTGGATTAGCACACACAAAACTATGCCTAAATAACCACAGGAAAATTATTCTGAGTCAGAAGCCACCGGATGCAGGTGCCCGGATCCAGAGGTTTCTCCTCTGCAGAGAAGGTGTAAAAAAGTGAGGGAGTGAATGTGCATGTGGGGGTAAAAATAGCAGCATCTCATTTGTGTATCTTATTTCTCCTGTGTGTCCAGTATGGTATCTTCTTATCCCAGTGACAAAAATATTTTGGCTGCTATTTTTGCTTCTGCTGGCACTGCACAGTTTAGTACAGCTACTGGTGCTGGCTTCTGATCTGGACTTTGAGGTCACTGTGAAGTTAAGTCATGTCCTTCATTTAACCAATGTGCAATCAAAGTGAAATTAGCTTATTTGCAATAAAATAATAATAATAAAAAAAAAAAAAAAATCCAAACCTCAGGTTGGGTTTGCAGAACTGAAAAGGGCATGGTCTCATTTGTAAACAAAAAAAGGATCATCTGGACATTACTTGACACACAAGGATCATAAGTGTCAATCAATGCCACTTCTACAAGTTTTCTTCAGAACAGAACACACAGGAGCCAATTTCACTGATGTAAGAAATTAGGTATTATGTAATTATGATTGACACTTCACACTTACCCTTAGCAATACCTTGTATTAAGGTAAACCATATGCAGCAAAATGAGTTGATGTTATTAATGTACACAGCTACTAAAGCTGTAAAGAGTTCTCCTTATTTCAGTTAAAATAATAAAGCCTATTTTAAAAATTTGTTTTCTTTTCAAAGATATTAAATATAATACTGTCTAACGATAAAAATCACTATTTCTCATTATGAATACTGTGAGGAAGTCTTCAGAGTTACCTCTTGTTTTCACTGCATTCTAGCTATAGAAATAATACCACTTCTGTCACTTCTTGTTATGCTTATTTTGATCCTACAGAATTGTATTTTTTATAGCTGTAATAATTGTATCTTAAAATTTTCATTAGGTATTGCATATAAGTACACAGAACTGAAAATCAGCTACCTACCACTTTCCCTAGTCTTACATTCTATTATATTTGCAGTTAGTAGCTTGAGTTTTAAACAGAATTGTTGAATATTTTACTAACCAAGTGCAATACAGTATTTAAAAAAATAATGGAAAAGTCCTATTCAAGCACAGGCTTATTAATTGACCTGCTTTGTAACAAGTAATAAGGACAATCCTTTGAATTCCCCAGTAGCAAATTTCTGTCTCTCTAGGTGGAGAAATCTGAAATTATTGTACACAAAATTTCCAATAAAGTAAAAAGGCAGAGGCTTAGATTCAATACTTCTCAGTCCACTATCCATAATCTAAATAGTGTGAGTGGTTCCTCATGCCTTTTTTTAGGCATCATCAAAAATCAACAAATTACCAAGTAATTTAATTTAAGAGTCCTTTCAGAACCAGTGTCCATCATTATCATCATCTTCCTCTTCATGGTCCAGATAGAGAAGAGCAACTTTCTTTTCTTCAGAAGTACCTGAACTTTGGTCTACCATACTTTGCAGCTGTACAGTTTTTTCAAAAAAAGATTGTGACTGACTACCAGAAGGGTCTTGCTTACTGGATACAAGCAGTGTTGCTTGCTGTTCTCCACTTACTGTAGATATTCCACCTATATTGGTAACATCCATTTGAAAAATGTAAGATGTTTCTTTGGATCCTACTTTAATATGCTTGACAGACCTGCTCTCAGATGCCTCCTCTGTCTGTGAGAGATCTTCCAGTGTTTCAGCAGCTGGGCTTCTAAAGATGATTTGCTCAGTGTGAGTTTCTCCAGGAGTCACTGTAACATGCCTGAAAGATCTATTGAAATCTGAGCTTCCTTCACTCTCTGAAAGATGTCCTTCCTTGTTCATGAGCTCTGCAGTTTCAGAAAGGGAGTCATGGTACATGATTTGCTCAATGGTTTCAACTCCCACTTGACCTATTCTGACACGTTTTGATGAGCCTTCTGAAAGAGTCCCATCTTCCAGTCCACTTCTTTCTGTGTACTCAGAGATAGGCCCCCGAAAAATTATTTTTTCAGCTGTCATAAACTCTTGGGGACCCAACTGAACGTGTGTGACTGAACTCTGTGCCTGTGAGAAGTCTCCAGTGTCACTGACCTCCACTTTACCAGAGACTGGTCCTTCAAAGATAACTTGCTCAGCGTGGAACTCTTTTGGACCTAATCTAAAATGCCTTACTGATCTGCTGACATCCACAGCCCCTTCTGTCTGAGATTGGTCACCTGAGCTATAGAGCTCCAGAGAATCTGAAACAGCCCCTTCAAAAGAGACTTCCTCGGTTACATGCCTTGATCCTACTGTGACATGTGTTGTGGACCTGTTGAGGTCTGCTGAAACCTTCTGGGAAAGACTTCCAGAATCCATCTCTTCTACAGTTGTAGTAACAGGGCCTGTATAAACTACTTCTTCTGTGGTTTGGATTCCTTTAGGACCCAGTTTATATTGCTTCACAGATCTGCTGAACTCTGATGATCCTTCTCTTTGAAGAAAATCTTCTGTAGCACTGAGCTCCAGCGTTTCAGAACCAGGCACTTCACAGACAATCTGCTCAAATCTCTGAACTTCTGCTGGACCAACCTTAATATGCCTTATGGATCTGGTTTCATCAGTTGATTGTGGTGAGTGAGAAACTTCTCCAGAAGTTTCCAAAACCGAACCGTCATAAACTACTTCTTCAGTGGTGTGATACCCTGCACTCCCACTCCTCCTCATTGTGGATGACTTATAGATTTCTTGATCACCCAAAGCCATGTATTCATCACTGTGAGAAGCATTTACTTCTATACTGCTTCTACCATCAACAACTGTCTCTGTGCTCTCTGTTTTTAGGGAGTGCAATGTTGCTTTCTCCTTTTCACTTGTAATTACTTCACCAAGCTGAGCTGCATCAAATTCATCAGTATTAAGGGTCTGTGACAGATTGACTTCAGCAACAATTGTCACCAAGCCACCATCCTCCGTTTGATCAACCTTTTTTATATCAAATTCTAAGTTACTGGAGTCAGCTTGAGTTTCTTTTGTTAGTGCAAACAGCTCATCTTTCACACTTTCTGGGAGACTGCCCTCCAGCTGCTCCAAAGCTTCCTTCAGTCGATGTTTAGGGTCCTTTGTTTCCTTTGACAAAAGACCTTTTATTGAAGTCTGAAATTCAGGGGGAATTTTAATTTCTTTTTCAATAATAGTGGATTCAACATGGGATGTTTCAGCTACAGGAGACTCTTTTAAAATACGGGCACTTGCTTCCTCACCTACCACTTGATAGGTTTCTTCTGGAGAGCTTACACCTTCATCTCTCTTACTTTGCGTGCCTTGCAAAAATTCATCTTGCCAAGAATATTTAATAGTTGCTTCTTCTTCTATATGAATTTGCCCATATACCGAGTCATCATCTTTTTCATTAATAACAGGATGATCATCAGGAACAGATACAAAATATTTTTGTTCAACAGGTGAATCATCTTCCCCAGTTACTTCTTCCACATGAGTGAAACTCTCGTGGCGTTGCTTCTTCTTTTTAACACTGTCATAGCTGAATGTCACCTGTTCTTCCTCATCACCATAACGCCTCTCTCTCTCAGGGAATGTATCTTCCACTTCCTCTACTTCAAAAGGTGTTGAAAAATCTGCCCTTTCATCAGCAGCATAATCTAGTGGCTCCTCTACAATCTCAACATTAACAGATACGTTCTTCCTGCCCTCGTTTCCTTTCAGGCCATGATGTACTATGTCTTCTATCTCCTCTTTGGAAGGAGCTCCCTCAACACCCTCTTGAACCACTTTTCTTACACCCTGGCTCAACAGACCTCCCATGTCAGCTCCATCAGAAATATCTATGTCTTCTTGAACTTGAGATTGCACTGTGATCTCAGTCTTTATTTTCCCATCATCTGGTTGTTCTTTCTTATTAAAATAGGTGACTTTCGTCTCTGTTGATATTTGCGAACTAGAAGACTGTGTAAAACTTTTAAGAATGTCAGCCACGATGTTCTCTGCTATATTTTCAGTTGACAGAGCTCCTGTTTCATTACTAATGTCACTGGAATCTGCTTCTGAAACACCCATTTGGTGAATTTCAGCAAGCCTAGTTACATGGTCATCTGTTTCTCTTCCTGTGGAAGTTTTAAAACTGTGTAACCTTGTTTCTTTACTACTCTGAGGTTCTTTACCAGGAGCAGATGTTTCCAGACAGATGGGAATCTCAATGACATCTTTATGCCTTGAGTCCAAGGTCACATTTGCATCTTTTTCGGTCGATTCACTTATCAAAGTTCTTGCCCTAGAAATATCATTCCCTGTTAACTTCTGGTTAACAAATTCCTCGTGGATATATTTTTTCTGTTCAATCTTCCTTCCAAAATCAACACTTCTTTCTTCTGTAAAAGTTTTCTCATCTGTTTTCTTTTTCTCCTCCTTTGTTTGTTTCTCTAGCTTATCTTTTTCTTTCAGCAGAGATTTTTGCTCTTCAGTTGGTTCACTGCCTCCTCTCTTCCCTTTTAGTGTGGTCCAAGTTTCAGTTATGGTTTCTTCATATTTAGTTGGTTTATAATTGGTAACCAGCTCATAAGCTGGAAATCTGGTGAAGCTTGGTCTTGTGCTTATATTTTCAGAAACCCCTGGCTTTGTGTCAGGCTTGTGGTCCTTGTCTGATTTTTCTTTTGAAAAAGACACCCTGGATGAAGTCGTGACTTCTGTTTTCTTTCTTTCTGGAATTGTCTTTTGCTGCGTGTCAGTGTGCTTCCAGCTACTGTAGGCTGGAGTAAATGTTCTTAATTCTTTGTGGTCTGTTAAAATCCTCTCATCCTTTCTAAAAGTTGTTGAAGGGCGATACATTGAACCAAATACATCTCTTCCAAAAGTTCTTCCACTCCCAGTTGTCTGTGATCCAGCCTGTGTTGAGCGAGATGAGTAACGTGCTGAGCTGCTGGTGCTTGTCCCTGGCATTCTGTGTCTTCTGTCAGTGATCCTCAGAGCTGGTGAAGCTTTATTTCTATTTCTTTCTTGATAAGCAGAGTAACTATCAGTGTAGTTATATGAAGTGTTCATAATTTCTGCAAAAAAAGCATAGGTGACCAAGCATTAAAATAACAGCTTGTATCTAAAATAATGTAAAATAGAGAGTAGGAACCAAGAAATCTACTAATTTTTTGAAAGAAAAAATGGCTTCATTTTCAGTGGAACCTTGTAATGGCATTCCTGTAGGTTTTTCTTGATAATTAAATTTATGCATAAATTATATTAAAACTGAAAGCAAAGCTTTTTACTCAGTTGCAAGTTCTTGATAACTTTACCTGCTGTGAGCTACTGGGTATTATGGCCTTTACTTTAATATTACACCTTTCACATTTATATTAATGTTCATTTATATTTACAACTTCTTATTTAGCAATGTATGCTGATGTCCTAGGCTTGGTTTTTTTGCTTCATTATTCCAAGTGGCTTGATGTTTCTCAGTTTCCTATCAACAATTAATGGAATATCTGCCATCCCATTAAATTGAAAACACAAATATAGCCCTTCATAGCCACAAGATACAACCAGGGAGAGAAATAAAGAACTTTTGGGGCTATCTCTATGCAACTTAATATAATGCACCAGGAATCATCACCTGGCTCAAAACCAACCAGCACTGCACAGCTCAAATCTACTTCTAAAAACCTATCCACATCTGATTTTTGTTACTGTTTCCTGGGCTATGGTAACCACTGAATATGCCTGAGCATTGTCTGCAAAGTACTGGCTAATCCAGGTGAAAACTGTGCCAGGGACATTGCTAACAATTCAACAGCACAGGCAGCTCTATGTGAGCATTTCAGCCTAGGTCCTGGTTTGTTGAATTTAACTACTTCAGACACAGCCATCAGATCTCTTCTGGAACCACTGGCTGTGATAGTCTGAGTTTAAAAGTGCCTGGCTTTAAAAATCATCAGGAGTATTACCAGGACTAATTCTGTTATTAATAACAACGGCCACAGCAGTCAGATTGAAATTCCATCCTATAAAATATCCTGTTTAGGGGGACCAACTGTAGATACATAGGAAAGAGACTAGGAACAGGGCAAGTAAATAGTGATACTTCCCTGGTACACTCTCACAGCCTCCAGAGATTGGCAGCTCCTAAGATAGAAATGGGATCTGTATGTTTAGTAAGTCTTGGATTCTTCTTTCATTACTCTGCTAAAATTTCTCTTTAAACCCACGTAAGCTTTTTAACACTCACAATGCCTCATGATGATGAATTCCATGGTTTTAAGTGCATTTTTTTTGCTAAATACCTCTTGATTTATAGTTCAAAACTCTGAAGACCTAAGGGCATCCAAAAGTTCTGTAGCTAATAGAGCTATGAAACATCACTCCCAACTTACCTTCTCCATTTCTAAATTATCTCCTCTAGAACAGCACTATGTTCATTTAAAATATTAAGACTCAAAACCAATTCAATACTCACTTTTCAACACACTCATAAAAAGTATTATCCAGAAATGCTATAACATAGTACTTTCCAGTTACATCTAATTTCATTTAATATTAATTTTTAATATAAATTTTTTACCTTGAGGCAATTTCCCTGCATACTGATCTCTCCATGTCATAATCCACTGGTTGCTCTCCCCTTCTAATAAAGCTCTGCAAAACACATTAAAAGGTATTCCATTAAAATATCAGGAAGAATAATCATAATATTTAACATTTATAAGTCTCTGAAACTGAAATAATTATCCTGCAGCTGGGTCTGATCCTGAGTGTTTCTCACACCTCAGGTTTTTATGGCTGGGAATAAGAAATCCTTAGCATCTTCCAGATTCTTAGTGTCTCAGGTTCATGAGAACCTTGCAGTAATCTTACAATAGGTGACAGGAGCAGACACAAGACAGTTTTAGATCAAATCTTCCACATTATTCAATATACTGCTTCCTGACTTGGACAAGATCCACTCATTAGTGGCTTCTTCCATGTACCAAATACAAAAAGTAGGTATTAGGGTGATCTTATTCAGTTCTAGGAGTTATAGAGATGATTATTTCCTAAAAGTGGCTCTTAGAATTCCTGATAAATTCACTGGAAATCTTTGTGTGCTTTCCTTCCCCACTGCTGTCTCTATGCATATACTGCCTGACATAAAATATGTCCAGCTTTTTTTTTTTTTTTTTTAACTTAAAAAAAAAAAAAAAAAAAAAGCCAGTTTGTCCCTTTTCCACTTTTGTAAAAATCTGTTATCCCCAGAAAAAAACCTGCTTGACTGCAACATTTGATTCTATGATTTTGGTGCAACAGCCTAGAAACTGTATGGCAGGATCTTTGAGTATGCAAAAGAATGCTATAATCAGTACAGTAACTTTGGTGGGTTTATTGTCAGTTCTACTACTGGGATACCCACTTCATCCTTTCCAGTTTTGGGAGTGCCAGATGTTTTGCACTGATAACACACAGCTGCAACATGAAAGCTGTCAAGAGGAAGGCTGGAGGATTCTGATAGCCAAGGCTTCTGACTCCCTCGGGTGGGAGGAGCTGAAAGCAATTTAGGATTGTGGTATAAACACATTTGCTGGGCATTTCTGCCAAAATTAACAAAGCAGCCTTTTTAAATGTCACCTGTGGCTTTCACACTCCACATAGTTGATCACTTTGGACATTTTATGCTGCTTTTGCTTTCTGACTGCCTCTAGATTCAGTAGGAAAATGCTGCATCAGCAAAATATGGTTAGTAAGGTATCTCTGCAATAATTAATTGGCCTCAATTCAAAAGAAAAAACAAATTAGAGTTACCTAACATATTCATGGGTCACCTTCCCCCTTAAAACAGTCTCAGATGGACAACTTTACTTCTATTCTGTTAGTCATAAAAACAAACTAAAAGCAATTTATCATCCTCCATGTTAAGAGAGACTTTACAGAAATCCAGCTACTTCAGCACATATAGAGAAGGTTCCCAAGAGCAAATATCTGATTTGGTGATGCTAACAAGTGCCAAACAAATTGCTTACATAGACTCACACTAGAGAAGCTGGTGGTGACGTTGCAGAAAACTGTCAAGGAGTTGGCAATAAAAGTGTTAACCATGATTAAAAAAAAACCAGGAATGTGGGTAGTCTGACTAAGGATTTCTGGCTGCTGTTAAAACAACAGTTGTTCAGTTGCTAGAGCAACGTGTGAGGTCACTAAAGTTAAGTTCCAAGAGGTAACTGTATATGGCAAAGGGCAACACCACACAGAAAAGCTGGATCTGAAATATTACTACTGAAAATATGCTGTATTTGAAAGTGAAAGACAGACAAAGCTTCATTAAACCTCTGTGTAACAGGACAGTGAGTCTGTTTTACTGTAGGCAGTTCATAATATGTATGTCTTCAAGATTAGGAGATAAACTCTGTTAAACTGCCTTTGCATTAACAAACTGGCATAAGAAACTGCAGTGTAATGTACTGAGCACTGGCTTGGAAGCCAACAAATTCAGGTTGTATTCCTTAGCTTGAGCATAGCTTCAGCTGCTGCAAATCATTTTTCAAATCATTTTCCTTTTTTCCATCCTTTCCAAATACTAATCCTTTAACCTATAACCTTGTCCACCTTTAAAGTGCCTGAAGAACAGGAATCTCAACTCTATGAACTCTTAAGTATTCATAGGAATTAAAAAAAAAACAAACCAAATCAACATTCCTTCAAGCAGCACTCTTCTGAAAAATAACCACAGCACCTACTCCCTGGAATCAGATCTCCAGTGACATATACACACATTACTTTACTGCTTAGTGTTGCCACAAAATATTCCAACTGCATCCTTAATTCATCTGATCATTAATGTCCTTTAGATAAAATTAGCAGCAACATAATTGTCAGCCTGAAGCCCTGTATAAAGTGCTGGGTGACAGCAAAAATAACTGGTCCATGAAAGCAGGTGGATGAGATAAATTGGGTGGGGTGGGGAGAGAGAAGCTGCCAAAAACAAAAGGACACAGTTCAAATGTTATTATGGCCACTGACAACAGCAATGACTTTATTTCAACTACAGAAACCCAATCTCAGAGAGGGGAAGTTAGGCAGAAGGCTATAAAAATTCATTCTCTCTAGGCTGAGTATTTGGGAAGAAATTAAAAAAAAAAAACAACAAAAACCTCTCCAAGAAATGGGATGGAGGAACCATTTTTATGGGTCAAGATCACCCCATGCCTTTTTCACACAAGGACTGTGTGAAGACCAAAAGGTATCTGCCTGCATGTTAAATTCCCTGGGGGTAGAAAATTCAGAATGTTCTCAAAATAAAATACACACAAGAATTGGACATATTGGACAATACAAGCTGTAAACTGGAAATACTGAAACTGCCTGAGTAGCTGAGGAGGCCTTAATGTTGGTGATAGTGTCTCTAGAGGAAGGCATGAAAAGGATCACAAGAAGCCTTGATGGAGGAAAGCAACCAAAGGAGGACTGGGAAGTATGCCTGACAAGCCTGTTATGAGATGCCAACAATAACCATGACCAAAGCAAAAAAAATTAAAAAAAAAAAAATTTAAAAAAAAAAAAAAATTAAAAAAAAAAAATTAAACCCACAATTTTGCAGCCTCCACTGCTTCAAAATTCAGGGTGGTAATCTCCAACAGAACATCTGTGTGATGCTAGAATTTCAAAGTAAAACCTTTTACCTTTCAACACCAACCTATCTTAGCAAGGGCAGAACTACATAACTGATGGCAGAAGTTCTGGGCAGCCTCTGCTGTTTGAAGAGAAGATTCTGATGGTTGAAGAGAAAGGTTTGATAGTGATTCTGATCCTGAGGCAGATTTTCTACCTCCTTTTAAAATAAAAAGTCTTACCCGGTGAATAATTGACTTCTCTCTGGAAAAAAAGCTAAGTGGTTCTGGTTTTACAGGGTTCTGAGAACACAGAACAAAACTGCATGATGTGATGAACATTTATTTCAAAACTGGTGAAACTGGATTGAAAATAAAGATTCCTATGAGGTATAACTTCATAAAGCCACATCAGACATACATTCATTTCCTGAGTGAGCCCCAGAGCAGGAAAGGGGAGCAGAATCAGAGAGGAAGTACACTTGGTCCTTGGGGAAGGGTGTTCCTTGCAACAATGATCTTTTTTGCCAGTCCCTGAGCAATGTTGACTAGTGGAAAGAACTGGCTTTAAAACAGGATCTGTAGAAGTTGTAAAACAAAGAGAAACTGCAGGATGGGAGGAACACAGAAAGCTTTCAGAAGTAGATGAGATCCCACACCCTTAACCTATAATGCTGGGAGAAAAGAAAGTGCCAAACCCCTCATGGAAACCTCTCAATGGAAAGTTCCAAATGTTGAACTAAGTATGAACAAAATGCCTTTTATTTCCAATGTGCATAAGCAAGGGTATATGTCAGCATCCTTTGCTGAAACAGATTGCAGGTGGCTTCACATGCTAAAAAGACCTGGGAGAGGAACAGGATTTGAAAAAGTACATAGTTGAGCAGTCCAGATTTCTCCTCCTAGACAGTTCACTAACTGGATCCATCCAACTCCCTCCCACAGCAGTTCTGATGATTACATGCAGGAGGGAATGAGTTACTTTCTTAAGTGAAAAGGAAAAAAACAAAAAAAAAACAAAACAAAAAAACCAACCAAACAAACAAACAAAAAAGAGGAATAGGTAAAACTAAATAAGTGGGAAAACATAGAACAATCACTTTTTAGCTACTGATATTTTAAAAGAATTTTGTTTGCAGGCAGTAGATACCCTGGTCTCTTGCTCTGTAGCAAGGCCTGTTTCTCTGTTTTCATTTGTAGATTTTCCCCAGTAGGCAGATGCTCATTTGACCACTGAAGTTTGCCTCCTCAGCACTATCAGTGGCACCATTCCCTATAATGAGATGAAGAAACCCTACAGGGTAAGCAGCTTCTTAACTGGAAAACAAATACATGCTGCAGGTGCTGCTGAATTATTCTCCTTTCATTAACAAGTGCAGAGAATACTTAGACAAACTAATTATGCTCAGATAAGCAGGGATATGACCTGTGGAGAAATTCCAGAATTTAATGGGCTTACAGGGTTTTACAGATCAGAACTGATGGTTCACTTAATAACTCAAAGTGTGTCCAAACAACTAAATATCTGGGCATTATCATTCCTACTACTGGATGAATACCAATCATAGAAACAATTCTGATAATTCTGTTATTGTCAAAGTGCTAATCCCATTTTCCAGATGAATAAACCAAGGGAGAAAGTTTAAGTAACAAAAGTAAAAGTCACCATCAGAGCTAGGACTAAATTTAGGACACTCACAGGTTTTAGCCAAGTTAACAGAACTAACACATGCAGAGCTAAGGATCACAACTGGATACCATTGCCACAACTTCTCTTCTACCAGTAATGCTCCAGACACTGCTGGCTTTCCAAGGATCACAGGGATCCCACTCCACCAACAAACATCCAGTTACCATTGTGCTTGCCAGTTGACTGCAAATCACTGGTCCCACCTACTGCCTGTGATTTCATTTTCTTGGCACACAATACTTGAGGCAGCTTGAACAGACCTTTTCTGCTCTTTGGTGGAGTACAGACATCCTCTGATCACTGGTCTGTTACTGAGCTACTCAGAAATAGTCCATCTTTACCTAGGCTTAGGTGCTTTTTGGTTCATTGCAACATTTCAGGCTTAGAAGACAACATTAATACTTTAGGGCACAAAGGCATAACCATCTAGAACTGGTAATATCACTGTTTATGCAGGTTGAATATGAATAATATACAAAATATACACAAGATAATGACTGAGCTAATATTCTTTTCCTCCTCAAAAAAAATACAAAAGTAAGCTGACAAATTTTTTGCCAACTACTACTTTATGCAGTAAGAACTGCACTTCCCTGTATTTGAAGATGAATATATCAATACAATTTACTGAAAATATTGTGCTAGTTGTAGAAAACCAACGTGATCTTTACAGTAAGGTAGTAACTTCCTTCAGTTCACAGTTTTTGGTCTGTATTTTTTTCCTTCCAAATCACTTCTATGCCATGAGCCAACAGATACATCATGATTCTCCAGTCAAGAGAATTATTCCAGCTTTTCAACCCCACAGCTCCTAAGTGGCTGGAGATAAACACTGAATACTGAAGCTTCATTAGCAGAGATGTTGCTTGCTGATATCTCCAACTTAATCCAAACATCTTTCAATAACAAACCAAGGACAGAGAAAGCCAGGGTTTAACCAAACAACCTTTCCTGTTATCTTCTCACTGTCCTACAAGTGAAAGGAAAATGGGGAGATCACTACCTATATCAATGCTGCAGGTGGACACTAATCAACATATTTAAGCAATTAAATGTGCCATATAGGTTGACAGATGGTAACTACACCACCTCACCTTTTATAGGTTGCAATTAGGGATACTGGCTCCTTAGCTTGAAATCAAATATTGCACCAACAATTCACATCAATTTCATATCAACTTGACCAGGACTACGAAGGTTTCCAACATATCACCTTATAAATAAAGTTAATAGGATTTCTATGGGTTTTATTGGCTTCTCTAATATGTTGCTCTGGTCTCAGAGATAATTTTGCTTGTGTGAGCAAATTCCAGTCACCTCTGACCACTGGGAATTCTTATTAGGGTTCCTAATAAGTAATAGTATTTTACTATTCTTACACTTTTCCCAGACATCTCAGGCAACTCCACATGCACCAGCAGCCTTCTGAAGGGGAGTTATCTTCCCTTCACAGACAGCACAGACTGCCATGGTGACCCATGTCACAGAACAAGCCAACAGCAAGCACCACACTGATATTAAGGGTCCACTCACTCCATCTAACAAACCACAACAGGCACATGGACTCTTGATTCAAGACTTCAGAAGTAGATGTCTGTATTCTGAATGCTGGAAAGAGGATTAATGAGGGTCTGTATCTATAAAATGGGATTTAAATTAGCTTCCAATTAGACAACTGAGTGTGACCACAATTCTTACCTGTAGGTTTCAATTTCAAGGATGAGGCCTGCTTTCACCTGCAGGAGTTCTTGATAGTCCTTCAGGTAATCTGTGATTGACCTGGTCAGGAACTGCTTTTCCTCTTCTAGGGCATCGATTATCCTCTAAAGAGAAATATTGATTTTTTAGTTTTGAAGTAACATAAAAACTAACAGATAGATACTGAAGTGCAAAATGTTCTACAACTAAATGGAAGATTAAATGCTGAGTAACTGTGGACAACAGAAAAGGCTATGAAGGCAAATGCAACAGAACATTAAGATTTGATTTAGACCAATACAACTGACTCATGCTCTTCAAAAGAACATTACAGAAAGCAAGTGCTTTAATCACATAAAGGGCAAATTGCCATCTTCTGTAAAATAAGCCTTCCCCTGATAATAGAGAGCTGATTGTTCACTACAGACTCAGAAAGTATCAGTGTTAGCTGTTCAGCATGGTTCTTAATCATTTCCAATAACCCAGATCAATCAGATTGATGCTATAGATTACACTGTTTTCTAGGGACTGGGAAGACAGAAATTAAATCTCACTGAAGGCCTGACTCTATTTTGTTTGCATCAGTTTGCAGGGACACTGAATTGTCACTCACAGAGCAAAATCTCAGCCACGTGGACAGGAACTCATGACAGTGTATTTTAGATTGCATCCTAACAAGTGCTTTGCAATGCAAACTGGGAAATGAAGACACTGATAGTCTAGTTCTAAGAATTCAAATTACATCATTTGTATGCAGCAAGTGTTCAAATACCACAGAATGAGCAATAGCAAAAAAATGAAGATGCAGCAAGAGACTCTCCAGATTGGGTAATGGCAGTATGATGTGTTAGGCAGAAGTAAGGTTTAAGAATTAAGAATATTAAGTTATGGCATTTCAAACATTAACAGTCTCTCTCTCTCTTTTTTTTTTTTTTTTTGAAAAAGAAACCTCTATGAAGCTGCCTGTATATTTACATACATGTGAGTACATCTCTATAACATGTTAATCTACTTCCCATGCAGCTGTTCTTAAATGATGACATTGATTTTTTTTATTTTAAATGATTACATTGATGTTTTCTCTGACATGACAAACTTTGCCTACAGTCTCTAGCATACCTAAAATTCCCTGTTTATGGCAGAAGCCAAATCTACACCTCTGAAAAAGCACTACCAACCATCAACCACCCAATGGCCTCATCCAGGCTGCAAGTGGAGGCAACACCACACAAAGCTGGAAGCAGAACCACTGACCCTTGGCTGCTCTGAGGCAAAAATCCTGTCCAAGAACTGACACAGTGGAAAAATCCCAAGATGAGATGTAAAGAAAAGTGCCAGGCCCTGCTTTTAAAAGGGAAGGACTATCAAGCAAGAATGGACAGGGTGCTGGCAGAACCAGAGGAGACAGCAAAAGGAGCAAAACACAAGAAAGCCTGCATCTCCATGGGACCAAGCCCTAGAGATTATAAGAGCTCTAAGTACAAACTATGAAATGATGGTTCAGTTAAACACAACAACTAACCCTCTGCATGTGCATGTGTTAAAAAGAGCTTCACACTGCACAGGTCTTGCTGCAATCCTAAATGAATCAATGGAGGGAATCTGTACACTGGAATACAGCATGTGTGGAGCTCTGAATGTTCACACTTCCAAGACACAGGAATTTCAGCTCCTCATCCCAAAGCCTGCAGCCCAGGTTTGAAAATCCACCTAGAGTCTACCCACTGGATTTGTGGAGCACTCAGGATCCAAAAGTCTTGAGTTAAATCCAATGTCCTAATGACTACCATAAAGGGCTACATAACTCAGCCAGCTGTGTAATAATTCCAAAAGAATTCATCCCGACACCTCTCCAGCCCTCATGCTTTAACATAATGCAGAGGACAATTGGTCTTAAATCTTGTGTCCAGGCATGCCAAAAAGTACACAACTTTGGCCAAGTTCAGGAGATGGCAAACCAACAAATTCCCATTTTGCACGAGGTAACCTGTGCTGGTGCAGCTGGGCTTCCTTCACACAGCACCTTCCTGGAAAAATTTCTTTCTCAAGAGCATCAAATCCAACCCCCTCCAAATCCCAGTGAGGTCCTTCTAGAACTGACAAACTGAACAGAAGCAATTTGCTCACCCTTCACAGAATCATAGAATCATAGAATCCTAGGGGTTGGAAGGGACCTCAAAAGGTCATCTAGTCCAACCCCCCCTGCCAGAGCAGGGCCCCCTAGAGTACATCACATAGGAACGTGTCCAGGTGGGTTTTGAATGTCTCCAGTGAAGGAGACTCCACAACCCCCCTGGGCAGCCTGGTCCAGGGCTCTGTCACCCTTACAGTAAAAAAATTTTTTCTGATATTCAACTTGAACCTCCTATGCTCCAATTTACACCCATTACCCCTTGTCCTATCACTGGTCACCACTGAGAAAAGCCTAACTCCATCTCCCTGGCACTCACCCCTTACATATTTGAAAACATTGATGAGGTCACCCCTCAGTCTCCTTTTCTCCAAACTAAAGAGACCCAGCTCCCTCAGCCTTTCCTCATAAGGGAGATGTTCCACTCCCTTAATCATCTCAGTAGCTCTGCACTGGACTCTTTCAAGCACTTCCCTGTCCTTCTTGAACTGAGGGGCCCAGAACTGGACACAATACTCCAGGTGCGGCCTCACCAATGCAGAATAGAGGGGGAGGAGAACCTCTCTTGACCTACTAACCACACCCTTTCTAATGCACCCCAGGATGCCATTGGCCTTCTTGGCCACAAGGGCACATTGCTGGCTCATGGTCATCCTCTTGTCTACCAGGACTTTCAGATGTTCTTTTCTAGGCAGCAGTGGGAAATTCTAGAAGGGCAGTAAGGGGAAAAGAATTTACTTGGGTTGTCTAAGTTGCACCTACTCTGGGAATAAAGAGAGGTTTCCAGACTCCAGCCTGTTCCATCTGGGACTGTTTACTGATCCTATTGCTCAGCAGCAGAGGAACTGACACTGCACTCAGCTGGATAGAAACTGGTACACATAAAAAAAATGCACATGACAAATTGATATTAGATAATCATTTGACGTTGTCTCCTTCGCACAACACTAAGGCAGGAACTGATCCTAAAGCTACTGTATTAGGTGAAAAATGTCTGCCTCATTTCCAAGCAGAAGGATGAGCCATGGCCATTTTTACATCCAAAAAATACTGGGCTTCCTCAAATAACTGCAAGTTTTTGCAGAAGATTTTTATGAACACAGCTAAAATTATGGAAGACCTTCTGAGCTCATCCCTGGACCAGTGAAAATTTTCCAAGCAATGTATGATTTACTGCTTGCCTGGTTCAGCTAAATTGTAACTCCAAATACATATTTCTATTTAACACTGCTGAAAGCTTTAGTGAGGATAAGGATGGTGCAGGAGGCAAAGATGGACATATAAGGCAACTGGGTGTTATATGGAAAATATGAATATATCTAACTGCCCCTGCAGCTGTAATGGACAAATCATCTCTTGACTAAAATCTGCATATAAATATCATTTCTGTGTGACACTTAACAATAAATAAGCATGGAGGAGATGTTCTTTAAAAAGTAGTTTAAAACCCATGCTGAACATTCTGTCACTAATGAAAGAAGTAACAAGGGAGGAAAAAAAGCTTTGATGACAAGAAAAATCTGAGACAGTTACTCCTATACATGCTACAATTTTTCTTCCTTGATGTGTGCAAATTTTATTTCTCATGTACAGTAGACTGGCCACTGGGAAAGGCCTTCCCATTAAAAATTAAATATTTTAAAATATGAAAGCCTTCTGAAGTTACAAACTTCATGATACCATTTTCACCCAAATTTGCATATTATCTAAATACTCTTTCAAAGATAAGACAGCTCGTGTTTTCAGGTTGGCTATCAAAGTACTTCTTTTGTTTCTTGTACTATGAAAATTTGATATTGTTCTTGTAAAATCCAAATCATGCCAAATGCTTGCTAGAGTAAAACCGAAGTTTTTTATCTTGGTATCAAAGTAACAATCCATTTCTGAGTATCAAATCAGGACAATTCCAGGGCATGCATTAATTTTGGTTATCTGACTTCTGCAGTGGGCTGTTCTGTCTTCATTTGCTCTTCTGAATAAAATTATTTAAAATTTTGACCAGATACAGAGGCACCAAGCTGTTATTATGAAAGAAAGAGTCAGGTATCTGAACACACCCATTTTAGAATAAAAACTTGTAGCACCAGATTGTGAGCTACAAAAAATGCTATTATTAAACACCATATTTAAAGGTTTTCAATTTAAGCAGTGATGCTTGATGACCTAAGAAGCTTTCATTATAAATTCTTAATAAATGTAGAGAGCAAGGTCACATTTTGGAAATCAAAATAACTTCGAATATTTGTAGGTTTATACACATTTTATAAAAGTTTGTACTCCTTAAAGAAAAGAGAAAACTAGAGGGTTTTTTTTCTCTTTACACCTTTTTTTTGACTGATGAAGAGATTGAATTAATGAGGGATTTACATATAATATCTTCTTTTTAAGCTTTACATACACGATTGGAAGATGTGCTTGTCCTGTCAAAAATGAAAAAGAAGTAACTTGAAAGTTAAAAGCCTTCCTGATTACTTCTTACATACCTAATCTGCCTCAGTTCACAGCAACTTGCAAACAATCTAGCCATGTACAAAAACCAGACACATAGCAACAGGTCCCAGTCCTTTCCCAACCATCAGCATCTCCAGAATCTAGCAGGGCTGCTGGACTTGTTGTCATCACTGGCACACAGGGTTCAGACAAACACCCAGCTCCAGCAGAGTGTTAATAAAAGGTCTAACAATGAACAAAAGAAATGTTGCCCTCAGGAAATCGATCCATGGGCATCTAATACATGCTCTCCACTCTAAATGTGATGAACTGATATTTTGCTGTTTGGGCATTTGCTGATCTATTCACACACACACACAGGGTGATCACACATAGGGTTACAACAAACGTTATTCAGAGAAAAAGCAAATTCTCAGCTAGAGATGCTATAACCCTCTGCTTAACACCAAATATCCACCTCGAACAGGTACCAGCCATCCTGGTTAAAGTTTTATTTCAAAAAAATTCCCATTCTACTCACTGCCCGGAGCACACTACCCAATCTTCCCGCCTTGTAACAGCTTTCCTTAACTGCTCTGGGCCCCCCAAGCTTTATCAGGGTGCACAGGAGCATGTGAGAAGCAAGAAAACAATTTAGATAATTTCTCTCATCACAAAAGGTCAGCCCCCAAGTTTCAGGCTAGGAGGGGAGCTCTGCATCCCACTGCACGGGGACTCTTCCCACCTGCTCCCAGGACCTGCTCCATGTCCTGTGTGCTCCTGCCAACCCCAGCAGGAACCCTGGCAAGCCCAGATGCCAGCTCCATGCTCTTGGGAACTTTCTGAGGGCACAGTTTGGAAAAGGAGCACCTGTCACCGGGAGGATGTCCTCAGGGTCACTTTCTGGTTTTGATCCCCACCCTTGGCACCCAGTTCTCCCCAGAGGGAGCGGTGGGGCTCAGAGAAGACTCCCTGCTCCCTTCAGAGAAAAGTTCGGCAGCAGCAAACTCCTGCTGGGCCACCTCCTCTTCCAACCCTGGGAAGCTCCACTGTGGGGAGGGCAAAGTGGGGCGGGAAGCCCTGGCCATGCAGTCAGATAGAGCCTGCGGGGGGTTCTGGGGCACCTCCTGCAGCAAAGGCAACAGGAGGGACAGGAGACAGCCTGGAGGAGCAGAGTGCCATGGACATAGGAATTGGGGCTTACACCTCAGGATGGGTCAGAGCCGCAAGGAAAAAGCCAGTGGGAGGGCGGAAGGAGACTCAGAGCAGCACCAGAACAAGACGTGTAGGAAGCGGCCCGGCCAGGGAGAGGGCCCGGGACCATGGGGACAGCGAGGGGACAGTGCCACCCACCTCATACTCCTCCACCTCGGCTCCGTGGCGGTCCTGCAGGGCCAGCAGCTCCCGCTCCAGCCGCTCCCGGAGCCCGCACAGCTCCTGGCCCTGCCGGTGCAGGTCCTCCAGGTGCTGCCGGCACTGCCGGCTCTCCTCCCGCAGCAGCTCCAGGTCCTCCCGGCTCCGCTGCGCCTCCTGCTCCTGCAGCACCTGGAGCTGCTCCTGGTAACGCAGCAGGGTCTCCCGACAGGTCTGGTTGAGCAGCATCTCGTAGGTCTCTTCCAGCTCCTCCAGGCTCAGTCCGGCTAAGGGGGGAGGCAAGGCGGCCAGGTCCATCCTTAGCTGCCGGATCTCCACCATCTCCCGCCGCTGCCGCTCCGCCAGGTGCCCGTGCTCTGCCTGCAGCTGCAGCAGCAGCTCCTCCAGCCCCACACACTCGATTCGCAGCCGCTCCAGCAGCTGCCTCTGCCCGGCCAGCTCGGGCTCCAGGCGCCGTCGCATCGCCAGCACCTCAGCCCCCAGCACCTGCAGCTCCTCCAGCTCCCGCCGCAGCCCGTCCCGCTCCAGCTCCGCTTCCAGCTTCGCTCGACTCAGTTCCTCCAGCTGCATCCGCAGCCAGGCCAGCTCCTGCTCGGGTACCTGGAGCCCGATCAGCTCCTGCTCCCTCAGCTCCGCCAGTTCCCGCGCCAGAAAGCGGTTCTCCTCCTCCAGCTCCCGCACGCGGGACACGAAGACCCGCAGCCGGGAGTTGAGCTCCTGCAACTCCCTCTTCTCGTCCCATCCTGCTTCCCAACGCCGCCACATCTTGCCCGGGACGCGGAATCAAAGTCTGAGGTGATTCCCGGGCTGCGACTCAACCTTACCCTTACCCCCACCTCCCCTCCGCCTCTCCCTCCGCGCCGCGGGGCTCTGAGCGCCGCCCGCCCCGCACGGCCACGCCCCACCATGTATGACCACGCCCACATCCCAGTGGCCACGCCCCGCGCTCGAGCCGCTGCCCTCCAGCGCCCCCTGCCGGGCTCGTGGGGCCTCCCGCCAGGCTGCTCTGAGGGGACGAGAAAAAAACCCGCGCAGGGGAAGAAGTTCAGAGAGCAAAACCTTCCCCAGGGAGCAAAACCGTCCTTAGGGAGCAAAACCTGTCCTAGGGAGAAAATGCTCCTTTAGGGACAAAGCTCCTCTCGGTGTTAGGGAGTAAAGTCCCCCTCTTGGGAGCAAAACCTCTTTTGGGGAACAAAACCTCACTCAGGGAGTAAAACTCTCTTGAGGGAGCAAAGCCCAGCTCAAGCAGAAGAGCCCCAATTACAGAGCAAACCCTCATTTAGAGAGCAAAACCCCTTTTAGGGAGCAAAACCCTCTTTAAGGAGTAAAACCTTGCTCAGTTAGCAAAAGCCTGCTTAGCCAGCCAAGACCTCTCAGGGAGAAGGGTCCCTACTAGGGAGCAAAACCCCATTTAGGGAGCAAAACTGTTTAGGGAGAAAAACTCTGGTTAGGGAGCAAAGTTCTGGTTAGCGAGTAAAACCCTTTTTAGGGAGAAAAACCTTTTTTTAGGGAGCAAAGCTTCCCTTGGGGCGTACCCAGCACCCCATCCATGACATCTTTATCCTCCTCTGGGGTCCTGTCCCTCAGGCTCAGCTGCTTTTTCATCACTCTTCCCCATGGGGTTTGTGACCCACCATTACTGTGCTGTGGCTGGGTTTAAGTTAATATAAAGTGTCAAATGCCCTTTTAGAATGCCACTTTTAAGTTGAGGAAGCCACTGAAATGCCTCCAATTCTCAGCTTGTGTCACAACTCATAAAATCTTGGCACAACAGAAGAGCATCCCACCTCCAGGGCTTCACGCACGGCAGACAGGCCTGCAGCCAGCACGTCCTTATGCCCGGGTCTCCTCGGCCTTATTTTGCACCATATATGGGCTGGATCCAGAGAAGTCCTTCCATTGACTGCCCTGGAATTGCCCTGGAACAAGCTGCTCGTCGAGGAGGCAGTGAAGCATCACACCCTGTTTTATCTACCAAATTAGACAAAAAGAAGAGGAGTGACTCATTTCAACCTTTTCCTTCTCCCCAGGCATTCTTTCTCTTCCTCTCTCTCTCTCAGGCACACACACACACACACACGTTTAAATTTCACCCAGTGCTGCAGCACTGGGAGTTTTGCAGAGATTTGCTTCTTTGTGTACGGCAGCACAGCTCCCTCCTCTGCCTTTACTCCTTAGGAC
This sequence comes from Heliangelus exortis, assembly GCF_036169615.1. Taxonomy (NCBI): domain Eukaryota; kingdom Metazoa; phylum Chordata; class Aves; order Apodiformes; family Trochilidae; genus Heliangelus; species Heliangelus exortis. The sequence continues at coordinate 3,846,280 of NC_092432.1, forward strand.
TGCTCCCAACCAAAGGTCACACAGGGCAAGGATTGGAAAAAATCTAGAATGGGGGCACAGATACACAGTACCAGTCTGCTCCAGGCACTGCACCCCCGTGTCCCACCCTCCCCAAAGCCTCTCACCACAGCATCACATCTCCCTGCTGTCAGAAAGGCCAAATTTCAGCTGCTGCTGAGTTAAGTTTCCTTCTAATCTCAATAAAGCCTCCAGGACTTCAGCCCAACCAATGCAGATAAATCATTGGCTTTGGCCTAGAAGTCAGCCAATTTAGCCTTGGCAGATTTGCTCCATCAGAGGTCACTGGGAAGCTGAGATTTACTGAAGACACTTGCTTTTTCTTGGCTTTGTGGTCAAAATCAAGTCCCTCGGTGACACTCTTAACACCTGCTGTTCTTTCATGAGGGAAACCACTATGCTTCTGGGAAGAGGTAAGTTCCTGTGGTTTATGAGGCCTTTTTCTACTTCTGATGTCACTGTTGTCCTAAAAACCCCAAGTCAAGAGCTCATGGGTGGCCATCATGCTGCACAGAGCAGCCTGGCTGCATTGGCAGGAGATGATGGATTAAACAAAAACTTTTTGGGGTGCCCTGTGGATGTCCTGCCAAGTACCAAGCTAGAAGTTACCTGTCTCGTCTAACTGACAATCTGACTAATTTTTTTGCTGTATTCATAGATTTTATTATTTCATTGTTGAAAATACAACAAACTCTCATTTTATCTCTCTTGAAAAAAAAAACAAAACCTCATAAAACTCCCTCTAGATGCTGGACAGATTTCCAGGCTGGGGGATTTATTTCTTCATCAGAGTTGCTGTGTATGTTGATGTCTGCTAAACAACCTGTAGCTTGCTCCTGGTGTGGACCTGCAAGACTGTTAGCAATTGGGCAAGGATTTTGTGGTCTAAGATGGGGAATGCCTGAAATTAGCAAGCCATTCTTGAAACAGAACTTGAAGTTTTGATAACTGCATTCCAACACTCACTGGCCCATTGAGAACCCCCTGACCAATGCAGCTACGTGGAGACCTGAAATGTAAATAAGTCATTGAAATTTTTCTCCGTGAAGACTTTAATGAATTAGTATGGCACTCCAGAAAAAAAGGTACATTATGAGCTCTAACCAGTGATGAGCAAACCAAAACCACCCAGAGGCTTTTGCTGCCACAGTTATTTCTCTTTCTTGTTGGGAAGAAGTGTGGTGGTGCCACAGCTTTTTGCTGTCACTGACACTTCAGATGGCTGCAGGACAGCCTGACAGAAGAAGAAGTGAAGCAGCAACCCTTTGGCACTACCAAGACAAGCAAAAGCATGGAGCACCCCCTCTTCCCAAAGTAAATCCCTGGTGTCAGCAGCCACATCCTGCCCTAGGAAGTGGGGTGTAAGACACAAACAATAGCAGCAAAGATCCAGGGAGGGAGGAAGCAGGGGGAATTTACAACCTTCATTGATACTTCTTCAGTGACAGCAGAGGCAAATTGTGTCTGTGGTCTCTTCTGTTCCAGTGAAGGTCTTGTGCTTTTGAGAGGCTCATTGTCAGCATCCTAAAAGCTCCGAAGTGTCACCCTGGAAACTCTTAATCCTGCTTCAGCACAGATTGTTCTGCATGCTCTCTCATCTGTGGAGTTTAAAGGATGAAGCTGTCACTGGGGAAATGTTCTGATTCCGACATTCTTGAGACAGATTGACACAAAGAAAACACAGTTTATTAAAATGGTGCAAGATGTTGTGGATCCTATTTATATGGAAGCTTCAAAACACATGCTTGTTTACAGACAGTTCCTGCAATTAGATCAATGCAGGAATATTCCCTCATGGTGGGTGGGGAGGAATTTGAAATGCAGTTTTTCCATCTTCACCTTTCATGGCTATCCTACATTTGTAATAGAGATAATAAAGCAAACCCCAGCCATTTATTATTTTAATTAACACCAGATACTTCCCCAGAACTGGGGAAAGCTGAACTTAAGCTCTCTGCATCCCCTTTGCTGGGCTCCATAGATCTTGGAAACCCTCAAAAATTGGCTAAAATATCACCTAGAGAGAGAATTGTTCTTTATGGGCTGGAACTGAGAGTCCTGTCTCTCCAGACCCAGGGGATCCTTTGCTACTTCCACAGCAGGAGTTTCACAGTTTATGGATTTCTTCTGCAAGAGGTACTTAGGAAGATCAATTTCCTGTGTGCCATCCTGTCATATTTGCATGTCCTTTATAACCTGAAAGGAACAGTTTATCTGCAGAGTTTATCTGCAGAGGCAGAGGACTTGTGCTGCCCATGCATGCCACAGCCCCCAAGAGTCAGTGCCTTCCTTTTGTCACCTTTGGATGTCACCAGTGTGAGCAGTGACCCGATTTTTTCTTCAAAAGGTCTTTCAAAACAGGAGCCTTATTTGACCTGTTACCAAAGAGCATTTTCCAGAAAATCCCTTGAAACTATTTCAAAGAATGCTGAGGTTCTGATTGAGGTATTTTTGATGCCTCTGTCAAGGTGAATTCTCTTCTTTTCTGTGGACAGTTTAATCCTTTCTGTCTGCAGGGGTTTTTTATGATGAGCACTTGCAGAAGTGGTGTCCACCTCTAGATGGTGTGTTTTACCCAAAATAGCTTTATGCTTGGGTCTTTACATAACTTTTGCTCACTTTGAGGTTGCAAACACTTTCTAAGCAAACCACATAGATTTTAATACTTCCTCATTTTCTAATGTGAGGAACTGGCAGCAGTGTAACGCAAAACTGATAAAAATATATTACTTAAATTATTTCAAAAATTGCATTATATAGTATATTTGGTATGACATATGGACTACGTAACCTATATTATTCTGTTTTAGTTCTATTTAATTCCCTAACACCCTTCAATACCCAGGAGTGTAAAAAAGTGGTATACTCTGGTTCACCAAATATCCAAGCTATAGTTTGTAACTTACTTGAAATAGAGAGTGGCTTCCTTCTGCATGTCAGAGTTTCCCTGCTTAAAAGAACAACATGAGATAATTTAAAGCCACAGTTTTGGTCACATTAAAAAAGAAATGAGGAGTCTGGGGCTAGGGATAAGGGATATTCGGTTTTACTGCTTTTTGGTTTGGGGTTGTTGTCTTGTTGTTTTGCTTTTTTTTTTTTTTAACTGCAAGAATATATAGTTGTCTTCACTGATCTTGGGCACAGGAGTGGTGTAGTTAAATTAACTCAGCAGAAAAGACACCAACTGCTTGCACTGTCCAACTGAAATGTATAGAAAGTAATCCAGCAGAATAGATGATGAAAAATAAATTAGATCCAAAAATCTGCTGGGTTTTCATAAGCTGAAATGTTCTTCATAACACAGGTAAGGAAATCACTCGTGTTGACTTCAATGGTCAAAGATTTTCTCCATGATTTCTAACCTGAAATTACTGCTTTTAGAGGTTTAAAAAAAGGCCTTGTAGGGAATCAACTTTCCTAGCACATTATGAGTAAACCTACTGCTTTTATTTTACATCTCAGCTCAGCAATGGGACTCTCTGGTAAATAAGGGTTATTTCCACTAAAAGGCTATTATGAAGTTATCTTTGATGCTGGGGCTACAGTCTCAGTTCCCAGGTGTAAAAGAACACTTTAGGATATAAACAGCTTTGTTATGTCTACTTAAATCCCCTGTTTCCTCCAGGAGCAGCCTGGAGAGGAGGAAGGGCACAACCTGGGCTGCCTCGCTGCAGTGCCACATTTCACACTCCACCAGCAGGTCCCTGACAAAAAGCCACCACACAGGAATAAGGCTTTCATGTGGTTATTGCAGGGTGTTACTGGAGGGTTTCATTTAGCATTTTACCAGGAGATTTTTTTCCTCCCAGTGGCTGAGAGAGCCATAAATGCCATCAGAATTACCTCTCCTGCCGAGTCCCTCTCTGGTTTTTCTTGCTGTGACCAGAGCTGAGCCATGTGGTTGTTGCTGGGTCCTGATTTAATGCCATCTTTTCCTTTGTCACTTTCAGATGCCAGAGGTGAATGTTGAAATTCCTTCTCACATGGTCTGGGTTGTTTGGTTTGTTGGGGTTTTTTTCCAATTTAAATCGCCCAGTTTTAGGATGGGTAACAGACATTCCTTGCCACAACATGGGAGCCATCAGGAAAAGACAACACTCAGGGTTTTTCAGAGGGCACCTCTGTCCTCTTCTCACTTCTTGGCTTCCTGATCTTCTTCAGCCTCCCACCCTTCACTGGCCTTCCAGCCTCACCCACTTTTGGACGTCCCATTTGCCCTCTTTGGGACCCCAACACATCCTGACCTCTAACTGTTTTTCAGGCCTCACTGCCTCCAAACCTCCTCTGACAGTTTTTTGGCCTCCAAATATTCTTTAGCCTCTCACCTTCTTTTTCTGGCCTCCTACCCCACTATTCAGCTTCCCAACACCTCTTCTCTTAAACTTCCACCTCCTTTCATTTCACTCTGAAGTGAAGAGCACTTCACCCTCTTTTTTTGCCTGCTCCTCCTTCAGCTAGCCACCCTTCTCCCATCCTCTTTGGCCTCCCTGCCCTTCTTAGTCTACAGTCCTGTTTTCATTCTGCCACCATTTTTTTTTCTCTTTGCGACCCTGCTTTCATCCTCTTGCCCCTTTTTCAGCTTTCTATGCTTTTTTTTTATTATTTCTTTTTGGCCTCTCACCTCCTCCTGGTCCTCCCACACAAGTTTTGGCTGCCCTGGTTTAGGGTTTTCTGAAGGGCAGCGCCTCAGCTGGGCTATTTTAGATCCTGGAAAACACACCTAAGAGGCTGTTGATCACATTTATATTTTTTTTTAAGAGCAGGTTGTTTGCAAGGAAACTGCTGAGACCCTTTGTGCTGGGAATTTAATCAGGCCCAAAATACTCAGAGAAGCCTCAGCAACAGCATTCCTGCTTCTGCTTGTCTGCCAGCCAGGTGTCTGTGCAGGCAAACATGGGGAGAAGTGGTTGATCTACTCACACAGATGCCTCTCCTCTGATACTTAACCTTACCAACTGGCTTTCCTGTATCCCCACAATCTTTTAGGCATGGTTTAGCATCAGCTGTAATTGTTACTTAAGATTAAAAGCCCTTGGGAGAGAGTGGTGCCTCCCACATTGCTGATCCCACCTCACTTGGAATGGTGGCGTGGGGCAAGGAGCTTGCAGGGGTCAGGCTGGGACCTTGTCTCCTCTTAACCATGGTGGTTTGGGTTAAACCTCCAAGATGGATGCTCTCTATGCACATGTTAATGCAACATTTTCTCCTCCAAGTTCTCCCCATTCAGCCCTTTTTACTCTTCTGGCTCTTTTCACATGTAAGTTGTCTTTTCACGTGTTTTAAGTTTCTTCATGCACAAAGTGTTTTTTCCATGCCATGCAACTATTGTGAGCTTTTTGAAAAGCAGTGGTGGGACAGGCCACCTCTGCTCTACCCCAGTTTTATCTCAGACTTACATAAAGTTTAAGCAATTAGGTTTGGAGAGCAAATCCTAACATTCCTCCTCCTGTGCCCTTACCTACTTTGACAGCCAGCTAAGGAAGGGAGTTTAATTTGTTATTCCAGCAATGCTGACTGTTAACCTTGGGTCCTCATTTAGGATAATATTTAATCACAAGCTTAAAAAGCCTTGAAAGGAGTCATTTTATAAATGATAATCTGAGCCATTTGTCCTGTTCAAGGCCTTGAGAGTTAACAACAGGAACATCTGCAAGACAGTTAACTGTGGCAATCAATTCCAGAATACAAATAACTCAATAATTTACGATGGATACCCACTATTAAATTGTACTGTGCTATTTTTATTGATCTTAGTGTATATTATGTGTGTTACACTAATTTCTAATAATCTATCTGGCCTTTTCATTTACATACTGGTGCTCATCAGGTTTTGCTCTGGTTTGGTACTAGAAAGCCTATGAAGCAGGCTGGATCAACAGTTTTAATTACTATTCCATTTTACCAGATGAAACAAATCTAAATTAGAAACTAGAATTACATTATTGAAGCACAGTTACATTAAGAACCAAAATCACAACCACCTGGTTTCTGCTCTGAGATGTTTTACGCCAGCAGAGTTCTCAACTTGCATCTTCCCCCAGCCCAGCCCCAGCCTTGCAGGTGAAGGTTGCAATGTTGTGGCTGAAGGGTTCAGAACTGGAAATCCAGAAACTCAGCCCTGCTTGCAGCAGACGTGAGGGCAAGCAGAGCAGTTGGCTCTGAACAGACCACTGAAAAGGGAAGAGGCAAGAAGATATTGTGATTTTTGGGTGTAGGTGCAGTTGCTCCTACAGCCTGAGGGCATCTGCATCCTTAGTCATGCAGCAAGGGGTGGCTTGGGCAGGGAATGCGGTTCCTGTATTTCCCCTTGTTAGGATTCCTGTCAGGTTCTCCTTGCTAGACAATGTCAAAACGAGACAGGCGTGGGGTGAAAGTCCTCGAAGAAGCGTGTGAGGTGGTGCCAGAGGTTTCACAGGTGACACTGTTGTTGTTGCTGAGGGAAAGCAGGGGTGGTGTGGGGAAGGGCGGTGTGTTGTGCTGCCTGGGATGGGTTGAGAAAACAAGGTCATTAGTGTTGCTGGGTGGCTTCGGTACTTGGGCAGAGCTGGGTGTTGTTGCAGCACAGGGAAGATTGGAAAGCTAAGCTGCCTACACAGCTCCTCAGCCTCACCTGGACTTTCTTGTTCTTACAAATTAAGAAGTTTCACACAAACCATCATTTCTCAGAGGTCTCAGATCAGGTCCTTGCTCTGGAGGATTCAGTGATTTGGGGTTTAAGGCATCTTTGACCAGAAAGAGTTATACAAATATGTTCCTCAGCAGAAAGGTCATTTCCCAGCCAGACTTCCTTGTGCCCTCCCTGGTTCCCATCTCCCAGCAGAAAAGTGCTGTGCTCCTTCTCCCTTGACATTCTGGAGGGGTGGGCTGAGCCCTGCTGCTGGGAGCAGGGAGGGCTGTGCTTCAGTCCCCATGGAAACAATTCGGAGAGGTTTTGAGCTTGTGTAGCATTGCTGTGCTCTGTTTTGCTTTCCTTCTCACCTCCATCGGGAGGGCTGCAAAGCTCTAATTCATTAATATTTGAAAAACACTTTGAGGTCCTTGAAGAAGGTGCTACAGAGGAGCAAAGTGCTATTACCTCAGATTAACCATTTGTGTTTTTCCCTGGAGTCCCAGCTGTGAGTGTTGGTGCAAGCCAGAAGAAGGGAGCGATGTCTTCCAGTGATGATGGACTCCTGGAGAGCTCTTCTGCCAGCATGGCCATGCTGCAGGAAAGTCACCTTGACACTGAAGGGAAGCCTTCACTCATCTTTTTTTCCCTTACACACTTTCCCCAGTTCAGTGTGAAACTAACCATACCAGAAAGTTGAAGGGATTGATTTCCTTCTCAGTCAGGTCCTCAACTGCAAAGTTGCCCAAACCCAGGGCAAGAGAAAGGCAGTGGGATAGAGGCAGGGTGAGTGCAGCCAGGAGGGGCCTTTTCTGTTACAGAGCCTTAGGTCAGCTTGAGCCACTCAGGAATACACCCTGATTTCATCCTCCTCTTCTCTAGAGATGCCCAATCTCCTTCCAGCCTCTCCCCTTCCTCTTCTGCACCCTCTGCCCATCCTGCCCCAGGTTCCCTGTTCCACTTCTGCCCATCCTCTCACTGTGATTCCTTAATGCTTCAGAGATGCCAGGAAATGGAAAAAAACAAACCAAACACCAGGTTGTGCTGCTCTGTACATTTTCTATAGTGACTCCTAAGTCTGACCAGATAACTCCCCTCTCAATTCATCACTCTCTCCCTCCCAGACAGGCTGGTATGACTCCTCCTCACTTCACTCCCAGCTTCATTATTACTGTTTTCTTCTCTGTGTTCTATGGCAAAGCTTTGGGATGTGAAATTCTCCCTCGCTGACCCGTCTCACACAATGAAGAGCAAAGGAAAACACTGACTGCAGCAACTTTGCCTATGGAGAGACCATAAAGCAGGGCTGCACTCTCACCCCCCCTTTTCTCCACTCGGGCTATGCACAAATTACTTTGTCATTGTGGTGAAACAAATAAGGCTTCATTATCATTACCATCCTGATGGGAGTAAACAAGTTTATTTACACTTGAGCACTGCTGAAGAATAAAGTTATAGAGGAAAGTTCAGGGTAGGTGGCCTGTCTTTGTCATTAAGGACAGCTTCTACAAAATCACTGCACCCTCAGCCAGACAGGCTGCTATTCAGGCAGGCCCGGGTTAATGAAAGTACGGTGTGTGCTTGTTAAAAGGAGGACTACAACACTTGTAATCATGGGTGGTCACATTTTTATTTAATGATACGTATCTTTCCTTTCTCCAGCATTTGCTCTTAACCCTTTGCCTCCCACTTGCCAGTCCTCATACAATGATTAAATGAAACTCGCCAAGTAAAAGCTGATCCCATGTCCACAACAAGCTAAACCCTCTTAATAAGTGATTAACCCTCTTAAAAAGTTTGAAATAAACTTTTCTTTAACACCCCTGAGATTCTGACAAAGCAAAAAGACCTCAAAGCACAAAGGGCCCCACAAGTGTAATCACTGCAGCTAAGATACTAATAAAAGGACAACTGCAAACAAACTTGCAGAAGAAGGAGCTGCAAAACAGAACTGCTTCCTTTCTTTCAAGGCCTTCGTGTGGCCCCAGTGATAAATCTGTTGGGACAAGGATACTTCAAAGCCAGAGGTCGAACTCTGCTCTCACTTGTGTGAGCCTCACAACTCCTGTCAATGGAGTTACACCCAGGCAGGAGACTCAGCCCCACTGTTCTGCTCTCACAAATGCAGTGGAAGCCAAAGCCAGCCATGACAGGGAAAAAATATCTATTTTTCTATGACATGACCTTGTTGAAGTCCTGGGTACAATCACGCTGCACTAAAAAACCTCCAAGCATCTCACAGCTTTTCTGCTATTTCTTAGGACTAACAAGGCTGAAGTGCTCACACCTGGATCATGGGGAAGTTCAAGCTCTTTTTTATTTTTTTGTGTGTCTGTTTGGTATACTCTAGTGCTGCACAGGAGGGTGTGCACACAGAAAGGCAGAATTCACCACCACTGACCTAATATTTTCACCTGCCTGTGGGAGAATGCAGTGACTGGATGCTGCATATTGAGTGGCATCTGCTGAAGCAGGATGTGATAGCAGAGGAATGCCCAGCCACTAACAAAGTTATAAAACTGTCAAAAATCAAATAGATTAACTGCAATTTATTACTCAGCTGCATGTAGAGTAGAAAGTACTAGAAGTACAAGGGCACAGACAAATGTTGCTTGTCCGTGTGAAAATCAGCAGAAAACTGCTGGACTGGATGAAAGTGACAGAAAATGGTCACTGGTGGTGTGGTGTGTGCTTGCATGCCAGAGGATAAGAACAAAAAACATCCTGGGAAAGAAAGGAGGACAGATAGGTATAAAAGGCTGGCTGTAACTGAATAGAAGGGGAAGTCATATCATGGATTGATCCCTTTGCTGCTCACTTCTTGCTTTTCTTCTTTTCTTTTTGCCAAATGCAGATTGGAGTTGGGGAGTCAGCTGCATGTGCCTGTTGCAGGGTGTTCTGTAGTCACACACAGGAAGTTTCTCTGGCTGTCTAACAGCAAACCCCTCCCCCCTCAGTTATTCCTGAACATCACAATCACTTTTGACAGAAGAGCAGAGATGTGAAGGCACTGAATTGCTCCCCAAGTTTTTGAAAACCCAGAGCTGTGTGAAAAGCTGGTGCTCCAGTATCAGTGAATGATCACCCACCACTTAGGTAGCTTAGTGGCAAACATTTTCCAAGAGCAGTTAGGAATGGAAAAACCCAAATTACAGGCAATCTGGGGAGCAGGGAAGAATCCTTCCTCAGGCAGACTTTGCATCTGCTGGTCACCCCCATCTCGTCAGGCCAAGGAGAGACAAATTCTCAAAGCAAAGCTTTGTGCAATGATATTTAGCTGCAACCTCTCTCTTTGTTTTCCTTACTGGGTCAGAGAAGACCTTGCCCTGACTCCTGGCCTCCTGTCACCTCGTGGTCCTCTCACCCAGGAGAAGCCAAAAACATCTGTCCCCACATCCCCATCCAAAGCCTGGGGCAGCACTGGAGCAGGAAGGGCTGCTGCTGATCCAGAGAGAGAAGAAGCAAGGCAAACATGTCACTGCCTGCCCCAGTGCTCCCAGCACTCACTGGCCCTATTTTAACCTCTGTTTCAAGGCATATTTATTATTCCAGAGGAAACAGCCTGTTGGCTCCTTGAGTTATGGTAAGAGGGTGAATGATGGACTTTAAAACTCGGGGTAGCCTGAGCCTCCACATACTACAAGTTCAGCAAGGAAAATTCAGGTAGCTAAAGGTATAATCCATTACAATTGTCAGGAGTCTGTGGGAAGTAATTCCAGCCAAGCTCCTGTAGCTTCTAGGGGAAAGCTGCACAGGACCCAAGCCAAGAGACCACCAGAGATTGCTGGGGAGCGTGGCAGTAGCTGTAGGGTGAGCTGCCCTCCAAGAGACATGACCAACAACCTCCTTCCCTGACACTGCACAAAACAACAGATGGAAATAGTTTTTGTGCTTTTCTTCAAAGTGAAGTGCATTCTAAAAAACACTGGGATGGTGGTGGTGGTGATGAGCATCACTGAGGGGTTTGTTGGGGTGGTGAGGCTGTGCCTTTGGCTCGGGAGCTCCTGGCTCCGGGAGTGCCAGGGAGGTGGGGAAACTTGCCCACTGCAGCTGCCCTCCACACACCTCACCCCAAATTTTCATGTACAAACATGGGGTGTGAAGGCAGGGGGAAAGTCTGCATAAATGAGGAGGAGCAGGTGAAGCAGCCTGGCAGGAGAGGGAAAAGAACCATTGCTGAGGCTGCAGCTGACAAAGAGGGCAGTGCTGCCTCTGAAGTAGAGAATAGAGATATATATGTTAAATAAATATGCTAAGATAATAGGCAATGCTCAAACAATGTGCATAACTGATATCAATGCTGGAAAGCCATTACCCTCTCTGAGCACTTTACACCTATTAGCTAGCAAGCAAGCCATGGATCCCTGCTGCTCTCCCCTGCCAGAGGCAAAGTGAGATGCAAAGAGTGAAGGATCCTTTTTCCAGAGGATGTCCCGGAATTTGGGAACCTACTATGAGCCTCTCTGAACTAAAGAGAATGTTTTGAAAAAAGGAGATGAGAACCAGGGGCTCTTAATGCAGAGTGATAGGAGCTGTGCCTCTGCATACCCAGCAGGGATTAATTCAGGTGAAGAAAATGCAAAGTGACGATGTGAACCTCTCACCTTATTTACTCATCTGTGCTCAGAGGCAGAAACAAACCCAAGCAGGTGACCAGGAGTGGCCGAGGTCTTCCCTGAGCATCTCAGTGTTTCCTCTCATCTTTGTCCCTTCCTTTTCTGTCCCGTTCCCTGTAATTTACAGAGGGTGAAGAGGAGTCGCTGGTTGTATGAGGGTTAATGGGTGAAAGCTTGCACCTTGTTACAGAGAGATGAAAACCCTATGAGTCTTCATGTTGTCACCAAGGTGTTGCTGAGCTTACGCTGCATGAAATAGCCCAGAACTCCTGCAAACTGTGGGATTTCAATTCGCAGGCTATAATTACAGAGTCTCTGCCATCCTCCCACACTTTGCAATGCCTCCACAAGCCAGAGCACCAAAACCACCTGTCCTGGGCTCCTGAGGGCCTGCATGCCCTTGCACACAGTCAGGCAGAGCTCATTCCTGACCAGGCAGCTGGGGCTGGTGTGGGACAGCAGCTCCCAGCAAAGTCTCCTGCCCGGCAAAGACTTTGGGCTGGGAGCCTGAATTGTCCCCAGTGTGTTTAGGAAACAGCCCCCAAGCAGAATCAGAGCCTTCAGGTTTCCATACAGGTGCTCCCAGTCAGGTTAATTTGATGCCATTTTGTAGTCACCTTGATGAACAGCTTCAAAACAAGGCTGGGAAAAGCAAGAGGGTGCAAACAACTTTCCTTGGGGTTGTTTCTGTGAAGACCCAGCAATGCTTCTGAGGTTCTTTGGGGCTCCCCCAGATCCATGCCAAGACAACAAATTTGGTTCTCTCTGGATTCCCAGGGCATGGGACCAGTCCTGGCCTTGGTTGCCACTGTGTAGATGGTGTGCAAGCAAAGGGGATGGTTTCACTGTGGAGATGAGGGAGTGGTTAAACAGATGCCCAGTTCTCCAAAATGCAGACCTGGGGTGCTTTGAACCTGTGATAGGTCCAGATTGCTTAAGGTGAAGCCCACCTATGGAGTGGGCCCCTGGCAGGGGTTTGGGTGACAAGCAAAGTTCATCATGTGGAGTCAGCACATCCAAGCTGAGAAAGCTGCTTGGTTCCTTCTGTTTCTATCCTTATGTGTCTGATCTTTTTTTTTTTAATTCTTTTTAGCCAGTGCTGATGTTTACCTCCCCCCATGGTGATATGGGAGGGTATTTCTCTCCATAATGAATCTGAAAGCTAATGGTGGGTCCTCTGATAGGTGGCAGAAGGTGCAGCCTTACAGCTATCCCTGTCCTTGAAGGTGTGTTTTTGCCTTCTCCCTTGCTCCAGCTCATTCCACTGGGTCCCCTGCTCCTTGACTGAGCCTGTTTGCTCCTCAGCCTTCAGCCCATCTCTTTCCCTGTCCCTGCCTGCAGTTATCTGCTCTCCTACTTGTTGCCTGCCTCTGCACAACCCTCCAGCATTGCTCTGCACAAGCATCCTCTGCATCCCAGAGGAGAAGAGCTAACTTTGATCCACCTTAGGGGGAGCAAAAGGCCCTCTGTGGCCTTTCTTGTAGGCTCTCCCAGTGGGACCTGTGCTGGTTCATCAGTGTGGCCAGTTGCAACCTCCAAGCAGTTCCTGCTTGGTCTGTGCTGGTGTGACTCTGGCTGAGCTTCCCCCAGCTCTGTCTGACCCTGCTCTGCCTGGATTTGGGCTGACACTGAACACCCCAGACATGACTTTCACTCACTGCCACCCATTGTCATCCTAGCTGTTACTTTATGAGCCCTTAGCAGTTGGTCATCTGATGTTTCACTCCGAGGTGACTAATGCTGAATCTGATAAAGTGCACCTGATATTCCTGTGAATAGCTGATGGAAACTTAGCAGGCAGTCTTATGACATGTCATGTGGGCAAATTAATAGACACATTCCACCCCCCCCAATAAATTCAGTGTGAGACCTATAATCCCACTTCAAGGGCATCTCCTATGTCAAAATCACTAAGTTAGCCCCAGAGCTTTTCAGGGCAGCGTTTCCCCTCTCACCTCTGTGATCATGGGGCAGCAGCTCTGACCAGTGCCTATCAGTGGTGCTGAGCTGCAGAGATGATGTCTGTGTAGCTTTTAAGGAGAGCTTTCCACTCACCAGCTACCAGGATAGCACAATTTTCTTCTTAAACCATCTCTGGTGCTTTAATTCACCCAGACTGCCCTGCTTTTGCTTTGTGCCTGCTCTTGGACTGTCCATGGCACTGGAGGAGTCTTCTTCATAGAATCATAGAATGGTTTGGGTTGGAAGGGACCTTAAAGCTCATTCCCACCCCCTGCCATGGGCAGGGATAACTCCCTAGAGCAGGTTACTCCAAGCCCCATCCAACCTGGCCTTGGATGGGGCAGCCACAGCTTCCATGGGCAACCTGGTGTCTCACCACCCTCACAGGGAAGAATTTCTGCCCAATGTCTAACTTAAATCTACCCTCTTCTAGCATCCCTCTCACACCAAAGGTCAGACACTCTCCCCCTTAAAACATGGCTCATTCCCCCAGATTCCCACTGGGATCAATATATTGCAGCTCCCCAAGTGAATTGGGGAGCAAAAAAGGAAACAATTTCAATGGCAAAAAAGGAAACAAAGGGACCTGCAAGAGGCAGAAGCACGGAGTTTCGGTGTTCAGAAACCCCAAATCGTCTGACTAAGGAAGCAAAAGCATTGAAAGCAGGATTCAAACTCCATTTGTTTTGCTCTGCAGGACCCAGGCAGTGTTTCTCAGGCTGCTCCAGATTGCCATCACGTCACCCAACACGGCGTGGGGGCAGCTGGAGCCCCAGGGCCACCCACTGAGCCCCTGCCTGCGTCACGGGGGGCTGAGCCCAGCCCTGGGTGTCCCAGCTGAGGTCCCTCAGGGGCAGCTCTGAGGTTCAAGGCTCTCTCCAAAGCACCTCCCAAGTCTCCTGCTCAGCCCTTGCATCCTCCCTGCAAGATCGCCCCCCCACCCTCTATGTGCTCTCTGGGACCTCCTTCTGTAATCACCAAACCCCCCTCCTAGCCCTTCAGTGCACACTCTGTTTACTCCTCTGCATTGTTCCCCCAGCGGATATTTATTTGAAGGGTTTCATTAAATTATCTCACCAGCATCAGTCAGCACACAACTACAAATTAATTTAGTCAGTCTGCATTTCGGCTGACCTAATATTCATTATATCCCAGTCAAGTGGATGTGTTTTCCATTTGATGCTTTGTTCCATGATAAGATACGTGGTCCAAAGCACTATGCTTAGAACTAGAGGTAATATTTACAGACACTCCATGCAAATACTGCAATTACCTGATTAATTACAGCCCTTACATTTGGCTCTGCAGATTACACTCTTATCCCTCCTTTCTCCCCTCCTTTCCCCCTTGCCATATTTGTATATAGAAGATGGGAACAGTTTTTAGAGCTATATAAACAAAGCAAACCTGCCTGCTTGTAAAGCCTAAACACTCCGTGGACACTCAGAGCCCCCCACCCCAGCCCCCTGTCCCCAGTGCTGTGCTTCCCTGCAGTGGTTTGTTATGTCTGGGGTGCATGGAGCATTACCAGTGCTGCATTTTAATAACAATCTCAGTTCAAGAGATGGGAAATCCGAGTTCAAACATCACCCTGAAGAAGGATGAAAAGGGAATTCAAGAGGGACTTTGAAATAGTGTTAAACATGCAGGAGTGCTGCGACTGCGGTTCCCCTTCGCCGCAGAAAATAAGCAAACTGCAGACTGGGCTCTGGGGATTGGCAGCCAGGCAGTGGGGTGAGGGGATGGTACAGTTAAGCAGCACTTCTCATCCTGGGATCAAAAAGCATTTTAAAAAACACTGCAACAGAGCAAAATGCAGCCGTGGAAGCCAAGTGGCCAGGAGGTGAGATGCAGTCACTGGTTGTGCCAGCTCCACACACATCATCATATGGTTCCTCTGTCCACTTTTAATTTTATTTTTTAAATGGAAGTTTAATTAGAGGGAAGGACTCAAGTGTGAACGCTTGATTTCATTCTTATCTAACACTGTATTTGGCCCTCCTAACGTCAGTGAAGGCATTCCTGAGTTACACCAGGTTAAGAGGCTCCGGATGTGGTTTTTGTTGCAACTCAAGACATGGCTGGGATGTGTCCTCTGAGTCAGGGTGGAGGGTGGCATCACCCCACTGTGGTTCCTCATGGGACAGTGGGGACAGAGGTGACTTTTGTGGCAACAGGAGTTGGACCCCAGTGGAGGAAATCCAAACAGAGTGGTCATATGGAGGTATGCTCTGAGCAGATGACCATTGGTGTGGTATTTGGCACATCACTGCTCCAGCAAAACCACGTGTAGCTCAAGATCCAAAACTGCTCTGATGTGTCAGCATTCCCCGCCCACTCCACCCCAGTGCAAAGTATGAGACCAAGCAGGGCAGAGGACAACCATGCCCCCAGTTTGGCCACTGAAATGGATATGTGGGATGGGAAGTGAAGCTGGAGGACTGGGAACTGCTCCCAGGGTGATGGCAATGGTGTCTGAGTGGGATTTGCTTGGGAGACCTCAACATGAAAAATGAAGTAACAGAAAGGAGCATGTGAGCTTGGACTGACCCCATCACCCAGCTCATCCTTCTGTGCAGGGTTGTCTCAATCCCTTTGCCATTTCATCCCTCCCCTTGGCCAAATGGGGCCTGCTCATCATCAGCCTCTGCTGTGTCTCACCTGCTTGCCAGGTACAGCTCTTTCCTGCTGCCTCTTCCCCTAATCCCTGTGAAGGGCCAGGCTTCCTGCCCCCTGCCAGGAGTTTTCCTAGGGGCCCCCTTTTGTCTTTAAGCACCTTGCAGTCAGAACCCCTACAGCAATGCAGTTTCATTATCTGCATGCCAAATCCATCAGTGAGCAGATCTCCAAGGTGAAATAAAAACATGCATTACAAATGAAAAGCTCGATTGCTCTCCTTTGCCTCCTGCCATCACCGGAGATCTTTGTGGTTAGTGTGCAAGGCAGCTCTTCCCTACTAATTAACATTTTAAAGTGTTCCTCTCTCATCGTGAACCATCGTGACAGGGGCTGCTGTAGCCGAGGTTTCCTTGAAATAATTCATCACTTGAGAAACATCAGAGGGTTCACTGGGACCCCACAGACCCATCCTAAAATTACATCTGTCTTCCTGCAACCCATGCAATAGCCACTGCACAGACTGGCTCAGGACTTTAACCAGATTTAATTCTTAAGAAACACCTTTGCAATCAGCGTGTGTCTGATTTTACAAGCAGGATTTGTTTTCACACCAGTAAACAGTCTGAGCAAAGAAAACACTCTGCTGTCTGTGTCACATGTGAAAAATCACTGAATAGACTCGTGTTTCCAGTTTCCTGTTGAAATCTTCTCCCTTTTTTTTTTTTTTTTTTTTTTTTTGCACAGATCCTAAGTAGCTCGAGAGAGATACTGTCCTTTCCTTTGCGTATTTGCAGTGCTCAGTACAAGGGCCTAATTCCTCACAGATTTTCTCTCATCCTGCAAAACTCATAAAACAGAATCCACCTGCACCCACAGCTTCCCATACAGGAGCAGAGTAACTTGGGGGGACAAAGTGACTTGGAGAGTTCTCCTTTGCTGCAGCTGCCATCTCATGGTGTGCACTGCAGAAGTGACCTCACGTCCCTCTCTGCAGGCCACAGAGCCTGGCTGTGAAAATCCTTCTTGGGCTTTTGGTAGCATCTCCACTGGATTTTTTGCTCAGCCCTGTGGTTCATATAGTCAGGGGAAAAAGCAGATGAGTGACTCTACTCAGCAATGGAGGAGCTGCACTCTCAACCTCAGG
Source organism: Heliangelus exortis (assembly GCF_036169615.1). Lineage (NCBI taxonomy): Eukaryota > Metazoa > Chordata > Aves > Apodiformes > Trochilidae > Heliangelus > Heliangelus exortis. The sequence continues at coordinate 3,863,246 of NC_092432.1, forward strand.
AGGTGCAGGGAAGGTATTGAATTGATGACTGTCAACCTCTCTGGTCTGAAACAGCAGTTCCTAAACTCTCTTTTTGCTCAGGGACAACTGACATGAAAACAGGGATGCTCTGGGGCTTGCTACAGCCAGGCATCTCAGTTGCTTTGCCACAGGATGTGGTGTGTGGGTAGGACCAGGGACTGCTCTGAAGGAGACTGTGCCATGGGCTGTAGGCAGGGAACCATCACCTCAGAAACACAGGCTGGAGAACAAGTCTCCTTTATGCCTGCTTTTTGTATTTTTCAGCTTGGGTATTGGCCTGGCAGCGCTGACCTACAGCAAGATCCCCCTTGAAGGCTGTTGGAAATAGGCCTGTAAATTCCCTCTGGGAATATCCATCTGGCTCCTCTCAGGCACAGAGAGTCTCAGGGCCTCTTCCATGAGATGTGTCCCTTGGACCAACAGCCCTTCCTGAGAAGTGGGATGAATTATCTTATGGCACAAGCCTGCTTACAGCTGGTCCAAATATCTCAATCCAACACCAAACTGCACCTTGAAGATGGGCAGGCTTTTTTGTCATTCCACACACACCTGACAGCAGCAGGTTGCCACCCTGCAGGTTGGGCACCTACCAAATCCATGTGAAATCCCACTGGGACTCTTGCAACCCCCTTTGATCCCACTCCCCTGGCTCACTCTCTCAGTCCTTCACACACTGCTTTGAGTTTGCAAATGGTGGGCACCAGCTCTGGGCAATGCCACCCTGTTTGCTGTGGTTTGGTACCTGCAGATGGTAGAGATGAAGCTGCCCAGGCTCAGGAACAGAGAGCAGCACTCTCCTCGAGCTTTCCTCTCCAATTTCACTTGTTGTCATTGGCATTTGTTAGTGGGCAGCCACAGCTTGTCTGTAGCCCCTGACCACTTCACCTAATAACAGGAACACTTAGTGTTCTTTAATGTTTTGTTAATTCAAGCAGCTCTGCAGATTCTCTGCCAGCTCAATATTTGGACGTGTAATGTGCCATTTCCTATCATGCATCATTTCCTGCATGCTTCATCCTTTTTTATTGAGGTACTCCTTGCACCAAAAATACCTTTCTTATTTTACCTGCTGTGCAGAGCCCTCAGGGGACACCCACTGATAAGAAAGAAGCTGGGATACAGTCCAAGCCACAATATCCCCTCTGTTTCTCTCTCTCCCTTGCCTGTCTATTCACTTCTTGAGCGTCCATCACTTTCACATCTACGTGAGCTTTACAAAAGCAAAAAATCTGGAATTTCCCACCAGGAGCTGCTTCTGGGGATTCAGGTTTAACACAGAGTAGCCACATCTGTAGATCCTGCTCATGGTCTAAGATGTGAAGAGCCAAGACTTGGTCATTACTTGTATTTCTGGGAATGTCAGCTTTGGAGAAATTGTCACAGTTTGGGGAGCAGATGATGTCAGGATGGTAAATTACATAACCTCCCGTAACTGGAGTCTGTCCGTAGCCCAATTACCCATCCCAGCAGCCCCATGCATCTGATTGCAGGGTTATATAAAGGGCTTTTCATTAGTGAGAGAGCCACAAAGGGAGTTCTTTCCAAGTCCTCCTTAGGATTACTTAACCATCACTCTGGACAAGATCATCAGAGCATTATTTGGATGTGTCAGAACAATATCCACCGTCCTTTTCTCCCACTCCACTCAAACACCTTCCCACAGACAGGGATGCTGTGTTCCCTGCAGCAGACAAGGTTGCCCACACACTCTGTCCTGGGATGGAGGGAGGTCTGCTGTGGCTCTGTTAGGGCAAGACATCTCCAGACTTGGAGCACCCAGCTACCACTGCCCAGAAACACCGACTTGGGCTGAGCCAGCTCAGTGGAAACTCACTCTGCACCCAAAGAAACATCCCATGGGCATTAGTGAGAGGGTGGAGCTCCTGTACTGCCCCAGCTGAACAACTGAGGCTGAAGCACTGAGTGGATACTCTTCTCTTGCTCCTGCAAGAGCTTTTCCAATTTCCCCTGACCCTGTACAGATAATAAAGATGCAGAGCACTTGTGACAGCTGCACTGTAATGGCCATGTTGCTGCCACACCAGAGCACGTGGTTGAGGAAGGAGGTCCTAATCACATCCTTATCACTGCCTCGTGATGTGACCTTAGAGGAGTTGCCTAATACAGCTCCTTCCCCTTTCCCTTTCTGCATGGCAGAGATAATAACAGTTCATGGGTGTCACAGAACTTCATTCATTCACATTTGCTTCTGGTATCACAGAGTATCAAAAAGCAATCAGGAGGAAAACTGCCAAAGAACCAGCTCCTATTCACTTGTCAGTTAGAGGGGTTTTTTTAATTTTACATTAAAAAAGGAAAAAAAGAACTTAATCCTGAGAGTGGCTGTTCCACTGGTTTGGCTGCTGCTCATTTTAAAATCTCCCCCAGCCTTCACCCTGCAATTGCCTGGATGAAATGTTGACCATTTCACAGAGCACCAAATCGGTGGCTTCCCTCCCCTGGCAGGAATGACAATGCAAACAAAAATAGAGAATGCATTTTAAAAATCTACAGTGGATTGTCATGGCAATAAATAATTGTAGCATGTTGCCATAGTAACTCTAGCTGTAATAAAGAGAGGCCTATCTGCAGCTTAGCTAAATTTAGTTGTTCCAAACTATTAAAAATATTTTCAAATACTCTGGAAACTCTTTTTAACATTTTCTTGGGCTGGAAAAAAAAAAGAAAAAAAAAAAAGATTTAATCTTCATTCACACTTTTTGTGTTTGTCTCCATATTCCAATATATTTCACCACCATGAAAGTAATCAGTGCCATCCAAGTCATTAGTTGTTAAACTGAGGGAACTGATGAGGATTTTTCCACTGATGGGTGCTGGTGGGGGGTGAGAGGAGCTGCCTCTACAAAACATATGGGCACCTCCACCCCCAAACTGGGCTGCGTGTCACTTTGCCAGTTACCTACCTACCTGCTTTAAAACAAAGCCACATCTCCTAAGATTTAAACACCGCTTAGATGTCCAAAATCCCTCCCTGCCTCCTTCAGCTCGCTGTTTGAAAGGGCAGCTACATCCTGCCTGGAAACCTTCCCTCTGCCAAATGGGCTTTATTTTTCTGGAAGGAAGCCTTAACTCCCCCGATTCCTGATTTTTTCCAGATTTTGACAGAAGATGCTCTCTTTTATCTACGGCTCACAGGAAGGGGGAACAAAAACTCACCGCAGGGGATATTAATTTTATTCATTTTCTTGGTAGTGCTACCTACAAGCTGAAAAATCCCAAGTTACCCTTTAGCTAAGCATGAGCCCATTGCTTCTGATCCCTCTCAGTGTGAAGGAGCTTCATCATTTGTCTCCAGAGACAGGGCTTCCAGATTGCAGGCTCTCAAAAAGCACTCACTGGCTGGTTGAATCTGAAACCTTGGCTTCGTGTTTCTGAGCTTATCTGGCTCTGTGACAGCAAAACTTCCGGAATTGGAGGTTTTCATGTGAACACTTGATAACTGACTCTGCACTTTGCTGAAAAGCAATCGGCAAAAACACACGTGCCTGAAAATGATGGATTGAGGGATGGTGCCATCCTTCTCCACCTGACCCTCCGGGACCCTTTGCTGGAGTATTTTGCTGGGTCAAGTTGATGGAGTAATCTGAGATTTTTTCACTATTGTGATGGAAGGGTGGTTTCCACCTGCACTAATGGAGGCTTTTGATGTAGATTATAATTTTAAACCCTGTGCCTGAGCTGCCTGCAGAGCCATGAGGGACCTGTGCCATGGCCTGGGCTCCATCCCATGGTTGGGTTGGCAGAGATCTCCTTCCCCATGGTGGGACCTGTTAGGCTTCCTGGGATGTCTTTCTATCCACCCCAGGGAGAGCAGGATTGGCCCCTGCTGTCTTGTCTAAATTTTCCAAGGCAGACAGGCTAAAGGACACACTTTTAATAAAGTCAAGTTGCAAAATAATTTACTGAACATTTTCTCATAGCTATTTATTTTGCTATCAGCCCGTGACACCGTCTTAATGGCACAATGAATTATAGCTGCTGGAGGACAGGGTAACATATTAATAGCCCTCTTCCACAAGCAAAGCTGTGTTCCTAAAAGGCACTTTTAAGCCAGTATAATGTTCTGTGTCTGAAAAGAAACAAAAGCAAGATGTTTTATTGTTTTCTCATTGAAAAGGGACTGCAGCCTATAGCTCACAAACAAGATGGCATAAAAACAGAACGTACAGCTCCGTGGGCAGAAACAACTGAGCTCCAAATAACCGCATGATTTAGGGAAAAAGAAACTCTGCCTTCCTGCTCTGATGCAAAACCAGAGAAAAGCATTGGGAGTGCTCTTTAGCACATCAGTGTCTGTAATTATGGAAGTTTTGCTCTCTGCGTGCCCTAAAAATCTATTGAAGTCAAGGAGAGGGCAGGAGAGGCAGCTGGAAGCTCCACGTGGGGAGAAGAGCTGGGTGATCACGGTGCTGCAAACAGCCTCAGAGGTCTGCTCAACCTTTACCTTGGACTTTTAGTAGGACCTTGGGGAAAACCACCTGCAAATGTTCTGCGGCTGCTGTTTCCAAACTGTGAAACAAGACTAATGCATTTCCCTCTCACCTTTTCATCTGACTGAGAAGCTCTTTGCATCAGGGGATGACGTCCTGCTGGTGCCTTCGCTCAGCACCCAGAGCACCACAGCTCAGGCTTCAGCTGAGCCTTGAACACCCTGGTGAGGAACAATTAATGATAACAATTAATGGTAGCAATTAATGATAACAACTAATGACAGCAATTAATGATAACAATTAATGACAACAATTAATGATAACAATTAATGATAACTCTCTGGTCCTGCCTTCCTCCAGCAGCATTGCTCTCCCTGCTAGGTGCTTGCTTACCACCAGCTCCAAATAGCCACCCATGTGGGTGTAATCAGTGAGGGGGGGTTTCTAAGTGCTTGTTTGAAGGTTCCCATGGGCAAATAGCAAAATCTACCATTGCACGAGGCAGTCGTGTGGCACTGGGCAGTTGTACTTCACCCCTCAGCAGATGTTACCTGTTCTCATATACCAACAGCCCTTGGGTGAGCTACCTGTCAGTGGACACTGCATCCCTCCTCAAAACAGGTTTGTGTTATCATTTCCCCCTCATTTTCTTTCCATGGATGGTGATGTCCCACACAGTGACATCCCCCCCTCCCCAGGGCTGGACCACAACACCCCTAAAACAGCTGTGAGGGAGCAGGAAGGGACACGGCGCCTTTTCCCCGGGACCATTTCAAATTTTATGGACAAACCAGAATGTGGCACAAGGATGGAAAAGCTCTGCCCTGGAAAGGGCAGGAAAACCTGTTATTGTGAGAATTCTGGGGGGTGATAGGGTGAAAACCACCTGCAACAGAGGCAAGACAAAGGCTTGTGTCTCCCTCTTGCTCAGCCTCAGCACAGCAGTGCTCCCAACACCCTCATTTTCATTTAAAATTAAGAAGCAGAGATCATAACCCTGTCTCATTCATGGTCTGTTGTGAACTGACATTTTGGATACCAGGTCTAAATTAGGTTTTAAAAATAGATCAGCGGTCTTTTTTTTTGGTCTTTTTTTTTTTTTTTTTTTTTTTTTTCCCTTGTTATAAACAGAAATTATTATCTCATGGAAACATTTAACCTCTAATGGAGCCTCATCTAATTTTTGCTGTGTTTATTATAGCCTGTGAAATATGAATGAGCATCACTGATATAACTCTATATGATTATTGAGCTGTGATAGGCCAGCTGGAAAAGAATCAGCTGTTTGGATAAAGAGCAGAAAGTTCTGATATCGTTCTGATCTTTATTTGAATGATTCCAACCTTTGAGGCAGATAATATTGGCTCAGAAAGCTCTGGGAATTGCCCTTTCTCAGTGAATTTTGTTTCTGATCCTGCTCATGGCTGCTATCAGGAGTCAATGGGAAAAAGGCACATGAGATTGAAAAGTTACTAATTTCCTTGAAAAAAAGAAAAAGTGAATTTAACCCCATTACTTTTACATTTTAACTTTAAAAAGAAAATATTAAAGTAACTGCTAAGGAGCTAGTTACAATTAATGGCTCTTCATTAAATGGTCAGACAAATCTTTCTACTGAAAATAGTAAAATTGTTCTGAGGAATAAACCAAATATTGCATCTAAAAGACCAGTTCTACTCTTCCCTTTCCATCAGAGTTTTCATACTTTCACATATGATACTTTTGGGGTAGAAATAGTACTCCTTAACTTCAGCAATGTAATTTTAAAAACAAGATTAATTTCATTTGTGGGCAAGTTTTAGGTCTAGCAACCGCACAGGTGGGTCAAGAGTTGGACTTGATGATCTCTGAGGTCCCTTCCAACCCAGCTAATTCTATGATTCTATGATTCTATAAGTTTGTTTTGTTTTGTTTTTTTAAGATGGAAATGACTACATAAAATCCTCCTGCTTTATTTTTCAGACAAGAAATTAAAATAGATGAATAATCAAAAGTGTATCTAAGAGCTCCATGTGATGAGACCAGAGATAATTCTGTGGGACATCCTTACTATTAGTTGTGTTATTTAATAATTTTACTATTTTTTATGAGTCCAGCATTCAGTGTTTGAGTGCTAGATTTTCTGCTTAGCTAAACAGAGATTAATTTATATTCTGCTACAAATTGCTATCTAGTACCTTGAGGTTTTTAATTGTCTATTCACAACCACTCAGAAACGAGAAATCATTCCCTGCCTCGTTTTCATTTATTTAACAAAGCTTATAATTTAAAATATGTGCAGAGGCTGAATTCTATGTGTAGGCTCCTAAATATCCAATACTCATTATTACTTTGCAGTAATAAAAAATATTTGCCATTAAGCCATTTAGATGCCACCATTTCCCTGGGAGTGAAATATTTCACATGCTCCTGGGGCTCCATGGGGAGGGGAGCAGGGTGTTGAGGTGACACCCACCCCTGGGTGCTTGGTGTAGTCTCCAAGGTCTTTTTCCTCCTGGTATCTTGAATCTTCATCACAACAATCAGGTATTGGCAGATGGGAGGTGCAGGTTTCACCCTCTCTCCAGAACGGCCACCACCCTGGCGTCAGGGCATGAAAAAAGCCTGTTAAGGAACAGGGGAGGATGAGCCATGCCTGGGGCACGTTGCTGCTCCATGATCTGTGAGGCCAAATCAGCCAAGCTTGCAGGGAGAGAGGGAATGGCTGCAACTTAGGAGATCAGGGAGTGTCAAGCAAACCATGCTGGAAAGGAGAAGCTCCTGTCAGGGGTGCTCAGCTCTGCTTCTTGAGTAGCTGGGACATGGGATCCCCATGGGGAAGGGTGATGCTGGGCAATGATGTGTCCTGCACATTCGGGACACTCAAGAGGGACAAATTGCTCTGTGTCAGGGATGTTCCAGGAGTTTCCATCCTGGGTGCCATGGACCATTGCCAATGGTGCTGCAGAGGGCCAGCAGGATCAAGAAGTTCTGTTGCTTCTCCTGTGAGTGGGGGAGAGCATCTCAGTGTCCAACTACAGATTAAAAAAAAAAAAAACCCAGAGGGTTACTGATGGGAAGTGGGTGTTTGACTCTTACTGCCCTCAGAGAAAAAAAAAAAAAAAAAAAAAAAAAAAGGTAAAAAAAAAAAAGTTGTTGTAAGAGCAATTTAATGCTGTTTTGAGATGACAGACCCTTGTAGCTTAACCAGGGAGAGGATGAGGATGTTTTGAAAAGGGAATAAAGATTACAAGAAATTAATTTAAAGCACTCAAGTGGTGTGTAACTGGACTGTGCTGTGTTAATAATGTAGACTTAGTTCTCCAAGTATTCCAGGCTGCAGAGTTGGGTGAGCACATTAGAGGGCGTAGAGTTGATGCTCAGGAAAAACTCTTTCCACCCCAACCAACTTCCATTCACACCAGGAGACTGATGGGGCAGCTTTTAGCTTGTGCTGCACTTCCCAGGCTCCTCCGAAGTTGCTGGTATTTGTCTTGATGTCAAAAAGCATGAGTGATTGGTCATAAAAATAGTGTAGGACATACATAATCCAGACAAAATAAAATGCAAAAAAGAGAGAAGAGGCTGTAGATTTCCTTATTATCATTATTATTATTGTTATTATTATTACATCAATTAAACGCAGAGAACTTTAAGGAACAACCAAACTTTCCATCATCCCAAGAAGTAGCTCCAGATGAAAGAAAAGATCTGTGCTGTAACAAAGTCTAAGACCTGGCTGATGGTATCTGTGTGAAAGAGGTGAGGAGGAATGCAGGGAGGGAGCTGCTGCTCTGCAAGTGAAGAAGAGTGGGGCTGCTGACCCAGAGGTTTCATTTGGGAGGATCCTTCACAGGCAGTGCCAGGCTGAGGCAGGGGGAACCTGCTTTGCAGTTGTGTCACTGCCCTTATTCATGGCACCACACTGATTGCCCGGTGTTTAAACTTTTCATTGATCGTCTTTTAATTAACCAGGAGAAGGTGGCTGGAGCCCAGTGTGGAGGTTGGGTTGCCCCAGGCTTTGAGTCCCGGGCTCTTCCTTTGATTTGCCAAGCACTTGAGCATTTGCTGACTCGGGGTTAAGAAAGGTGGAGGCACCGAAAGAGCCTTATTGACTCATGATATTTTCCAGCCTGGCTTGTTTGTTTTCATTGTGCACACAAGTCCTGTTTACCTTGATCAAAGATGGCAAAAGCAACAACACCACTAAGCAGACAGGGACTTGCAAAATTCCTACTAAAGACATGACTGTGCCCAGACCTGTAGCTCCTGCTCTTCCCCCCATCCTCTTTCTTTCTGCCATTGCACATCGTTTCTGCCTTACCTAACCCATAGCATGTCCTGGCTGCCAAGAAGCACCCCAAGTCTCCAGTTGCTTTTCTCAAGAGCAGCAAAATGAAACCCAAGTGTTCCCAGCAGGACCAGCAGCAGGAGATGGGAGGAAGGAGGTGCCCAGGCAGCACAGGCTCTGCCAGCATCACCCTTCCCCATGGGGATCCCATGCCTCTTGTGCATCCCTCTGGACACAACAGCCACCATCTGATTTTCAGCCTTGCACTAATACCTCCTCGTCAGGATTTCTGGAAAGATTCGACCACTCGAATATATTCCTCCCTAATGGGCTTCTTTGGCAGGGAAGATGTGAAGCCAACATTTACTCAGTAAGGGTCTGCTCAAATTTGAGGGTTAGGGAGAAGCAGAAAAACAATTAGGATGATCCCAAATTTCTCCCAGCTCACAGCAGGCCCTGAGCAAGTTTCTGCACAGCCCCATATCACAGTCCCTTCTGTTCCAGCAGCAACAGAACCACTGAGATTAAGATCTTCTGTCTGCTCCAGCCTCTGGAAAGCTTCTGAACATTCACTCCTCAGAGGAGCCATTGCAGACATCCAGAGCATGCTGTAACAACAGAATTAAAACTGGAGAGTTATGCAAAATCCCTCTGCAGTTTATGGGCATGATGCAATGGTCCAGCCTCAAGCAGCTCTTGCACAGGTTTTTGTAGGAGCTGCAATACCAAGGACCTAACCCCAGGCAATGAAAGTGGGCTCCAAGCAGCCCTGTTAGTCCTTAGAAATAGACAAAAGGCATTAGAAATGTCATTTTCTTTTACAATTTCTTTGCTCTCTAGATCCAGTTTTACTGTCTAAATTTAAAAGGCTGGCTAAATTCTTTGGTGTCCAGCTGAAGCAGCAGCTCCTCCAGCTGATTTCAGGGGCAATTCCGTACAGGGAAGGCACTGAACAAAATGTTGCTTGTGCTGAGGAATACTTCACCAACAGGATGCCCACCTGGGGTCTTGTCTCAGTCCTTTACAACTCCAAACAACGTGAAGAAGCCACACTTTCTGAGTGATCCCCTTGCACACTTTGTCACTGTACACCTTTCATTTGCTCCCTGCTCAGCATCCCAGACCAGCAAACTTTATCAGGCAAAGATTCCACAGATCAAAGGAAAACAAAGGAACCAAGGCAAAACCCACTGGCATCACCACAGGTAGCTGAGGTGGAGAGAGCCTGCACACAGGGAAATCTGCTTCACAACTGGGTGCTGTGGTGCAGTAAATGGTGTAAAACAAGCAGCATCTATGTAGAGCAGAACAGAGCCCGCCTGCAGGAATTGCAGCTGGGTTTTTGGGTTTTTTAGGTTTTGTTTTTTTTGTTGTTGTTGGTTTGGTTCGGTTTTTTCCTCTCTTTGCTCTGGATGAACGAGGTTTGGGGCTTTGGTTCTTTCTTTTTTTTTTTTTTTTTTTTTTTTTTTTTTTTTTTTTCCCCTCTGTGAGGATCCAGGTTTCCCGAAGCAAAGTCCACCCCACCTCTTGGCGTGAACCCCCGAGCCAGTCCATATGTCATGAGCAAAATATGCGGCGCCCTAAAAACCCGAGTGGAGCCTCGCCAGGGTGGGATCGGGACCTGGAGGCAGCCCCGTGGCCCCTTGGGCAACAAGGGCAGCCCTAGGGCAAGGAGCTGGGGAAAGCCACCCAGGTGAATCCCACCAGCAACCCTCTGACACCCCATGGGTGCTGAGCACCTCTCAGCACCCCCTGAGCCACCCCGAAACTGAGCGTGGCTCTCGTAGCTCTGAGGTTAGAGGCTGAGACACACACAGACACACGCAAGCAAAATGATTTCCATGCCTCCACGGCTCCCATCGGATGTGGGTGGTCCCGGCATGAGGAATGCGAGCGATCGGGTTCACGGATCCTCATCTCGCTGCTGTCTCAAGCCCAGCGCCGGAGACCTCCGGGGATCTTTTTGTGGGCGACTGACCCGGGGAGCATCCAAACTCCGCCGCGTTTTCCACGCAACTCAACCACAAAGAAGAAATTGATTTCTCTCGATGCAAGCTCCCCTAACATGACAAAAGGTGGCTTGTTTTTCTTTTTGACTTGTTTGGAGGTTTTTTTGGGTTTTTTGGGTTTTTTTGTTTGCTGCCTCCACACCAGCAAAAAAAGGTGGAAAGAATCAAGTATCGCTGAGCCCCTCGGTGCCTCACCACGATACAGATTTACATCTCTGAGTCAGATCTTTGCAGCTCCCTGCATATGGTCCGCATGAAATGCAGTTCCTGGCTAGTGACTCACTCAACACCAATATAAAGAAATCGTTTCAGAGTGAGCAAGCAAACAACCCCAATTTTGCCATCTCAGGCTCCAAGGGACAAGCGACACAGCGTGACTTGGCTCTCGCTGGGGTGAATCAGGAGAGACTCCACCAGAGTCCTCTCACGTTTTTTAAAAGCTGCTTGAAATTGCCTTTCTGCCTGGTTTTTGCTGTGGCTGACAATAACGTCTAAAACTACTAAAAATGAAAGAGATCATAAGAACAGTTTTATCTCTTTCTTTTCCAGGTTGTTTACTTGGTTCATTCGATATCACTTTGCAGACAGGGTGTTTGGTTTCAGTGTTTCCACTGTGTGGTCACTTCGGTAGTTTCCTTTTGTTCTCCATGTGTTTTTTTTTTAATTATTTTTTTTTTTTCTGTAATGCTGTAAAGAGACGAAGAAAAAAAACCTTCTACAATTTGATGGTTACAGCCACAAAAACTGGCAGGTGGACTCACACGTGTCCATTCACAAAAATCAAATCCAATCGGCTACTCATCAATAAAAGAAGAATTTCTTGTGGAATTGATGAAGTTTCCAGTGGACATTATGCTAGATGAGCTCCCAGTCAGATCTATCTTGTCAAGTTATGACATGACATTTATTTTGCATTTTGATTTTTTTAGGTAGTTTTAAAATTTTTTATCGCTTCTGATGTATTTATTGAGCAACAACTCAGCTGGCATCATAGAGGAAAAAAATTGTGGTAGGGAAAGCTGCTGAGATTACATTTCAGAAATTTCAGAAATTACAGTTGCTGAAATTAGAATTTTTCACAAAGCTTTTTACCAGAAGCCCCATAGAAACATCACTCCTGGTTTTGGGGGCTGTAAGCTGGTCCTCAGCACCTTTCCCTCTGTACATTTGGAATTCAGAACCTGGAAATACTTCTCTAACTGAACAAACAAACTTAAAAACCCCTCAGGAATCCTAGAATTTATTCAAATAGCTATCGCTAACCTCTCTTATTTTTATTTAAAATAGTTATATGAAACCCAAAGCCAGTTAAATTGATTGGAAATCATTACACTTAAGTGTGTGCAGAAGAATGCTGCAGCCATTAAATAAATAGCAATAGCATTAAGTAAGTAATTAGTATGTGCAATAAATGGCTTGACTGTGTTAATGAGATCTCTCATATATCCAAAGTCGAGTGGGATCCTTTGCACAGGGAAGTTCAGTTCGTGTTTGTTGCTGATTCTCTGGTGAGGGATGAGAACACTTCCTTTCCTCTTCCAGGCTCTCTCCTACCTGCACAACATCTTCTATCCAACCTCAAGTACCAGCATTTGTGTTCTCAGCAGTTCTTTGCCTAGGAAAGACTTCCAGAAAGTTCCTGGGAATTCTGATTGAGGAGAAAATCTGGATTCTTCTTCTCTTGGAGTATTCAGGGATGAAATGCTGCTGTATTCCCTGATACCATAGCTGGGGGGCATGTGATTTCTTCCTTCAAGTACCAAGCTGATGACTAACACTGAGGAAGGATGCAGCTCAGAAGATACCTGATGGCTCTTCCATCACCACATGCAGTAAAATCTGGAGAAATAATGGCTGCAAGTGAGATAGATTAATGAATAAAAGAGCATTAAAAAAGAGCTGAAAAGCACAAGGTGGTTTTGACCGTAAATAAGGTCTGTAGAAGATTTCATGGCAGTGTTCAGAGAAGGAAGCTTCATATAGTAACCAAGTAATCCTGAACTCTCCTTAGACATGTTACCTTGTGCTTTTATCACCCCGAGCTAGAGCAGTGCTTCAGTCAGCCTTGGCTCCTGCACAGGTAAATTCACCTGTAGAGCCCCAGGACCAGGAAAATAAAATTCAGAGGGTATGAACGAGGGCAGGAGTGTCTTAGCCAAGGTTGCCAAGCAGGGCAAAGGCAAGTTTAGAAGTAAAAACCAGGACTTTGAGATCCTCCTGAGGAGATGTCTCCTTGGACCACGCTGCTTTCCACATGAGCAACCCCACAGACAAAGGATAAATGACAATTTTCTTATTAGAGAACCCAGATCATCCCTCATGCAGGCACAGCTGCTGGAGTGTCAGGCTAACCAGCTTCCTTTCTGCAAGACTCAAAAGCAACCCAGCCCCTTTTACAAATGATTTCCTGATCCTGACTCCTTACAGTCTAGCACCCTGGCTCTGGAAAAGTTAATCCAGGCTGTGCACATTCCTGGGAGTGGATCCCACCAGACAATGTAAGACTCTAATTAGGTAGTACCCAAGGCAACTGTTTACAAGTCTCTTCCAAATGCCTCCCTTGCATTTGCACCCTCCTACTACAACAGCAATATTTAGGAGAAGCATCCTTAGGTATAATTCTCCTGGGGCTTATTCAAATGTCAATCAACTCAGCAGAAGTACACTGTGAAAACGGATGAAAACAAAAGAGGATGAGTTTCTGTCTGTCTTGAGAAGTTGAGTGTTTCTCAGGAGAAGGTTTCAGATGCATTAGAGAATGCTCTCCAGGAGGGGTTGCCAGAAATAAAACCTGAACCCACTGTGCAAAGGGCTGCCTTGAAGCCTCTAGCTCAATGGCCAGGCAGTATTCACAGCCAAAAATTCATCTCACAGCCCGTGGCTCTGCTGGGACAGAAGTCCCTGCATCTATGTGCCACCAGTCCCTTCCAAAATCAATTGCAGCTCCCCCATGGGGTACCTTGGCTGCTTGATTGCAGTGTTACATAAGAAAGGATGGGAAAACAGGCATCCTCATTAATGTTTCCCCCACAGCCTCTTCTAGGAGAGGAAAAGGGGTGAGCTGAGCTGGGGGTGAAAGGAAGCAGAAGATCTGATGGCTGAGATGCTCTGGGGACCCTGTGAGCACTCCTGTCACTCCCCATCCCAGCGAGGAGGAGTTGGCTTGTGATGGAGAAGGGTAAAAACTGCTATGGGAGGGTCAGGGTATGTAAGAAATTCTGCTGAGGCTGTCCACATTTTATTATTCTTTTCATCCTCCTCACTCCATATGCTCTTGGCAAAGTAGCTCTAATATAAAGGAATCACTTCACTCCCATTGAAATGCAGCTGCATTAGGCTACTCAGCTGTAATCAATGACTGGAAAATACTGGGAGCCTTTTAAGCTGTAAGGGGAATTTACAGAGGCATAATGAAATTATTCAGTGTGAATTCAGCTGGGCTACAAGAACAAGAAAAACTCTCCTTCAAAATCGTGAAGCAGAACTTCGTGCAGAAGTTACTTCAGTTTTCTGAGCTCACAAGAAGAAAAATGACACAAAAAGGTGGTGGGTAATTCTCAGCTGATACAGCTACTTCTGATTCAGACTAGTGGAAATTACAGGATATTCTCTCAGAGGGCTCTTGTGAGTTAATAAAAAGTTTCCTGGAATGATTTATAAATCTGGATTGCACAAAGGAATACAATGAAGGGAAATGGGGAAACTCAGGTTTCATGAAGCACTGCAGAGCATTTGTGAAAGTCATTTTCTAAGGGCCAGGAGTAAAGTGTCAAGGTCTACGAGTTTCTGGGATTTTGTCCACTGCTAAGTACTTCTTCACCTTGATATCCAAGATCCAGTCATTAAGATAAGTAGTTTCACATTTCCATTGTTGCTTTTTTATTATTTTTTTTTTTAATTTTTTTTTTTAAGTGAGTTTTCCACTCATCCAGTCTGCACTTCGCGGTGCATCCTCTTGCAGGAGAAGAGGGTTGAATGAAAATTGCAGGCTTGTCTTGGAAATAAGTTGATCCTTCAAAAGCTTGTTTGGGTAAGTCATGGGTGAGCTGAGGAGGTAGCAGAGGAGTGGAAGAGCAGCACAGTTGGTGCAGTCTTCAAAGAACAACAGCTGATGATCCTAACATCTGGCTTGTAACTCTAATGCAAATAACATAACAATAAAACCTGCTATTAAGTTTTTACAATAGAATATCCAGGAAGATAATCAGACAGCTGACTTCAATGGACCTCTGGTACTTCATGCCAGCTGGGGATCTCTTATTTTTAACACAGAGTGGGGTTTATGAAGATAAAATGCAGGTGTGGGTGATGAGGAGAAAACCCAGCTAGAAGGAGGAGCAGGGGGAACACACCTGTGTCCACATGGGAAAGGAATGGTATTTCTCTGTAGGACCAAAACATGGTAAATCCAGAGGACAGCTAAGGTGATGGTATTCAGGTAAAAACTATAAAATATTAGTCTGTTATACAACCTGTTTAAGTCCTGGTATGAAGGTAATTTCTTCAGTGTTACTTGCGGGTGGGGAATGACAGACTTAAAAATGACAAATAATGGAGTGATACTGCTGAATACTCTCCATGATTTTGAAGCAGGCAGATTCCTTTGGACTGTTCAGGATTCTGGCATTGCTATAGAAAAGCTTAATCATTATGCATGGAAGGTTTTTTCATGGGTTTGTGGTGACAAATTTATATAAGTTTATCTGGAAGATTTCTAAAACTACCAGCATTTGTCGTATGAATATTACACAATTATTGTCTAGCTGAAATACCAGCAGTCTACTATTAATTTTAACATAAGAATGGGAACACTGACATTATCTGAATTCCAATTACTGTGGGAAGGAGCAAAATACCACTAATGGGGGAAAAAAAAAGCTGTTCTTTGCTATTCTATTCTGTCCTGTGCCCATTGCCCAAGTGCTGGGCTGTGTTTGCTGCAAGAGAGTTCTTTTAAGGCATTGGGAACTCCAGATGAAAGAGATTTTTCTGAGCAAGATGCTCTCAATTTGAAAACATGATGACATCTGGTGTATCAGAGATTTAATTTGTGTTAGCCTTGTATATGTGACAGTTTATTACAAGAAACTGAATTTTCTGAAGTTGCAAGGCAATGAGCAAACTCCACTAGTGCTGTTCTCCTCTGACATTCCCATACCTTTCCTGATGGCAACTGAGGGATGCATTGCAGTCACACTGCTGCCTCTTGCTCAGTCATCCTTCCAAAGAAAACTTATTTAAAACCCATTTTTCATAAGTACAGCACTGCCCTATAAAGCTGCATGAGTGTTTCAAGCTGAGTTTTGCTCCTGCCTTCCCATAGTGATCTTGGGAACCTTCTTTAGCAGTATTTTTGAGGATTGTTTGGTACTGGGTGGGTTTTGTTTAATTGCTTTCTTTTTGGTTTTGTGTGGGTGTTTTCTTGTTTTTCCCTAGGGTTTTGATTTGGGTTTTTGGTGAGTCCTTCTTACAGGACTCTTGATGGGGGATCTCAGGGAAGACTTCAGGGCATACAAACCCACGATCACCTCCTAAGCTCTAGTGGGAGGTGTCCCTGCCCATGGCAGGGGCTTGGAACTAGATGATCTTCTCAAGTCCCTTCCAACTCAAACCATTCTGTTATCCTATGAATTTAGGTAATCCCTAGGCAGCAAAGTGCCCAGTTCCCATCTTTGGTTACACCAGCATCAGTGTGGAAAACTCCTTCAGTCACCCTGACACTGCTGCACTGCTGAGCAGCATTGCCCAGCATAAGCCAAGCACATAGAGAGGATGAGATTTTTACAAGGGACTAGAAATGCTGGAAATCACCCTCTGGTGTGCCAGAACTCAGGAGTAGCAGCACTGCTCATTACACAATGTTAATAGCCTGATTTGGAGAGGCCACTGCTGCATTTGGGCTCCTGAAGTTATATAGCACCATCAGCTCCTAAGCATATAAAAACATATTACCCTCTCAGATCTTGATTGTCTTCAGTTTACTGTGCCTGTGTAAAGAGTGTTCTGCTTTACAAGGGACAATATTACAATACATGTGATAAAACTACTGTATCATCCTTAGAGCCAGAGTGGCTTGTGCTGTGCTCCATAGGAACTACACAGGCATGAGGGAGAGCCAGGAGGCTTCAGTGTTTGAATTCCAGGATTAATGCATGGAATCCTGGAAAAAAAATGTGATGGTACAGGTCCAGCCTTTGTGTTTTTCAAAGGCAATGACACCCTCCAGAAAGCTGATGGTTTTCAAAGCTGCTGCTTGAGATACTTCAGGCCGGGTAAAACCGGATTATTATTTATAATGTACTTTTCTCCCCATGCCAGCCTCTGTACTAATATTTCTAGTGAGGAAAAGCCTTGGTTTGAGCTGATGCAGAATGGTGTTTGGGACCACCAGCACGAAAAGTTTGAAGAGAAAAAGGGTCCTGTATGGACCATGTCTTATAGTGTTCTCTGCTCAACCTTTTGACCTAAAACTTAACGCCTTTTTTTCCCCCCCTGGGTATTGAGCTCATGCTTTTTCTGACTTTGTCTAACAAGTTGATAGTTCTTTAATATACATTATTAGTTAAATAGTATCTTTAATGTGCACAGTGCACCGGGTGGTACCTCTGAATGCCACTTGGCTCCTTTTAGGGTGCCACTTTGTAGAAATCCTCTCTCCTGCTCACAGCCATCAACCCTCTGTTACGGCTTCCCCTCAACACGCCACACAAGGGTGCATCTTCAGTGCAATTGTTCTTGGTCCTTGAGGCCCTAAAGCTGACGTGTTACACCAGAAATCTGCTCTGAAGAGTCCACCTGCAAAAAACCAATAATCTGGATTAAGAGCAGTTTAAAAGAGCCCACAGTTATGGCATGGATTTTGTGAGTAGTAGTTGCTACTATGAGTATCTGGAGGGGAGCAAAGGAAAAACCATCATCTAGAAGCAAGAAAGGAAGAAAATATCTTGAATCTTCCCAAATCTATGCCAAACTGTCAGAATAGCTCTCTCTGATAAGATCCTGCCCCTCTGATGATGGACATTCTCCTTAAAGATTTGTTCTCAAGAGATTTCTCTGACGAATGACACCCAGAATTTTGCCTGGAGATTATACTACTATTTTAATTTATCTACACTTACTGTAGCAAATACTACAAAATTAAAATCTTCTGGTATGAAGATAGTTATGTAAGACCTTATTCATAAGTGTCTTATTTAAGAATGCACTTAAGCATGTGTTCAGTTTCAATGACACATCCTAAAGAGTGAGGATCTTAAAAACGTACCTGCCCATCTGAGGGGTTTAAGTAAAATACTGTCTAATGCAACTGGGTATTTTTTTTTTGCTGCACAAGATGACTTAGCAGAAAAAGTAATTCTTCAGACAAAATCACAAAATCATGTTCCTTTCCAGGAGAGATTCTTAAATTACTTGCATGAGAAGATATTTTCAGTGGTGTTTAAAAATCAGTGTACAACAAATACTGTGCCACAAAAAAAAAAAAAAAAAAAAAAAAAAAGAAAAGAAAAAAGAGAGAGAGACTATAAATAAATTCTTCCTTTTAAGCCTCAAAAAAAAACCCCATGATCCTGGACAGACAGTCTTGATCAGGGGAAGTGTGATTTTGTGAGGATATTTCAGATATTCAGACTGGTGTACAACAGCAAAAGCAGCTTCGCAAGACTAGAAGGTATTTTTTTTTTCCCTGTGATCTCTTAAAAAGACAGACTGAATCCTTTCCTAGGGACAGCAGAGAAATGTATTAAGCTTTGGTTCATTCCCTGCATTCAGTGAAGAGAGTTTTTGGGAAAGATGCCCAGATACGATGGACCAAGTTCAGCTCCCGCGTAAGCAGACAGAATTCCCACTGAAATCAATGGGAGCTGCACCTGCTGACTTTGGAGTTGAATATGGCCCAATATGTGGATACTATAAAGGTTCTGTTTCCAAAGTTTCTTCTGGCTTGTTTTATGGGAATGCAGACCTGGCGCCAGGAACGTCAGAAGACCAATAAATTCACTATGGGAACTTCCAGGCAAATGACAACTCTCTTGCACAGAACAAATCCAGAAGCTCACACGATGCTGAAGGACAAATTCTCAGTGTTTCCCTGGCTCATTTGCATGAATAGCAGATTCAGAAGTGCTCTGAGAGACAAAAATAGGGAATGTGGGACTAGGAGAGATATTACGGGAAATGCTTTGATTGGTTTGCCCAAATTATTTGGACAAATATCTTAATTATCCTGGATATTTGTTAACTTACTGGAACAGTGGTCCAAAGTCACTAAGAAGGATGTGCTCTATGCATATAAGCTATTTCATGGCTGGTCTCAAGAGATCCTATGCTTCATCTTCCCAATTTGGACTCAGTTTTAGCTGTGACTGTCTCCAGGGGCAGAATAAAAGTCCAGACAGGGCTAGAGGAGTCCATCCAGAAAAAAGCAGTAGCTTGAATGTGTCCACGTGGCGCTGAATAGAGGGGAGTTAAACAGAGCATTATGGAAAGGAGACAGTTTGTCTCCATTGGGGTTATAATTGGCTGGTAACTGGGGTTTAAACAACTGAGATTCAAAGTCCATTTTTTGAGTAATTTCTCTGTTATGGAACCAGTCTGGTCACATAGCATCTGTACTCTTGGCAAGTTGTTTGTAGGTAGTGGAAGTACAGCAAGAGAAAACTTAGACTGCAGTAAAAGAATTAATTTTGGAGCTCCCCTATTAAAAAGAAAAAAAACCAAAACAAGCAACCAAGAAAAGACAGTTTAAATTCTTCTAAAATCCTAAACAAGACCTGTTGAGCTGTATCCTGTATTCCGATTTGACCTGAAGTTTGAAAACATTTGAAGGTTGTATTTCTGGTTAAAGTCCATTTCATCAACAGACAAATGAAGAACCTTTTAAACCTGTGACTTGTTTGTTTAAATGCAGGAACTGATCCAGCAGTTTACCCAGAAGGAGATATTCTGTCCCCAGCATGAGCATTGCATCCACTCTAAACACCCAGATGTAGTAAAAAGAAGGGTAGAGACATGGGATAAAGGCAGCAAGGCCCCAGGAGCTGATGAAAAGCCATCTCTTCAAGGAATATTGCAATGCCTTGTACTTGGCATCTTGGGGAAAAGGCTTTAGAATTTCTTTTCCAAGCTGTTTATGATTAACAACCTTCTTTCCGTGTCCTCTAGACCAATATTCCTTCTGCTGCCACTGAACCTGAGTCACCCATTTTAAAATATGTGGTGGTCACACAGTGCACTAAAATGCACAAACACACACACACACACACACACACACACAGTAAATTAGGGGAAAATTGATGTCAAGACCTATTGAGTATGAAGGGCCTTTTAAAACCAACCTTCAGAATGTGCTAATATTTACACATTCCCAAACCACCTGGAAATATGTTCCAACTGCTTTGAAGCCTTTTCAGTATCATTTAAATGTATATGCAGCCATTCACAGTTGTACATTAATTTACTCTCAAATCTCTTTGAAAAAAACACCTGGTCCAATCTTGGCTTTTATAGGAAGTCAAAAATCCCATTTCACCCCAAGAGTTTGTTTTTTTCCTTCAATAATTTTCGGAAACATTTGTTTGCTTTGTCTGCTAGAAAGCCAATTTATTAGTTTTAAGGCAGTGCTTTTCCATAATCTTTTTGAATAAACATTTTTCTTTTTTCTTGCAGATGTTGATAGTTTGGATTTCATTAGGTCTGAAGGAGTTTGATATTAGCATATCATAGAAAGGATGGAAAGATGAGTAAATGAAAACTTAAAAATATATGCTCTTGTATCTATCATGCACACAAACTTTAGGTCTTTTTATTTTGTACAGAATTCCAACAGAGATTTGGTAGAAATAAAAAGTCACAGTTCTTAATTTAACACACTGTTGACTTTATTTTGGGTTCCATTTGTACATCCTGCTGAACTAGAACAAATAATCTTCATTTCCATACATCTAGCTCAGCTTGGAGTCAACTACAAATACAGAGAGAAACAAGAAGATTATTTTGAAATATTTTAAATGAATTATTTTATATTTGAGGTTTAACAAAAAACAACCAAAAAACCTAGAAGCATTCATGGTCCTTTTTAATTCTCCTGCAGTTAGAAGGGATGAGCTTAAAGCCACCAGAGAAAATCTGCACCTGCATTTCTTCCCAGGAGTGATAATTATCCTCCTTACCAATGAACTGTGACATTTAATTGCCTATAAATGCATTTTAAGATCTGGGGATGGATGTTAGCATTCAATTGGACAACACAGCAAGTTTCTTCCAGGTATTGCTCTGATCACACCACGCTCCTCTCGTTGCCACGGGTCAGCATCCCAGTGCCCCAGAAGGAGCCTGGTTTGTGTCCCATGGGATTCATGTGCATCCAGAATTTAAGAGGTGCAAACCCAAAGTGCTCAAAGCAAAACTGATATAATATAGCAGGGACAGATCCTTTCTGCACATTACAAGGGGTAAAAGTCTGATCAGCCTCCCAGGTAGGTTGATGGAATTCTTACTGGTAACATTACACATTAAGGCTTAAAGTATATATTGCTTTGAAAGAGTTATTAATACAAGATTAATAGCTGTTAGAAGCACATTGCAGACATCAGGAGTTTGTGTTATAAAATGTAATAAGGACATCAATAGATGGTCTGGTAGATGCTTCTAAGCCACAGTTACGAGCCCTCGATTGACCTGTTGGACTCTGTACCAATCTCCACAACCGACTTGCTGTGTACTCCAACACCTTGCAGTCATTCATTAACTCTTTGTAAACTAGTTACATGCATACCATTAATATACAGCCTGATCATGCTGCTATCACCTGCAACAGGAGTGGGACAGAGCCCTAATTACTTGCACCAGTTTATTAATCCAACCCATCAATGGTTGGCACGTTTTGACAGCGGCGGGGAAGCCGACAGATGCCGGAACCAAGTGGTAGCTGTTCCACTGCACCTATTTCTTGCTTGTGGCCCAGCCCTCACCTTCCAGGCACCTTTTTTACTTTTTAATTTTTTAAAATTTTTTGACTAATTTGTCACATTCAGAAACATGAAAAGGGGAGAGAAAGGCAAGAAGGTGGAGGCTGGGCATGGGAGGGAAATTGCCGTCGCTGCAGCACGATCGGGGAGTGCATTGACAGCCTTGTAAAACACTGTCAAAAAGGCACAAACAGCAGCATAATTTATCTGTGGCTATTTTAGGCAGGTGCACGGGAACTCTAAATATATGGCATTCACCACTTGCTGCAGTTGCTATGGATATGATATCTCAGGCCTGTAACTAGGGTTATAAACGCTGTTGTGTGCTTATTATTGTTGTTGTTATTAAAACATGAATTTTATAGTTATTCCTACTCAGCTGCTGGCCCTAAATTGCCCGTGTAACTGCATACTACTTTGTCTGAAGGAGGGACGTGTGTAGAAAAGAGGTAATAAATGATACCCTTTCCTCCCTTCTGCTTTTTATTTGCTCCAAAAGGGACCAATCTTGAGCCACTGTTTGCAGTAGTAGCAGGGCCAGGAGAACTGGAAAACACTGAAAGCCAAAGAGGTGAATCTCACTTGGGTCTGTTCTGATTAATAGTCTGGTATTTTATGTCTTGCACACATCAAATGTTCTGTCTTTTATTTTTTTCCCTCCATTTGTCCTAAGAGGTTGGTCTCCTGTAGGGATTCTGCTCAGCTCTTGTGCTGCTATGGCGAGATGGTTACTTCTATCCAAATCCTGCCCAAAAGCTGCAGATCTGGGAAAGAGAAGATGGCCAGTGGATGGACAGACTCTACAGACACCCTGACAACTGCAGGGGAGTTAATGGCATCCTGTCCATCCAAGTGTGTGCTGTCCTCCTGTCCCCTTGTCAAGAGGAGACTGAGCGTGTCCCTGCAGCTGGGAGCCCATGGAGATCATTGGTACATGATGCAGTTCACAGCAGAGTAAAAAGTGGAAAAGGTGGTAAAAACGGGCAAACCACATTTTAGCTAACAGTGAAGGGCTTGTTATGAGCCTATGAAACAGTTTATAAGTGGAGATTTTTGAGGAGGGAGGAATTATGACCAAAGATTTGTGCCCCGGGAAGTTGTGGATGCCCCATCCCTGGAAGTGTTCAAGGCCAGGTTGGATGGGGCTTGGAGCAACGTGGGCTGGTGGGAGATGTCCCTGCCCATGAAAAGGGGTTGGGTAAAGCTCATCTTCGAGGTTCCTTCCAACCCAGGCCAGTCTTTGATTTGTATGTGTCCTTCACGTGCACAAATTTCTCTCACCCAAGCTGTGTAAAAGATGCTTGCCCAGACCTATCCAGAACACATTCTGAAATGGAGAAGAGAAGGTGGCTGTGGCGGGTGCTCTGTGCTGCTGGGAGTGTGACAAAGGCCATGGAAGGAGCCACAAAGGCTTTCAAAGGAGCAGCACCCCATCAGATACAGGCAGCCGGGCAATGACCTTCGTCCTGGGGAGTGGACACTGTTGGGGAAGGCAGGAGAATGAATTTCAACTGCTCCCTTACACCCGTAATGCAAAATGTTCAGATGCTTAAAGGTTGTGACAAGCTAACGTCTGGTAAAGAGGTCAGTCTGCCCTGAAAGCATTGCAGAAGCCAAAATAAAGTCTGGTCAAGTCTATGTGGAGTACGAGCACTGAGGCAGGGAAAATAGTGAGGCCTCTTTCTCCCCAGTGGTGGCCCCAGAAAGCAGCGGTAAGGCTGCTGTTAAAGTTAAAATATGGCTGAGTGTGAGGATATTTGCCTTGGGCAGATGGATGTTTTGAGAGACCGGGGTCAGTGGCTGTTTTAACCACCCTGTTTCATCCCTCCTGCCCCACTTCCTGAACTTTCCACTTAAGTGGCATTTTAAACAGGACACGGGTACGCCGGTGGCATTCGGCATCACACTCCAGAGGGTAAAATGTGTATGTGGGGGTGTTCAAGTGTTTCTTTCTGTCCATCTGTCTACCTCAAGGACCATAAACCAGCAGTGGAAAAAGGGGAGGCATGAAGCCCAGTGCAAATGGAGAGGAAGAATGATTGTAGGACCAATGGGAGGGAGAAGAAAGTGTTTTTCTCCCATCAGGGAAGATTGAGTCATGACAAAATGGTTTCTTTACGCTAATGAAAGTTATGGTTTAGATTTTACATGCAAAAAAGAAAGGAGGAGGAAACTGCACAAATCTAGACACACAATATACATTGAACAGTGCATACCTTATTTTAAAAATGTTTCATTTATTATTAGAGGCCTCATGTAGGAGACATTGCCAAGGATCAGGACCCCAGTGAATTGCTAGGCAATAACAAAAGAACAGTGACTGCTTCACTTTATAGCTGAGCTGTTGGGCAAGAGGCAGCAGGCAGAAACAGTAGAAATGAAGTCAAAGTTGTTGGGAGAGTGAACTAACAAAATAAACAAGTTAGAAAAAAATGTAGGGATGGTTTCCCCACATCTCAGCAAACATTTCAAGTGGCCACAACTTGGGAAGTGTTCTCCTAACCCACCCGTATGTATTCAGGTAAGCTGGGGGAGACCATGATGTACAGGAATTTTGAATTCAGACCATCTCATTTAATCCATTGGCTGAAGTGTTTCCCTTTTTGGATTGGGTATTTTTATATCCAGCCAGTTTTATTTTCTTGTGATGAAATTCCAACAAAACATTTTTAATCACTTCTCGATCCAAAGAAAGGCTTAAGCTATTCAAGCTGCTTTTAGGATCTGAGAGGTGTTCAGCTGTAGGATGCCAGATCTGGGTTCCCAGTAAATAAAAAATTCTCACCATTCATATCAACCTCTTTTAAACAGGTCTATAGATAAAAGAAGCAGCAGCACATGGTGTTGACAAGAGAACAACTTTCATCATGAAGCACCTTTAGACACGACCATGAAAATTACTTTTCAACTCATCCAAATTATAACTCCTTAATTTTGCAAACAGTGTATATAGTACAGTTTGCTTCAGGTTTTTCTAGTCTAAGATATGACCATGCTGTGGTTGGACATGCTGAAAAATCCTGCCTTAAATCTTTCTACTGAAAATAACAGGATAACTCTTGGAGCAAGGTGCCAACATACAGAAGCCGAATCTGATTAAAAGTGTGCACTGGAGCCGAGCATGTGTGTGTGCCCAGCTGGCACTGGAAGCTGCTGAACACGTGGAAGGGTAAGAAAACCTTGAACACTGGGCACAGCTCTCAGCCTCTGAAGAACACAGAGCTGTGGGCATCTCAGCATTCACAGAAAAAGTGCTGCTTCCCATGTACCGCCACAGCATAAAAGATAAAGATGTCCCGGCAGAGTCAAATCATTCCAAATTATGAGTTTCCCATCAGCAGCTCGAGAGGCTGGAGAGCACTGCAAGTGCCTACAGCTCAACACTGTGCTGTCATTGGATTTTTATTTTTTTCTTTTTTTAAAAGAATCTGACAGATTTCAGAAACAAACTTTGTTACAACACCTATAGGACCGTGTTTACACGAGACCATAAGCTCTTTGGGGGCACAGTGCAGCTTTTTGTTCTGTGCTTGTATGGCATCCAGTACAACGTGCTTGTCCATGACTCGCCCCTATTTGTCAAAGTAATGAAAGAAAGGCAATTTTATAATAAGCTCTTTATGACAGCAGAATGATAAATGATAAACACCCAGTAGCCACTTCAGCTCTGTCTTTACACAACAATACATTAATTTGTAAATAACACATGACAATTTATGCTGTGTTGATGCCGTAATAGGAACAGAAAGGACACTTGTTCTGCTCAGCATTCAACACTAGTATTAGGCACAGCTTTACACAGTAATATTGAAAATTTATTGGACATAAAGACCTTTCTGGTCCAATTTAACTGAAACCTTGAAAGTGATCAAGTCTGTGGTAGACACATGCAGGACATTTTCATCCGTAAATTCCCGGTTCTCCGGCACTGAGTCTTGAGAGAGTTGTGCTACCACCCAAAAGGGGACACATCCACCATTTGACTTTTTACTGACTTATTGGCAGTCCTGGTTACATACCCACGTGTGGCAATTCTGGCCCTGGTGTGTTCACTGATGATTTTCCCCCCTAATTTCTGTGATGCACGGTAAGGCCTCATCTTTCTTAACGGGTATGAGAACTCAAGTGTCAGAACAATACGGCCCAGGCAAATGGTACAAAAATGGGGAAACTACAAAAAACATGTGTAAGACTGTGGAAAATTATAGAGCCAGGTAACTGAAGGCTGTTGTAGTACAATATGCTCGAGAAGAACATAGGCTAAAATGTGAAAAGTTGACATTTGTGTTAATGCGACATTTGCCTCTTTCCTAATGCAGGTTTTTTCTTCTTCTTTTTTTGTGAAACTAGAACATAACTCATGCTCGCAGATGCCTGCTTTCTTATACTTCAGCATCATTTTGGTAACTCCCTGTGCCAAAGCATTGCACCCAATCTGTGATTACTCAGGCCATCCATGTGCCGTGCAGCACGGCTGCTCCGAGCTTGGGTGAAACAGTTGGGGAACGTTGCCCGTGTTTGATGATTCCGAAAAGCCCAAACCTTTCCTTCTTCAATCAATTCCATCTCGTCCCACCCGGGGCCCGCGCGTGCAATGTCATGGTGGGACACAAGTGACCGGTGGAGAAACCAATACGGGACAAGACTGAAGTGAGCGTTCGCTGGAGATGGTGAGCACGGAGGGGACACGGCCGTGGTGGCTCAGGTGAGCCAAGCCTTGGCGCTCCCTTCCCTCGCCCTTCCCTAAAGCGCATCCCCAGGAGCAGCCCCGCGGCCGAGCAAGCAGCGATTAAATAAGCAGGAAATAAATAAATAAACGGGTCACGTGAAAAATCCCAGCCACCAGTTTTGTTTGGTTTTTTTTTTTTTATTCCCCTGAACGCGGCGTTTTTCACAATTCCAGCCACCACCACTCAGGCGTTCGCACGGGCAGGGTACGGGGGGGTGTTGGCTCCTCGCCTCTCCTGCCGGGCTTTCCACCCCTCTCGCCTCCCTTATCCCGGGAGCAGGATGCTCGGTGCAGCCATCAGGGCTCGGCCGCCGTTTCCTTCCCCTCTCACCCCCCCCCTTGTTCCCCGGTAGTCGGGGCAGCAGGAGGAGCGGTGGGGCCCAGGCGGGCCGAGACAGCCCCGGTTTGGAGCCTCCCCGCCCCGCTCCGTTCCGCTCCGCCGCGCCGCCTTTTGCCTCGCGCCCGCTCGCGCCCCGCCGCCGCCGCCGCCGCCGCCTCCGCGCGCGCCGCCGCCGGGGCGAGGGGAACCCGCGAAGGGGGGGGGGGAAAGGGGAGGGGGCGTAGGAGGGGAGGGGGCTGAGGGGTGGGTGTTGGGGGGGGGGGGGTCAGGGCGCGCCGCCGATGTGAGCGAGGGCGCGCGCCCGCGAGGGAAGGCGGGAGCGAGCCCCGTCCCCGTGCGGCCGCAGAGGAGAAGCGGTGGCGGCGGGGCTGTTGTTTACCAGCGTTCAGCCTCCGTCGTGCTAAAGGGAGCCAGCGCGGAGGAGGAGAAGGAGGCGGATAAAGGAGGAGGAGGGGGAGGGTTTGGGGAGGGGGGTGTGGGGGTGGGAAGGGGGGCGAGGGTGCGGGGGAGAGACGCGGGAGCCCAGCGCTGCAAGCGAGCGGCGAAGTAATAGGGAGGAGCAGCAAGACCCTTCCCCCGCCACACACACGCACAGACACATACCACCCCCCCTTCCCTCCCCGGAGGAATTACAGACCCTTCGCAACAAGCTCCTGGGCTTTGACCTTCAGCAAACCGGATCGCCTTCCTCGTCCCCACTGCCACCCCCCCCCTCAACCCCCACCTCCCTCCCCAACCCCCGGCTTGCACACACGCACACACACACGCACACCTCTTCCCGGCTCCCCCTCCCCCTTCCTTGGGCTGGGCAGCGTGAGGGGAAGGTTTGCAGCGCGCGCACACCCAGAGGAGGAGGAGGGAAGAAAAGGGGAGGAAAAAAAAAAAAAAAAAAAAAAAAAAAAAAAAAAAAAAAAAAAGGAAAAGGATTTACAAATTCGCTGGGTGGTTTTTGTTGTTGTTGTTGTTGTCGTCGGCGGCGTCGGCCTTCCCCCCCTCCCTCGCCGCCCCCCCCCCCCCCCTCCTTTCCCGCCCCCGGCGCGATGGCAAGGCGGCTCGGAGGGATGCGAGGAGGAGAGCTGCGGGGGGAGGAGGCGGGGTGCTGAGCTGCTCCGCTCGCCCTGCTGCTGCTTTGTGTGTGTGTCCTGGATTTTTTTCCTTTTTTTTTTTTTTTTTTTTTTTTTTGAGAAGGAGCCTGTGGCAGCGGCGCCGACGAGAGGAAGAGGAGGAGTAGGAGGGAAGCCTTTTTAATTCATTTTCGTTCCGAATTCCGCATTTCGAGGCTCTGCAGCCAGCTGGACTTGGGTTGTTGTTGTTGTGGGTGGTGGTTGTGCGTGGGGTGGTTTTTTTTATTGGTTTTTGGTTTTGTTTTTTTCTTGTGTGTGATTTTTTTTCCTCCCCCCTCCTCGCTGAGCGGGGAGAGGAGCCGGGGGGATACCGCCAGGGCAGCCCCGTCCCCGCGCTGAGGGACGGAGGAGCTGTTGTTGTTTTGTAATAAGATTGTCTGGGTCGCCCTCCCCCCCACCCCTCCTCAGCCCTCCCTTTTTTTTTCTTCCAATTTTTTTTTTTTTTTCTGTCTCTGTGTGTGTGCGCGCTGCCTCCGTGTGCGGTGTTTGAAAATGGAGGTTGAAGATGCAGACTGCCAGCCCCGATGTGCCTCATGTTTGCGACTCCTGTGCACGATGTACCACTGCAGCCAGCGCTGAGGGGAGACGGTGGCGCCCCCCGCCCCGGAGCCCGCCCCGCCGCCCCGGAGACAGCGTCGCCCCGGGGCTTTCATGCCTTGTTGTTGTTGCCGTTAATACATCTTGAATATCTGTGTATTTTTGGTGTGGTTGCTCCGGAAGATCAACACCCAGGGACCTCAAAACCCCTCCGGTTTGCCAGTCCGAAGGGTCTCTTCTCTTTTTTTTTTTTTTTTTTTTTCATTTCTTGAGGCAACGTGGATTTATTTATCCTGCCCCGCTTCTCGTCCGCCTTTTGCCTCCTTCGTTATTTTTAGAGGACGGAGGGGAGAAAAGAAAGAGAACAATATTGGACTTTTTTTTTTTTTAATTTTCGGAAAGAGGAAATTTGTCCAATTAAAAAAAGAGGAATGAAGTCTGGCGCTGGAGGAGGGTCCCTCGCCGTCGTCTGGGGGTTTCTGCTCGTCTTCGCCGCACTTTGTCTGTGGCCAACAAATGGGGAAAGTGAGTACAGTGCGTGTCGGCCGGGGGGGTGGTGGTGGTCGGCGGCAAAGGGGCCCTGGGGCGTGTGAGGCAGCCGCCGAGGGGCTCCCGGTGCGGACACGAGGGGCTGCCCGTGAGGGGGGTGTGAGGGCGTCGGCTGCCTGTGTGTTTGTGTCTGGGGGTGTGTGTGAGGGGGGAACTCTGCGTGAATGTGTGTGAGGGGCTCCCTGCGTGTGGGGAGGGCTGTGCGTGTGCGGGGTTCCCGAGGTGTGTGAGGAGGTGCCTGTGAGGAGCTCCATTTGTGTGGGGTGTCGTGTGTGAGGGGCTGCCGGGGTGTGTGTGAGGGGTCGGCGAGAGGCTCCCTGTGTGTGTGAGGGGCTCCCTGTGCGTGTGGGGGTGTGTGTGTGAGGAACTCCATTTGTGTAGGGTGTGTATGTGAGGGGCTCCCGGGGCGCTCACCGTTTCCCGCCGCGCTGCGCGGGTTTCGCCCCTGCCCGCGGGGATGTGCGTGTTTTCCTCCTGTTACGCGCTACACGTTTATCAACCCCGGGCTGCACGTCTCCCCTCCATCCCCTCCTTCCCCGGGGGTGGATGGCCGGGTTTACACACGGCAGAGCCGCAGCCCCCAGCCCGCAGGAGGGGGTCGTGGTGCCCATCCTTCCCCTCCTTTGTGTGTTCCCCACCTGACCCGCGTACTACTCCTAACCTCGCTCCGGAGCCCGGTGCAGTGTTTAGACCTCTGCAGCCAGGGCTGCGAGCTGCGTAGTAAACACTTGCAGGCTGGGAAGAACTGTGCTTTCTTTCCCCGCATGGAACGAGCTCGATCTTTGTCAATATTTAGAAGCTGTATGCAATAACCTGCCATAGTGAGTGAGTGAAGATTTCCTGGAAATAAGCGCCTTGCCTTTTATTGCCGCTTTATTGCCGAGGAAGGGTTTCACTTACTCTGCTCGGTGTGCAGAATTACGGTGGCATCCCGCAATCTAAAGGTCACAGTCTCGCTGCTGCTGGGTTGTTTTTTGTTGTCGCTTTTTAAAAATTAATTTCTAGGTTGGTGCTTTACGTTTGCGCATAAACAGAAAGCCTTGATGGCCGGATGGGCTGTATTCTTAAAGGTGACTTTTCAGATTTTTTTTTTTTTTCTCTTGTTAAAGCAGCTGTGTTGTATCTAGCGTTAAGGTTTGTGCAGTTGCCTTGGGCAGCGTGCGAGCTGCTTCCGAGGGAAAACGTGGTTCATTGTGCGCGGCCGCGCAGGCAGCAGCCGGGCCCCCCGCGCAGGGAGGAGGTGCCTGGATCCCCTCCTGCCGCTTAATCGTCTGCCGATCGCCCCGTCTGTCTGTCTGTCTGTCTGTCGGTCTGTCTCGTTGGGGAGTTGCAAAAGCCCTGACTTTGTTTTTGTGCGTTTCAAACCTGTGATTATATTGCAGTGCCCGCCCCCTTCGGGCGCAGGGGGAAATAAAGGGGGCAGGGAATGGTTGGCGCTGCAATTGATTAGGCTGCAATCATCACCATATTAATCCCGGTGCTGATCGGTTTTCTTCTGGTATGTCGGGCTCACGCCGGACCTGAGGATCTCTTGCATGAAATTAGCCTCCCCTTGTTTTCTGGAGTGTCC